>NW_024962266.1:3462320-3834016 GCF_019238085.1 Lagopus leucura | reverse complement strand
CCCCCCCCCCCCCCCCCCCCCCCCGATTTTCCTTTCCTATAAGCATAAAGCAAAGCCAGAAGATGACAAATATTTTGTCTTCTGCTCTTGTCTGTAGCCCAGGCCCCTTATTTCTGGACTTTGATTAAACCATAGAACGGTTTGGGTTGGAAGGAACCTTTAAGACCATCTAGTTCCACCCCCCCCTACTGTAGACAGGGACACCTCCCACCAGACCAGGTTGCTCACAGCCCCATCCAGCCTGGTCTTGAATGCTTCCAGGGAAGGAGCATCCACAACCTCACTGGGCAACCTGTTCCTTAGGACTTTCTTCCTAATACCTAGTCTAACTCTACCCTCTTTCAGCTTAAAACCACTTCCCCTTGTTCTATCGCTACCCGGCCTTATAAAATGTCCCTCCCAGCTTTACTGTAGGCTCCTTCAGGTGCTGGAAGGTTGCTATAAGGTCTCCTTGGAGCCTCCTGTTCTCCAGGCTGAAGAACCCCAGCTCTCTCAGTCTATCCCGGTAGGGAAGATGCCCCAGCCCTCTGAGCATCTTTGTGGCCCTCTGGACTTGCACCAACAGCTCCATGTCCTCCTTGTGCTGGGGGATCTTGGCCAAATCTTGGCCAAATGCAGCCTGATGACACAGCTCCAAACACTCCTGTAATACTCAGATATTTTTTTCAGGGAGAAAAAGCCTGTCACCTTCCAACGATGACCAAAACTACAGTTCATATTTCACTTAAGTTCCACCAGGTCGATTAAGCCCTGGATAAAACAGGCATTAAGCTGTCAGGCACGTTACTATTAGGTCACAACAAACAAGCAAGAAAGAAAAGCAGGCTGTTACCAAAGTTAGCAGTAAAGCTGAGGGGCAGAAATGCTTTTGAGATATTTTCATGAAACATTAACCTTCAAACATAATTACTACAGTGCACTGAAATTGCACTTGAAGGCTGCACTGTTGAGGAGCATTGCGGTAAAACTGGCCTGCAGGGCAAGAACGTGGCAGGTAAACAAAAGTAGTATCTGTGCAGAGATAATGGGATACAGGTCAAAGCATTAAAAGTGTAGCTTTAGGGGATGGAGGAGCTGTTACTGACAGGAGATTTTCCCACTTTCCACATACCAGTAGAGGTGATGGTGACTTGTCTGACATTGCACAAACAGTAATCTTTGAAGACAGCCAATACCGAATCATAAGCTGCGCATAAAACCGATACAGTCCCCACTAAGATCTTGTAACTTTGAAACCATTTTATTATCTGGAAAAGTTATTAAGCTAGATTTACACTGGGAAGTTGAACATTTACATTTTGCCTTGGGTAAAAGGAATAAACGTCTCAGACTTTTCAAGATTTTTGCCCTATTTTGTGGATTCGTGAATTAAGAGCAAACAAGAGGTAATCATTCAAAATCTTCCATGGTTACAGGCTCTCTATATTCTGCCTAAATTATCTCTAAAGTACAGAGGCTGAGACTATGCACTCTAAAAATATGGCATGGAAAGAAGATGGGACAATGGCTGTTGTTTCTGGATCACTGCATTACTCAGTGTGATGCCCATCACAATCAGAGCACCACTTCTGGAAACAAGCCTTGGATCAGGCCACAGCTTCTATCACAGAAGGACATTAGGTTGTAGCTGGGATGTTTGGGAACACGGATGAGGCACAGAGCCAATGAAGGAGTCAGGGACTTGCTGTGCAGCACTGTGCAGGTCTTATTGCCTCCTTGACTCAGTTTCTCGCACTGTAAAACAGAGCAATGAAGCCTGTTAAAGCTTCACTTAGCAGTGAATACTTTGCTGAGAAAATGGGAAGACTACATAGGCAGAAATGCTTTTATTGTTTTAGAGAGAACATTACAGCTTTCTCTAACTTTCTACTGAATTAAATGTAACTGGGACTTCAGCTCATTATGGCTGAAGCTCTGTACCAGACTGCAAGGACCCTTTGGATTTATCCACATCATCTCAGAAATCTTCATGCTCTGATGACTATGGTAATTTTGTGCTTTAAAGCCACTAATGCTTCAGTCAGAGCTCAGCTCCGGGGATTTGATAGCACTATTGTCATTGGCATTCATCTCTGCAGGGGGCTCTTCTGACTCCAGAGATGTGCACATCAGGAAAGAGGCTGGTAGGAAAGGCTGGGAATCAGGAAAGTGCACATCTTACCTAATTTCTCACCTCTGCAGTTTGCAGAATGCATTCATGAGCAAGTTTTGCTACTGCGCTGATTTTCTGTTCCTGGCAAAGTAGGTACATCAGGAGAGAGACAGGGAATGTGGCCGAGTCCTATGTGAAAGGCCTAAGTCGTAGCTCAGCGTAACGGTAAGCCCCACAAAGTCTCTGCTGGGAACACACTTTTGAAATCTTCAGATGCAGATAAACTTAATTCAGGAATGTTTTTGAGATGCTTGCCCAGCACACACTTTGAATGGAGCTGCAGAAGGCAGTCTTTGCAGGATGGTGCACTGTAACTCACTGAAATAAGCTGATGATCATTCCCCAGACAATTAGCACTCTCCAAGATCACAGAATCACAGAATCACAGAATTGTAGGGGTTGGAAGGGACCTCCAGAGATCGAGTCCAACCCCCCTGCCAAAGCAGGTTCCCTACAGCAGGTCGCACAGGTAGGCATCCAGGCAGGTCTTGAACATCTCCAGAGAAGGAGACTCCACCACCTCCCTGGGCAGCCTGTTCCAGTGCTCCGTCACCTCACTGTAAAGAAGTTCTTGTGCACATTTGTGCAGAACTTCCTATGCTGCAGTTTCCAGCCATTTCCCCTTGTCCTGTCTCCACTCACCACTGAAAACAGTCCGGCCTCGCCATTCTGCCCCCCACACCTTAGATATTTATAGACCTGGATCAGGTCCCCTCTCAGTCTTCTTTTCTCAAGGCTGAACAGACCCAGTTCACTCAGCCTTTCCTCATAGGGGAGATGCTCCAGGCCTTCACCATCTTCGTGGCCCTCCGCTGGACTCTTCCCAAGAGATCCCTGTCTTTTTTGTACTGGAGAGCCCAGAACTGGACGCAGTACTCCAGATGAGGTCTTACCAGGGCAGAGTAGAGGGGGAGGATCACCTCCTTTGACCTGCTGGCCACGCTCTTTTTAATGCACCCCAGTAAGCCATTGGCCTTTTTGGCCACAAGGGCACACTGCTGGCTCATGGCCAACCTGTCATCCACCAGGACACCCAGGTCCCTTTCCGCAGAGCTCCCCTCCAGCAGCTCATCCCCCAAAGATATTGCCAAGGTGGCACAAAAACAATCTCCATTCCAGCCTTGTTTCCGGTGAGTAAATAACTCAGCCCACGTGACAACACAGCTCCCATTCTTCTTAGCATTTCTGTGTATTTTAGTCATGTGGGATAAGCTAAAATACCTGATACGGGTTACAAATTACTTCCATCCCTGCAAAGGAGATGCAAATTGCTCAGTGTTCACATGGCTCCAGAATGGTTTGCATGGTTGCAAACAGAACAACGCTGATTGCTAAGCCCACTGTTTGTCTACCTGAGAGGCCAAGGCAGATTCCATCAAGCATTTCTATGCAGTGAATTACACCATGCAAGCCCAATTAGATTCTTCTTTCCATATCTGCTTTTAGTGGTTTACTTCCTTTTCCCCACTTGAGCCATTGTTCTTTTCATCCCAGACTTTAAAGTCACTCAGTTAACTTTGCAGGATATTCTGGGCCTCCTGTGTTTGAAGATGGCTCCCAAATTAGCACATATGCTGTTTGTACTGAGGTCAAAAGAAACATCAAACAAGATTGCAGAACTGCAGATCACGTTTCAGCACAATCAACTACTTCCCTTTTCAGACAGACTCTTACCTTGCAATCTGGGAGAATCTTCTGATCTTTGTTTTTAGGAATAGCATTCCAGGCTATCCCATATTTGTCCAAAACTCTGCTAGATAGATCTACTGCATCTCATTACATGGAAAGACCCCACCTTCCTAACAAGAGATGTAGCCACTCCCTGTCCACAGAAACACAGTTTTTACTGAGAGTCTCAATGTTTGATCCGTAACTCGTTTGTTGGGTTGGAAACGTGCCACAGGAAATGAGGATACGTGCAAAAGAACACAATAAACCCTCAGAAATACAGTGCCTGGAGGCTACAGACTCAAGTATTACCATCTATTCTACCTCTCAAGTCTTGAAAACTTTTTTCCTGAGTTCCAAAGGCCCAGTACAAGGAGGTAGGTTGCACTCCTGGGACAAATGCTGTTACACTTGTTAGTCAACTCTCCAGCCCAGCAAGCGTGCCTGTGCCAGAGAGCAGCTATTTCATCCATTTTCCCAGTTTTCAGCTCCGCTCAGAATCCCTCCTTGCTGATATGAAGCAGAGATTAAAGATTCCTGATGCTCTCCTTGCTGCCTGCAGCAGTGCAGTGTTTTATTACACCTCAGTTCTGTCTGAACTTCAGGACTGGGAATGTGATCTGTGGCTGTCACTTTCCTTCACCTCCAAAGAGCAAGAAAATTTTTCTTCTTCATTAGATACCTACTCTGGCTTTTTCCTGCTCTGCCTTCCTCTTTTTGAGAAGATCCACTAACAATTTTTTTTTTATTTGTTCATTTTGAAATGTATCACTTAGGGTCTACATTTCTTTGCATCTTTTCCCTAGCAGTTCACCATCTTCCATTGTTCTTATTTGGAGGATATCTCCTCAAACATCATTAGAGAGCTTGGGAGCAGATTTCAGGTTGGAGGAAAGGATACAAGAAAGGAGGCCAGTTTGGGCATCAGGTACGTGTTGATTCCCAGCGAGCCTGTCTGAGTCCTGCCCAAATTCAGAACAAATGAAAAGCAGGGCACTATATGGCAGTTGTTTGACAGCCTAACTATCCTTCTATCCTTCATCATAGTTCCTACTAGATGGACTTTTCAACAAAAACTTTCTGCTGCCACAGGCTTATTTTGCTCTCCATGTGAGCAAGGACTGAAAATCCGAGCATGGCTTGTCCAGCTTAGGACTCACCCATGTTGAAATGAGGAAAGCTGGTTACTGTTGCTGTGCATGCACTCTTCATTTTAAGCTATTTATTTACAACATCAGTATACTACTGTATAGCTATTAATCGCTAACTATTTTCTCTAATAAATATCAATTCTATCAGATAAAAGCATTTTAGACTAACCGAGTGAGAGATTTGCTATTTAGCAAGTCAGCATCTGCTTTGTCTGCTTTCTGTGTTCCCAGCACTTCAGTGAGACATAAATTAGTGGACAACTTGTGTGGGAAGTCTGTGTGGACTTTGTCACAATGACATATCTCAATATTGTCAAAGAGAGGATGGGAGTAAATTAGCAGAAATGGCCCGAGGCTTTCAGGAAAGATGAGCATTACTGACAGCAATTCCTAGCATACTGCACTGCAAATGTTTTCCCTGAACCAGCTTGCTGATAACACTTGTACTCCTGTAGCTTCTGCACAAGTGTATTTACCCAAGATACTCAACATACCTGTTTTTCTTGCTGATAAAGGAGCAGTGGTTAAAGAAACACTGGTAGCAATGAGCATGTTCCTGTCATGTGTAGGATTCATTTATCAAATTCATTCAAAACTCATTCTAGGAGGAGCCCTTTGGATAGATGTGGCTCTTCTAAGCCAAAAAATGCAGTTGGAACCTGGAAAAATCAGAGAAGAACGGCCACGTAGCCTGGTACCAGTACAGTGTGTACTCAAACAGTCATTATTTCAGTATTTAGAGACCAAAACTAAATGAAATATTGTGGAAGCTGTGTGCAGTCTTAGTGACGATAATGCCAACTCTCCCAAGGAGGAACCACAGCTAGGCTGAAATCATAGGCCCAAGATTTCTTCCCTCCAGATGCTGGGGCGACCTTTCCCCAAGAAAGGGCAGCCAGCTTGCCATGAACTGCACTGAGCCAGCTGTAAGTAGAGCAGATGTAACATCGTTGGACTCCTCCACATTCACGATCAGCTGATCTGAGACCTCCAAGCTGCCATTTGGATGAGTCCACCAGAGCTGCCCTTATCACCAAGCCCATCCTGCACGTGACCACAGACATCTGCAACTGTCCTGGATGGTATAAAATCTTCACTGTAAAATTTCAAACTATTTCATTGCATCCCGCTTTGCGTTGGTGGGGTCACAACCTGAAGTAGAGATCTGCTGACAGCCTGATAATCCCACAGCCAGCCCTACTACCTTTATGCCAAATTACAAATCACATAACTGAAGCAAAAGCCATTGTAATTGTTTAGGGTAAGAAAAAGGCTAAAAAGGGGAAAAAAAAAACCCAAAGCAGAAGGTTACATATGAGAGAATGACATACATCCCACAGGCTTGTCCCAGTTAGAGAGAATAAATCTGTACCAGCATGGTAACACAATGGCTCCTCTGGGTGCAGTCTTATTTTCTATTCTTGCCTTTGAAAATCCTGTTTGTTACCCACAGGCAAAGCCATGCCTGGAGCTGGGACTGCCACCCAGCTCCTTGTAGGAATGACTGTAATTTACATTTGGGGTCCCAGCAATTAGTGGCTAATGAGATAACTTTAGTAGTTTCTAACTGCACTTGAAAAACCAATGCCAGCAACGTAACCTTAAATGGCTTTTAACCCAGGATTTCTCATCTCTGGGATAACTGATGCTCGCTCCTCACTCTGATACATGCTAGCAGCAAACACGGGAGCTGTGCTAACGCTCAGCTTCTGTCACTAACCAGAACAGGAAATGCTTTGCATACAGGTGGGAGCATTAATGTTTGTGATATTATGCTAACTCTCTAGGGGACAGTCATTATGGCAAAAAAACACAATCTAGCCCTTCAGGAAAATTTCCTGGCAGCTGTTAGACCACCAACGCATTGGCAGAAGTCTCATAAAAACACGTCAGCCGTGATTGAACAGAGCATTCCTGTGCATGCAGTATTGAACAGCAAAAGGGACCCAGCACATTGCCTCCTTCTCTCTCTCCATTTTAGGAAGGCAGCTTACTCCAGCATCACAGTTGTCAAGTCAGCAGTTGGGGCAGATGGACTTTCCTTTTTCAGCTCTGTATTTTACCAAAGCCACGATCTGGAATCTGCCCACAGGGAATGGATTTCTTTCAAGAAAAGAAAAAGCCCACAAAAAGCCACCCATGTTATTGAGGGAGCAGCAATTTCTCTGCCCTTCAATCAATCCCAAAAGAGATGCTGCATGCTTTATAAGATTTTCTAGCTTTATTGGTTGCTGTAGCAATGACTTTTTAAACACAGCCCTATAAAGCACAGATCTTGGCATAGCAGGGAACTACCGTTCACAGTTTCCCAGTGATGGAGAAAAATCTGAAAGAGAGCCCTCCGCTTAATCCCAGTTATAAGAGTTCTGATCTGATCCGAGTTCTTCAATGATTCCTGAGCCTGAAAGACATCCAGCCACATAAAACAGCAGTTTGTGGTGGTTTCTGGTGCCAACAGGAGAAAGGATATCAGTTCTCATCTTTCATTGCCTTTCCCTTCAGGGGAGTCCTGAAAAGAGGCCTTTGAAAGTGCTAAAGGAACCAGCACATGCTGAGATTCTACTGGAGAGCAAAGCTTTGAACAGTGAACACGGACTGTTTAACCACACGTGAGATAAAGGGAAAAAGGCACGCGTGTTCAGAGGTACAAGTTTGTGTGCACTGTGGGGCCAAAGGGGATGCTGCTGGTGCTCCCAGGTATTCCAGTGAAGTCGGAAGCAGAAGTTAATTCCCCGACAAAAGAGAACTGAAATCCACCCATCACCTTTAAAAAGCCTTTACAAAGCAGCTTTTTACCGGACATTCCTGGCTACTGTCCCTCTAAGGACAATTCTTCCTTACAGAGACAACGCTGGCTCTGCAAATTGACTTTATGCACAGCAGTCAGCTGCTGAATGCGCACAGGGTGTCAGCCCAGCCAGCTGCCAAGCAGGGGAGCAGTGCCTGAGGCTCCAGCAGGAAAGCTCACCCTCTAAGAGAGAGAAAACAGCAACCAGCGAATCTCCCCTCCTTCCCCTAGCACTGTGTTCCAGATCAGGAGATTTCATGAGCTGTGTGACTCTCAGCAATTGTTTGATTACATGCCTTGGTGTTATCTGTTTGCAAATACAGTGAGTCCATAATTCCAAAAATTGATTTTATCCCATGTGATTCTAAAAACTGTGAGAATATAAAAGAGTAGTGGGCTTAGGGAGGCAAAACATCCCTCCCATCACAACGTAACAGCCACTCCTACAGTAACAGTGCATGAACTGTTTTCAGGTAGGGTCCAGGATGAATAAATGCAGCTACCACTTAGCTGTAGCTCTTCCTCCTTCACTGCAAGCAGGACTTCCTGCTTGCCAAGCAAATAAGAACTGCTTTCAACATCGGTATCTTGCTGCAAGCAGATGCCTGGAGAGCAGAGAGGAGGAACGAGAAGCACTATTCATCTCTGTACAGCTCGTGTTTCATTCTGCATTAGCTTCTGTCATCATCATTCTTCACTGGCAGTGCCAACACCAGGTATTTGCCCCTCAAGATCCCTTTCTCCCCATTATTAAGTCGACTGCCCTTAAGGTCATACAACAAAGCTAGAAGAACCTAGAGGTGTGGAGAACCTCTGTACTGAGGGCCCTGCTCCTGCCAGCTACACTGGAGCCTGCAGTATTGATAGTAATTTCTCTCCTTCAGCCAAAGCTGCTCTGCTGTTGAGCTGGGCTGACTCAGTATACTGGAAAGTGGATTCAGGTCCACAGAACTCACATTTCCAGTTGCATCAGCAGATTACATGTTCCCATGGAGCTCAGTACAGACAAGGTATTCATTCTCCCACAAGAAGAACTGAGGGGAGCCAGGCTTCATGTCTACAAGCAAGCTATTTGATCCACCTCGAAGAGCAAAAAGCAGGAATTTAATACACCTTCTGGAGACATAAGGACATTTAATCTGTGGGACTATGAGAAAGGTGAAGGATGGCAATGCGAGATGGGTTGTAGTAAGAGTAAGGACTCTCTTCTCATGAGACTAATTATCTCAGCGTAAGCAAATTGGTATTCCACCTGCTAATGGATTTAAACAGCAGCTGCTGCTTACTTAAAGCAGCAGCACACATTTCTTGCACATAGGAAATCATCATCAAAGGTTTCACACTTGCATCCTTCAGGCAGGAGGAGGCTTAGGGGGGAGTTTCTTCAGAAGAATCTCCCAACTGGAGCAGGTGAACTACAGGAGTGCTGCAGAACCCCACGTGTTGTCCAGAACATCTAGAAATGAGTGAAGAATTTGCACAATTACATAAAGGAGATTTGCACAGTGGAAGTATGGAGTACATCCAAGGCAAATCAGAATCAAACACACAAAGAAGGATGCAACACTTCTTTCAATTACGTTGGGACAGACACAGAAAAGCCTGGACTTCCTATAGCTTTGGTTGTGTTTTCCTAGTGCCATCCCAACTCCTTGTACAGTGCTCCTGCTCTCCTTCAGCTTCCTTCCCCTGCTTCATCCAGCACACCCTCATCCCTCCTCCTAGCCCTGCCTTTCTCTGCTCATCCCTCTCCCAGTTAGATTTTCAGCTCCCCCATCTGAATACTGAATGACAGCCCCACACCAAGTCTACATCCCATCATACCCCTTGCCTCACGGGCCTCTGTTTGTCTGTCCACATCTTGGCAGCTGGACCTGCCTTCCCTTGTGGGGCACTGCTTGGAATGGCCACAGGAAAGCAGGAAACTCCTGGGTGAATGCTGACAACATGGACAGGACATGGGTGTGGGAATTTACAGATGCATCTTCTTCAGTGATGTTGTTTGTGCTGCCCTCATGCCCAGAAGCATGCTTGGGTTCTGTACCAACATGCAGGAGACAACCCTTGCCATGAAAAACTTACAGCCTAAGCACAAACAAGGCAGAACATGTAGGGGACTCAAACGGAACAAAGTGCAGGGCCAGGGTGGAGGTAGACAGGAGCAGATAGAAGTTGTCTGTGTGTGTGTTTTGCAGGCTGAAAAGCTATGGAAAAACAGAGCAGCGTGTAAAAAACACCATTAAAATTACTAGCAGTAATAGATTTGCAGATTTTACATTCAATAATGGTCTTTTTTTCTCCTACTATAACAAAATTTCACATACAAATGAAAGGATAAATCCAGCACCTGACATGAAACCTGTGACTAAACGTTCCTCTGTATGCCTGCAGCTTTGGGCTGGTGCACGGCCACCTGGAAAACAGGGATTGAGCAAGAAAAGAAGTAGGGCTGATCACATTCACATTGCCAGTCGGAGAGGCAGAAACACATTAATTAACTCCAGTAACTCTTTTCACTGCTTCCTATTGCACACAAAAACCCCGTGCCCCAGAGAAGCAGAGCGATTCTCCACGTCTCCACAGCCTGTCGCTCTCTCCCTCTGCAGCACCAGCTGCTTCCTGGCAGTGGGTGGCACACGAAGAGCAGAACTTGAAAGCAGCACATGTTTACTGAGTCCAAACTGTTTAAAGTTAAAGTTTATTTGTATTCTTTGTAGGAATATCAATAAAAGACCTCAAATGTATCTATATCTGTACATATTACAAGAACCTTCAAAAATTATTCACAGAACAAAAATAAATCTTCTTTAGAACAAACCCAGGCAATGAAATGCAGAAATGGATCTCAGAGACCAAACAGTCCAGTGCTACTAGCATAAAAATACGGCTTGAAAAAACAAGTTTATTACTTCTTAAGGTGTACTTTGTCAAAATAAAAAATAAATTATTTAGAGCTATCATTGCAAAACAGTTCTGTGTAATAACATTCTTATTAAGGCCCTTGAGACAGAAAATCTATTTTTACAGGTAGGATTCCTGGCAGCCATGACCTGCAATGATAAGCTCTCTCTCCTGGGAGCCAGCTGACTGTAGGGAAGGAAACACCCCAGAGCATCAGCCTAAATTTAACCCTTTTGCTCTGTCATGCTCAGCTGGATACCTGTGGCTGACCACGCTAATGCAAGATTTTATTATTACTTACACTGAATGGTTCAACTCAGACAGGACTTGTTCTCCAGAAACGACACAGACATTTTGCAGAACACAAGCAGAATTCATACACACACGGCAATCTGAGCACACAGACACTGCTGGCACACTCCACAGGCACTGCTATAAAACCGACTGACTTCAATCATTGAGTTTGCAGATGAAGTTAAAAGCTGGTGGTTAAAGAAAGCATTAAAACATGAAATTAATATATGGTGGAAAAAAAAAAAAAGCCTAAGCCAACCCAAAGCAACTGCAAGAACAGAGAGTAAAATCCATTTCTCTGATGGACGGACACAGAATTTATGACTGTCACCCTTCATATTCTCTAACTGGAAAGCATACACATCCCTTTCCATGCTGCTCTGGATCTGCTTAAATTTATTCCACTGCAAATAAAAGCTGTAAGAAGAGGAGCTGTGTGAATCTGTGCTTTGACATGTAGCTGCCCATTTCCAACGCACCAGGGATATCACAACTGGTACTTCTGGATGTGAACTGTGCCTATTTCCCTTACAAAAAGGTGAGAACTCCTTGAGCTGCAAAGAACGGGCATTCACAGGACATGGCTGTGCTTGCTCCGTTCTGAGTGGCTCTGTGGTCTGGGAAGTGTCCTAGAACAGCAATGAGTGATGGCCAACAAGGACTGAGATGGGAAGCTTTCCTGCCCCACACCTAGAAATACAGGAGTATTACTCTGACAGCTTATTACATTTTATTACTTAGCTGTTTCTAAATGACAGCAGCAGTTGCTCGCAATAGCATTAGCAAAGCCTGATCAATTTGCTGGATGTATGAACCACAGTCTATAATGCTTATCATTTTTCCACTCACATTTTTCCACTGTTTACCTTCTCACTTATTGCTGCAGAGACCCACTGGCTGTTAGTCACAGAAAGAATGAGATGGGGCCAGGTAGGGTTCTTGTTTCAAAAGAGGCAGAGCTTTTTGGCTGCCACGTGGTTCAGTACCACTTGAATTTTATCAGACCGGACAGAACAGAAGCTGGCATTTTCACATACTGTCAGCTTAAAGTAGCTTAAAATTTCTCTAGAAAGCTGCTTGGTGACAAATTAGGAGAGACAGCTGCCTGCAGAACTCAGGAACATAACATTTTGTACTGTAGCTCATCAATTTCAGTTTGCAGCATTGCGAGTCCACAACCTTCACCCCCTTTCGGGCCAACGGGCAGCTTCTCCTCTGTACAAGGAGATAGAGGAGTACATTTTGCACTTTGGGGTAGAAATTGAATTAATAGCAATTAAAAGAAATAGAATTGAATAGCAACAAGCTGCGAGGATGATAGCATGGGTCACATTCTTTCAGAACAGCAGCTCTTCCCAGTCCATAAGCTTAAGAAATGCACACAAGAAGGTACATTATTCAGAATGATACACCCCAAATAGCTCATGTATCAACAGGTATCATTTCCCCTCTATAGAAACCAGGACTAAAATGTTGCCACTATTGCATTTTTCTGCAGAAACCAAAGTGGATTTCTTGGAGTCTACAGCACTGAACCGTACGGTTCAGGCAGCAATGTCTGATGGAAGACTGGAAAGGTGGGGAGTTCTGGTGCAATGCATTTCTCAAATTCATGTTAGACAAATGCTGTCAGAATAACATACCTGCTTCTGCCTTGCTCTAGTCAATGCATTCACGTGACTTCTTGCTCTTCTGTCTCAGTGACACAGCACCCCTATGGTCTGCACTGCATGTTAAATGAGCAATACGCATGTCTACCTGCAAAGGCTACTTTTGGGAACAAACTTCCCAGGACACAGCTGTGAAATTACAGCACACAGCAAAGGGGAGATGCAAATCACACACAAATACTCAACTGAAAAAGGGGTTGCTCTTGTAAAAGAGCTACTCACAAGACACTGGATAGAGTGCCTATGGCTGTGATGCACAGAGGAGGAAGGAAAGGAGAGAGAATGGAAGGGCACACTTGGAGGATCAAATCAGAGTCAGTGGTGACCCAGAGAAGGAAGACAATCCTGAAAGTACTGAAAAGAAATCACTACTGAGCACCAAGAAGTGGACAAGGATGCATTGGGCCTATAGGACCAAGTCACATTTGGCAGGCAGAGAGAGGCTTCGATTGGAAAGAGCTGAGCACTGAGGATAAACCCCAACTCACTGCAGACAGGTCTCCTTCAGATGTAAGTGAAAGCATTTTCCTTCTTACAGTGCAGGGCATGTGGTCTCTATGTACCTATGGTTAGAAATGTAACATACTTGTATGACAGTGTTTAACTTCAGCATCTCAACTCACCATAACCAAGGTAGAACAGTTAATGTTCTGTGTTACAAACTGTGTTACAAGTTTGCCCACAGAGATTAATTTATTTGCAAACAACAAACAAACTCCACAACAGCCACTGAATTTGAAGCCTCTGTATTGCCAGTCCTTCATGTTCAGGGCAACGCGGGCCCATTTCAAGCAGTTATGGAACTGACTTAGAAACCTCTACATTTTTAATGTAGTACAATTCTAGAGAATCATAAACTGAGGCCAGGAAGGATAATCAGCTCTGACCTCCTCCTTGGCCCAGGCTACACAATTTCAGGCAGGTACCCCCACATTCATCTCATTGGCTTGTTCCTTTTTGCTAGACATAACCCAGGGCACCCAGGGCACCCATAACCCAAACACCTCTTGACTTCAGTCTTCCAGGAGGACCTCAAAGTAAGTATGGGGGCGTGAAATCATGAGAACTGACAGTACTGTGCCATTTGTTGTTTATCTCTTACCAGCTGACAGTCTGCTACGAGAAGGTCACTTTGTACTTGTAATGATACACGCACTGACATACAGCCTGTAAATATGCTTCTACGAAATGCAACTGAAAATAATTAGAGATGAAAGCTAAGTCAAAATTCCTTAAGAAAAATAAGAGTGTAAAGAACTCTGAAACAAAACCCTTAAAAATATCCAGAGAAAGGCAAATTTCAGTGGAAATGGAAGCTCTTGCCTTTAACTGGAACTAAACTGACTAAGCTGGTGGCTGAAACAGTGCAAGTGAACAGGACAGAGTTGAAGAGATCTGCCAGGAAAACTGAAGTTTTGCAGACAGAACTCTACTGGCTGGGCACGGGCGCCCTTTGGTTAGCCCTTTCCTCAGAACATTGACCTGGTTGCTCCTGATGGAGTGCAGGGAATAACTCAGGGTGTCGCTGCATGGTGCACAAAGTAAAGACTGGATTGAAATTATTTAAAAAAAAAAAAAAAAAAAAAGTATTTACAGGTCTGTGAATTCCCAAAACAGAAAATACAAATTGCATTACAACGAGGGTAAAAAGAATCCTACCTTGAAAACTGCAGATTCCCTCTGTCTGTTTGCTGGGAAGCTTGACTGTACAAATGCAAGGAGACAAGATTGCTGCCCCTAGATTTTACCTTGCTCAGAATTTTGGTTTTTGCTGGAGCCCCACCAAAAGCGGGTACAGGAGCCAGCAAGAGCCAATTTTCTTGCTAAAACATTTGCTATTGAGTTGGCATTCGGATAAAGGACAACTAGAGAAGAGAGGGATAAAATCAGAGGATGAGTTCTGTTACAGAATTCATTTCACTGCTATTTCACTCCATTCATGCACTTGCATCAGTCAGCCTGATATATACAGCTACTATCTAATGTAACCCACAGCTCAGCTCTCTCACCCACAACACACATGCACTCACACTCCCCTCTTCCTTCTCCAAGGACTGCAGTGCTTTCAACAAGAGGGAAAAAAAAAATAATAATAATAGCAATAATTAAAAAAAATCTACAGTATTCACTTCCTTTTGGTATTTTACATTGGCGTTTTCTGTACATGACCCAGAGCTCCCCCTATTTACACAGTGATATGGAAGGACTTGTTCTCGGGAGCCCGATTCTCCTGGCCTCGAGTGGGGAATTAAAGCCCACCGTTCAGAGTTCGTTCTTATTTTCTTTTTATTAGCAGCAACATGTAAACCTGGCGGGGAAGAGGGGCCGTCGGTGGAGTTTCTCGAGTCCGCTCCCTCCTGCCCTTCTCCTGGGAAGATGGCCGGCAGCGTCTGCCCAGTTAGCAGCTGCTGTTTTTGAATTCACCATTCTCCGTGATGGAAAGCTTGGTGGGGTTGGTGGGGGAGATGCCATTGCGGACTTGCATGCTGTAGCGCTCCTTCACCTGCGTCAGGGCACTCATCAGCCGCGTGTTGGCAGAGTCCAGGGACACGATCCGCTTCTCCTGCAACAAACAGCCCACAGCGTCAGCGCTCCTTCACGAACAAACAGCCTTTGCCCCACAACCTGCCTTACGGGCCTTTCCAGGACCTGGGGCCGAGACAGCGTCTCCGGATGATTTCTAGGCCGAGGCAGCTCAGCTAACATTCTGTGGTATGATGGGATGTCTGCCTCTTTCTGTTTTCTTGGGCTGGCGTGGCCTCGTGGGCTGTGCCCGTCGGGCCCTCCTGGCCTTAGGCATGATGGAAGTGATGGTGAGTCGGAGTTACGTGGTGAGCTCTCTCCAGACAGCCTCCAGCCGAGGCAGATGGAAATGCAGCGTTTTGCCATGGAAGGGGGAGAAGGGGGGCACGGGTGCTGGCGTTAATAACAATAGCCAATATTTCCTTTTAATGCGTTAGAAAAAACAGAAACAGGCAGCAGAAAATAAAAGTGGCGGTTTCATCTGGCAGAGAAAAGTGCAGGTGGTATCTAATGGCCATCGTCTCTGCAGTTGGGATGGAGTGTGCTCAGAATAAACTGATGGTATGTTTGAAATTAAATGGAAAAAAAAAAAAAAGCAAATGATGGCAGCCTGCAGTCACCAGCAGGAGTGAGGGTGCAATAGCAACACAGAGAAGCAGCCAAAAGCTACAACTAAGGGGTTACTCGAGGTGAAGGAGAAAGAGGGCGATGTGGGTGGAGAGGGAGATGCCATGGACAGAACACAAAGAACAAACACTGAACACACACTGCTCCTAGACCCATTCCAGCTCGGAGCGGCTCCCGGGCTCTACTCAATTCTGGGTTCCCACATCCCAGTTTTGGTTCTTCCAGCCTCTGCTTTTAGCAAGAGGAGTCACAGAGCTAACTGATATATAATGAATTTATCATAAGAAACCCTAAAAACCCATCAGCAAAACCCAGCCTCATAACAACTAGATTAGATGCAGTGAGATACAGCTCTAAAGGGTCAAGCTAAAGAGCTACTGGTGCAATTAGAAATGGCAGTTTTCATCTTCTTTAAAAAATAAATTAAAAATGCAGCCACATAGAGCAACAGCAGAAATGGCAGCAGGCCCACACGCTGTCCATGCTACCAGCCAACTGTGTTTTTCACTCTGAGAAGGAAAAATGACTAACTTACTTGAATGAAAAAAGTAGCATGTAGGAACTCTTCTCTGTCCAGCCCATTTAAGAAACAAAATGGAAGGAAAATGATGTATAGGAGGCACAAACATTAAGGGACAGTTCAGGCAAACTGCTGAGGAGATGTAGGTCTACAAACAGCCCCCTGAGTTTGTCATCCTGGCACAGTGGCTGCGTGGTACTGCTGTAACCGTGCCTGCTTTCCTCAGGGGGCCTCCCCACAGGGGTAAATGGTCGGGTGCAAAAACAAAGCAGAATGTAACTACTGCTTACACTGCAGCCCTGGAGAGACCAATCTCTGTACTGCAGAGCAAATGGAGGAGAAGGCAAAAGTCAATAAACAGGAAGGCAGGCTGCAGCCCACCCCAGCACCCTGCTGCTTCCCCTAAGCTGTGAGCGCTGGCCATGGAGGAGATGAGGGCCTTAACCTTTCCCCGGTGCCAAAATAAATCCAGTGAAAAAAACTGCCTTTGCAGAAATGTGCTCTTCAACAAGTTAAAACTCCTCCTCCTTGGACTAAATTTCCAATATGCACATTATTCCAGTAAGCACTTAGAATACATACTTCAAAATTAAAATTTCCTCCTCAGAAGTGTCTTTACACATTGTTGAAAGTAAAAGGCTGGTGATTTTCTGGCACTGGTGAGTGCTCTGTACCAGCCTGCAGGCAACCTACGTTTGGAAAATGAGCTCAGTGAGAAAAGGCATCTTCTCACTCGAAGGAAAACACAACCTATCCGACACATCTAACACGCAGGAATTGGGCACAGGGAGTGGGAGGAGCTGGAATGGGTAGGAGGTCAGTGCGCTGGGCCAGGACTGGGTGCTGCTCAGCTAGAGAACTGATTGGGTTTACTTGCCTGTTTGAATTATCTCATTCCCATTAATGACCTGTAATTCAACACAGCGAAGATGTCACTTGCAATAGCAACTGGGCTAGTACCCTTTGCAGCTCCAAGGAGAGTGCTGCCAGACCTCTGCTCACTGGGGGCTCTCAGTCAGCCTGGAGGGCCTCTGGCACTGCTGTGCACAGCAGGTACTGCCCAGAGCTGGTGTGAACAGTGCTGAGGACAGGGCTGCCCTTGTGCTCTGGTTGTGTTGGGGGCTGCACCTGAACACTAAAGAGCTAAATCCTGAAAGGCATCTTGTGGTCATGTCATTAAGCACAAAAAACCCAGGTTTCCTTGCAGCAACCTCTCTGCAAACAGATGTGATAAGCCAGGTTCCAACTCCATTCCACAAACTGCACATGATAAAGAACTCTTCTTGTCTAACCCCTGCTAGATCCCCGTACCAAGCGAATCACAGGCTATGAAGAAATCTTCCAGATGTGACTTAGATGGATTGCTATGCTACTCAGCAAACACGTGGGCTCCTCTGGTGGACCTGTTCTGAATCTAGCATTAACAGCGTTCAACCAAGGGAAACAACTTCCTGGAACAATTGGGGTTATTCCTGAAATAAGGCAATTTTGAGAGATTATCTATTCATCAAGTTTATAGTTGAAACTACTGAAAAACCCAGGAGCAGGAAAGACATCCTCCAAACACAGGGTGGCAGGCAGATACCAAACCAGTCTCGGGTTCCATTGGACAAGCTTTGCTCTCTGGGATCAGCACAGACACAGAAGAAAAGCTGACATGATCCCACACGATACACCCACATGCATTGCCCACGAGGTCCCAAAGCTACCTCGTGTCGACTGAGACAAGCACTGCAGTTTGTGGCAGGGGGGGCATTTCTCCAAGACTGACGCAGACAGTCGGATGGGGTGAAATGCCACACATGGGGTTACGTTGGGCAACGCTCCATGGCAAGCATTCTCTTGTCTTCACAGGAACATTCAAAGCCGTGCTTTTAGCTCGCATAGCTGAGATGCATGCACATGGCAGTCCAACTATGCTGGTATGAAGCACAGCTTCTCCAGAGTTCCCAGGCCCACACTTGGAACGATGCCTACACAACGCACCACTATTCCTTTGCCCCCCTGGGATCTCATAAAAACAGAAAAGATTTTGGAGAAGCAGTCAGTCCTGTGATTTGTTGCCAGGCTTTCTCAAAAGCCAGAGTCAGACAGTGCAGTCTGCATTAATTAAAAAACACAACTCTCCTAGAAGGCAGTAGGTCACATGTGCAACACCATGAGCCAATACTGGCTTGGGAGCTAGATAGCAATGTTGGGGCAAGACGATAGGAGAAAATAATGGGTTCTATGCACAGAACACTTAGTTCTTGGGGATTCTGAGCTCCTTACCTGTGCATCAATAATTTTCTGCTTTGCATCGATGACAGCTTGCATCTCTGCATGATCTTTCTTCAGTTCCTCTTCAACTGCCATGAGCCTGATGCACAAAAAGAATTATAAATTAGGACAGTTCAGCATTATTCCAGAGTGTTTGAGGTACTCTGGCCTCTTGGTTTGACTTCTGATTGTCCTAGTCTGCAGGAACAGAATTCTGCTGCACTCCAGGAAGGTTACTTATCCATCTCATGCTCCCAACTGGCTAACCCTGGTACTTGCAAAATGGACACAGCAAAACACACCGCTGTTCTGGAGAATGTAGCCTCAGTATTGATTCCAAACAAAGCAAAGACACAGTTCTAAGTACAGCAGAGACTAGCCTTACAAATTCCTGCACCTATTCCTCCACTCTCTTGGCAACCTGAGGCAAGTTTCCATATCCATATCTCAGTTTTTTCACTTCCAAGGCAGGGCAGCACCACTGCAGAGATGTCTAACCACCCATGCAGCTCTACCTTCCTTAGTGCCAAAGAGAGCATAAGGCGCAGGGGAGCTGCTTGCTCTACACAGTTCCAAACTCTCCCAAGCCTCACCTGCTGATAATGCTTTTCATCTGGCTGTCCTTCTCCTCCTGCTGCCTGCGCAGTCTCTCCTCGCTGTCCTCCAGCCTGGACTTGTACTCCATCAGCAGCTTCTGCATTTGCTGCTCCTGCACCAGGAGCCGCCGCTCGTACTCTTCCAGTCGGCGGCTCGACACTTTCAAGCGTTCCTTCAGCTTTGCTATCTCTTGTTCGTACTGCAGGCAGGCAGAAAGAAGGGAAGAATCAGCGAAAAAGGGGAAACGAAGAGATTGGATTGTTATACTTTTCTGCTGCTGTTTAGGGCCGACGCTTTTTTCATTAAGAACACAGCCGTGGAAGTAAATGACAAGTGTACAGCTGCGGCCAACCGCTGACAAAGGAGCGTGGAAGCTCCCATTCAGCATGATGTCCCATTCAGGATTTCGTGCACAAACTAAGCATCAGATGGCTCTGACGTGGCTCCTCAGTCCGGGCTGGTAACATCCCCAGTCACTCCAGACCCAAGGAGTTCCCAGACAGATGCTGCTAACAGCAGAAATATCAAACACTGGGCTACTGCAGCACCCCAACAGTGCATTCCTCAGGACCAAGGCATGAAACCACTTGTTCCAGGCTGAAGGCAGCTCACAAGACTGAAGTTTTGTCCTTCCACTTAATACTGCATAACCATTTCTGCATTAGTACAGAAATACTGTGCCATCTCAATGACAGGTGTCCACCTCAGGAGGAGCCCAGGACAAAATGTGAGTGCTGGTGAATCTGAACCTACTGGAGGACTGCACTTAACTGAGACTTACACAATCACTTTGCAAATCCTGAACTATACTCAGTTAGGATTAACAATCATGTTGTTGTTTCTTTTTCAAATGGAATGTCACAATGACTGAAAGACTTCGCAAGCACAAAAAAGCAACAGAATAATGCAGCTACGATGTTGTCATCAAAATGATAACATCAGCAGGATCTAAAATGCACTTACGCAGCGTGACTCAAGATGCAAGCAAATGTTGAATACAAGCCTGTCATCTATGAGCCCTGAGCTACGTCCACGTGCAGCCACCTGACATGCTGCAGCCTGGAAGTGTGCTCATCCACAGCACGGCACTGTGCCTCAGTGTGACAGCATGTGCAGCACGAAGCCATGCCCACACAGCCTGGTTGGTTCTGAAGGTATGACTGGCATGGCTGCACCTGTCAGCTGCTCTGCATCCAGCTGTGGGATGGGCAGGACCTGCTGGCAGCCCTTGCATCTGCCCACACAGAATGAAAGGTACCTTCTCGGCATGCTTGGCTTCATCTGGGTTCTGCTCCGTGTCCTCCTCCACTTCCTCATACTGCCCGTTATTGAGGACCCACGCTGCTGTCCTTTCCACTGGTGACATTGTGGCCGAGTCCACAGGCGACTGGACCTGCAGCAGAGACACCTGTAAGCATTTTTCAAAGAAACCACACCCAAATCAGCTCTAACACAGTTCATTTGGAGGAGAAAAACGCCCATGGATCTGTCAGCCTCCACAGCCCCAAAACCCATCTTGCAAAGATACTTCATCCTCCCTGAAATCTCTCTAAAACCAGCACACTTGAGAAAACATATTCTTTGCCTAGGTGAGCTTCTCTGGAAAAAATCTCACTTCCAGATCCCATTCACATCCGTTTCTTCCCTTTGCTAGACTTTCAACAGGATCTTCTCAATGTGAGGTTTCCCTCTTGCAAAAAATGGAGCAATGAACCCCATGTGCGGCTGGCTCAGATCAGACAGGCAGGGGCTGGCGAAGGGCTGCAGAGCTGCAGGCAGAAATCAGCGTGGTGGTACTCAGAAGTGCCAAGAGGTGTGCCATTAACATGGGGATGCCTATCAGATTTCCAAGGGTTATTGCAGCATCGCACCCAGCCACAGCCATGAAAGGGACCCAGGGCCAGCAGTGCTTACCAGGACGGCTGTCTAAAAGAGTCTGGAAAGGAAGCTGCAAAAAGAAACCCCAAACTCTCCATCCGGCTGGGGGAAGCTTGGTCAAAATTCCATGCAGTTCTCGCAGACAAAGACAAGTTCATAAGCCCAGAAATTAGCATAACTACCCCTGAAAGAGCAACGCTGTCTCTGGGTTTTGAGAAACGCGATAGACCAAGTTTTTCCCCATCCGTGGCTTCACTCTGTGCCCAAGCAGGCCGCCTCCAGTTGCACAAAGTGAGGGCTGCTCCGTGGCGTGGCCATTTAGAGGTCAGTGTCTCAGTGAGGAGCTGCGTGCTTCCAGCAGCCACATTCAGAGACCTTATGAAGGGCAGGAGGTTGGCGAGCACTTGAGATGCTAAAGGTTTATGATTTACAGGAGAAAAAAAAGAAATGCCTGCTAGGAACCAATTCCCCTCCTTGCTCCCTCCCAGAGGAACACGCTGACATTTCTGTTCCCACCTACCTACTAAATGGAAATGGAAGGCAAAAGCTGACCTCTCCCAGCAAACAAAGGGCCTCGCTCTGCATTCAGAAACAAATGGGACTTGTGGAGAACAGAGTCTAATAATTATAACGCCCACAAAGCTATGCCTGGAAAGAACATGCCCAACGTCTCTTTTTGCTCTTTCTTTTATTAAACAAGAACAGAATTCCACAACACGATTTGCAATTAAAAGAATGCAGTGGAATTTGCGTTTAAAAAAAAAAAATGTTGGCCTCTCATTTTGGCACACTTCAAGGCACTTTGCAGGGGTGTGGGGAAGGAAAGAACAAATTGATTTCTCTGAAGTAGGAGCAAGTACTCCTGTGCACCCAGTGCCAACAATTAGCACGGGAAGGAGCGTGGGAGAATAAGCAGATGCACGTTGCTACAAGGGATGGGGAGGAGCCTGCCCCGAAGCCAGGCACTGCTGCAGGTATCGATGCAGCTACGGAGCACACAGATACCTGCAGACACACCGCTCTGATGCTAAACAAGGACAGGTAATGGATTTATTTAGGACAGAGGGAAGTCATTCCTGGCCTGCACATTTCCTACCATCTCTGCACTAGGCTCTGTTGTACTCAATGTACTTAACCTGTCACCCCATCCATGCCTGAATGTGAAATACACACTCAAAAGGAGGACGCAAATGCAAGCACTTCAAACAATGAGTAATTACGTTTCTGGTATGAGCAACTTGGCATAGCAGCCTTTGCTTTGTGATTCAGTGCTTCTGATCTCGTACCCCAGTTCCGGAGCCCTGGTTGCTCTTGGTTCCCAGGCACCAGTTAGACTGCCTTCCTTTAAACTGCACCATTCAGGGGAGTTTGCCAAGACAGCTATGCCAGCAGGGACAGCAGCAAAGCCTCCAGGAGCCTGTGCTGGCAAAAGAATTTCTCTGCCAGCTTTGCCTTACAAGCCCAAAGCTTCCCCTGCGCAACCATGCCTGCAGCAGTGCTTCTGCTCCAGCGGGGATGTAGCTGCATGGGCAGCACAGTGCAGCCTCAGTGACTGTGACTTTCTGGAGCTGAACTCCTCCCTCGTGCCTGTGTGCAAAGCGGCATCCTTCATAGAAGGTCTTCAAAAGCAGGTCAGGTAAATCAAAGCCCCACATGTTTACGCCTGCAGTGACCACAGAAGAATATATTCAACCCAAGGAACTGCACAGGTGTTGCCTTGGAGAGCCTCTCCCTGCCTAGCCATAGGCTATAGGACATTACTAACACCAACCACCTTCCCTCTGACCCACAGTCAAGACACTTCCTACACTCTCTGTAGTGTCAAGCATTTAGATACTTCTTTTTCTCTTTAATATTGCACTGATTTGGCAAATACTTTTCATTCACAGCAAATCAAAACAGGATTTTTTTTTTTAAGGTTAAGGGAATGCTGGCTTTCTGACAGGAAAATCGTGATTTACAGCTGCCTACCAGCAACTGATAAAACGCATTAGGAATTGGTACACGTAAACACTCCTTTCCAGAAAGTGTTTGCATTACTCACAGTTTGGGATGATTAATGAAAAAGCAGTACTTATTTGGGGCCAGTGGTAGGTTGGTGGATCATGGCGAAATGCAGGTCTCTCCACACTTAAGACACCTCTAATTATTTATTATTTTGGCAGCACTTTATTCCAGGATATTTAGTCTTCATTTATTCCTCTGTTTTTAGGTAGCTTTGCTTTTAAGTCAGCACCACAGGGCAAATGCATTCACTCCCGGCAACCTTAACTATGACTTAGAACAAAGCTTCTGCTACTTTATTATTTAGGAAAATGTTCAAGTTCTGTTTCTTTCAGCAGCCGTGCTGCTGCCTTAGTAAATGAAAAACATTTTTGTTAAGCTTCTGTACAAAAGCATCCAAAATAATAGGTAAACTAGGTCTGCTGGGTTTGTAATGGTAACAAGTCGGCAATTTGTGGCCAGTAGCAAGGCTAAGTGCCACCGTCAGCCAGTACGACTCAGGTAATTTAGATCACAGAATAGCTTAGGTTGGAAGGGATCTCAAAGATCACCCTGTGGGCTGGCTGCTCCCCAGTTCAGGCTGCCCAGGGCCCATCCACGGCCTGGGGCACCTCCAGGGACGGGGCTCTCACGGCTCTGGGCAGCAGCGCCACACCAAAAAGCTTTGACGTTCAACACAGCGATCAGTCGAATACCAGAGCATGAAACGCCTGGGCAGAGACTTTCCTTACCTGCTGCGTTTGCTGCCTCTGAATGGCCCTCACCTTCGGGACAGGGCTCTCCCTAGAGGACGAGGACTGCTGCCGGGAGCGGCTGCCGTTCTGGACGGGCTCAGTCACCACAGCCCCCGACACAGCCGACATGCTGCCCGTGCTGCGCAGGGATGCGCTGTGCGGCAGCGACTGCGGCGCTTTGGCCCTGGCCCCTAAGCCAGCCTGGTCCATTTTGCGGATCTGCGCCTGGCTGCTGCTGTTCTGGCGGGGCAAGGCGATGGGGACGTGCTTATCTGGGACCGCGTGCCGCCTAGAGAAGTCCTCGCTCTGTGTGCTGCGCTTGGTGAAATCCTCCATGCTGCTGTTGCTGGGCCCGCTGAGCTTGAAGTCTTCGCTGTTGCTTCGGCTCCGGGAGCTGGCGGTGCTCAGGTTCTCCAAGCTGGAGTCCACGGAGGCCTTGGGCATGGGCGCGGGTGGGTTGTTGAGGTGGTACACCGGGTTCTGGAATGACAGAGGCTGGAGGCTGCCCTGCTGGTTCAAAGCTGGGTGCAGCGGCCTCCTCACCTGGGGTGCGCTTTGGGGGGTGCTCTGAGTCTCCCACAGCTGCTTGATGTTTGCCACTTGGGTGATGGAGAGCTGGCTGCCGGCCAAGCGCAAAGGCACGTCGTGCATCATGGAAGCGTGGTCGCTGTGAGTGGTGTGGGGATCCTGCAGGTCCATGAGGGAGATGCTACGTCCGTTGGGCAAGATGCTCTCTCTTTCGTCCTTATCTGAGTAAGTCATGCTCTGGGTGGACGCCTGCTGAACCAACAGCAAGGTCTTGCCCCTGAAATATCCATCTATGTTTTCCTGGGTTGGAGACTTCAGTTTATGTAAGTCACTGCGGAGCGGAAAGGAGTTTGGTTAATTTTTAAGCAGCCAAGACCCTCAGAGATCTGTCCCAGAGAAACCTCTTTACCTCAATCAAACCTCCCCTCTACTCCAAAAGCTTCAAGGAACTGGATTTCCTTTTATGAGCTCTCTGCGTTCAAGTCAGAACACAGCCTTCCTTAATTACCGCTTGCATCTTTGAAAATTAAGCTCGATTCAAGAGCGCTTCAATCTTTATTTTTCACATGTGGAACACAAACTATTCCCACCAAATCCCCCCCTTACACCCTTCCCTTTCCAGCAAGACTTCAGAGAGGTGCCTGTTGCCCTTTAACCCTGCACAAAAGCTTTGCACATCTCAGAACCCAACAGGAGCTGTGTGAAGCTCCCATAGATGTAGCTGTGAGCCGGTCCTATCAGCTCCCCGTGCCCCCAGTCTCCCCTCAGGCTCGGGCTGTTACCTACCCATCAGTGGGGTCCTCGAATATCTTCTGAAGCCCTGAGGAGAGACTGCCACTGACGTTTGGACTAGAGCTGTGCTCAGTGAAACGCCTCAGCTGCTGCTGTATTGGCGTAGGGTTGGTCATTGATTTGGTGATGTCAGCAAGAATACGAGGAAGAGGTCCCAGTTTTGCCACGGTCGCCTGTAGGAAGGAATTTTCACCCTAATTGGACAACAAGCACCGCGACATCCGCCAGTTTTTGATAACGATGCACAGAGGCGGAGGGGTGGAGGTGGAAGGAAGGAAGGTGGGTGGTTGTGTGTGGGTGTGCCAGGACCGTAAGGCAGTGTTACGGAGCAGGGTGACCACGGCGACGAGATGGATGGAGGAGACGAAACGGGGTGCAGCAGACATTGAGGAAAGAAAAGGAAATAGAAAAGAAATTAGGATTGACCTCCAAAAATAAAAAATAAAAAAAAATCATGCTCAACAAAACAAAACTATGGCCATTCCAATGCAAAACTCTCATGCAAAGCGAACTAAGTCCAGGCTGGGTGAGGTCAAAGTGAAAACTATGGTATCTATTCATTAAAGGGCATTCGCAGACTACAGATTCAGCTGGTGGGGGAACTTTCCAGGCAAAAGGTGTCATGTGGTGAAGGAAATGCATGCCAACAGACAAAGGGGTGTGCGGCATTCACGGGGATCATGGCAGGGCTGCAAGGGTTGGGGGAGATGGGAAAAGGGAAAGTTTTCATTTGCCTTTTGGCATCCTGCACCGATGCCAACTTCCGTAGCAACTTGTTATCAAAAACTCAGGCGTTCTTCCCTACTTAAGAGTAACTTCATGAAAGCATCAGCGATCCTCATCCCCATGTTATCACATCAGCCTGGGATTAAAGGTGTACACACCCTTTGCTCAGTGCTGGCTGGGCTTAGGGGAGGGCAGCCGACCCTGGAAGGCTGCTCATTCAGGCTGCCTCTCTTTCCCTTTGGGTCACTGGCTATACCACCTGCAGGGCATCTTCAGGCTCGTGGCTCTGAAGGAAGAAGGGGAAATGCTGGAGGTTTATCATTAGGTAAAGCCCTGCCACAAGAACAGCTCCCTTCAAAGACATTCGTATTTCTCCTGCAGGCAGATATTCAGTCAGCTTGACTCCAAGGAGAGGTATCTTTACAGACACTAACACCCAGCACTACTTCTGTGTCTATTAAAATCTCAGAGCTGACCTCACATCATTTCCCAGTCATTACCTGCAGTAAAGCAGCACTGCAACATAACTTCACACCTTAATTCTTTTAGCAAACCACTGTTAGGACAGATGTGTGCATCTAACCCACAGAAAGGGCAAAGCAGATCTGCTTTGACGGCCCAGCCAGGTGTGGCTCCTCCCTCTTCTCTGCATTGCAAGAGCAGCTCACAGGAACTCAATGCAAGGATTCATTTGCAGTTCTAAAGACTGCAGCTGGGTTTCTCTCGACCTGACACCTGACTCGTGCTCATAAGTTCAGCACAGCCTAGAGAAATGGAGGAAATGGTCTTCTGAGTGCTCCCTTTGCTTGTTTTCCTAAGGCTGCTGAGCTGCCTTTAGAGCAGACCTTACTGCCTGTGACATTCTGAACGTACGCTGTGCGTATGTGTGAACTAAAGGGGCAAACAAGGCCATAAATTGTGAGCCAATGACAATTAATACACATTGTCTTTTCAAGACAAGGACATTTCTGTTCACTCTGATGCAACAAGCTCAGATTTTTTCACTTTTCTTTTAAAGAATGTACTGTGAAGAAAGAGATACCCAACAAATCACTGTTTTGGCAAGCCTGAGAGTAATAAAACAGGAAGAGTGCACTGCCTCACCTCAACTCTCCAGTTTCAAAAGAAACAGAATGATATAAGTGGAATACGGACAAAATAATGCAGCTCTGAAGTTAAAATATGGAACAGTTCCATGGAAAAAAAAGAAAATGAAGGACAGCTTGACTTTTTTGATCCTTATCAATTACCTTTGTTATCAAGGTTTTAATGATTTGGGATCATGGAAAGCCACGCAGCAAACAAACGCCTCTTCTCTCTCTATAGCTAAATGGAAAGGATGCTTCCTGCTGGCAATGAGCATCTATTGTGATCAGCAGAACGGAGTCTGGAAAAGGCATCTGATCCCAGCGTGATGCAGAGGCAGAAAGCACCCTGCCTTTGTTACAGGATAAAGCTGAGAGTCGAACCAGCTCTTTACATGGCACCCTCTTATCTACTAAAACCTAATCTGAAGACTGCAGAAATGAGACCATCTCAGCTGGCTTTGGATCAGGAGTTGAACACGAACGTGTTCTGCCTGGCCAGCACATTCTTGCACCCGAGGAGCATCGACAAGGGCTACAAGATTTTCACTTTCTGCTCAGAACACCCTCCTCCCTCCCTTTTTCCCAGATCGCTTATAAGGAACCTGGCTGCTCAGAGAATTCCAGGCCCATTTTTAAGTGCTGCCTTCTCCACTTTTAACATCCAGCCTTACTTCAGGCTCTGCAAAATGTTTGCACTACTGCTGGAGCCAACCACTTCACTGATGAAGAATCAGAGAAAGAACAGTTGTGAAACACCACTATCACACATTCCTCTCTGAAGCTGCTGAATAAGTTATCCCCAGTGCAGGCTTCAGCTGCTCCCTTGATGTTTCCCAGTGTTTACAGTTGCTATGATACAATCACCGGATTCACCCTCCCAGGCCTCCAGCCTGCTTTACCTTATCAAGTTGGGACACAACCTCCCATAAGAGGGAATGCAAAACTGAGAGCTCTCTGCCCAGGTCGATATAGCCCTCAAATCCAGGCATGTTTGAGATGGTATCTGGATTAGAGATCTCCAGGAGAAATCGCTTCATTCCCCCCCCACTCATGTTCCAGAAAGTCGTTCATGAAAGCCATGTACTCTTCCTTGTTACCAAACCTGCAAGAAAGGAGAGTGGGGGAACATCCAGTCAACATCTTCTGTACAAAATATACAGCACGAGAGCTTGCAGACAGTTATTTACACACAACTTTAGATCTCCCTTTCTAAAGATCGGATCTGGGAGAAAAAAAAAAAAAGAGTGGGGGACCCCATTTAAGAGATCCACTGCTTTTGGCCATGTTTAAACACCAGTAACTCACTGGTTGTGATACGAACGAGGGGCTCAGCCCATCTCTCCCTCCCACAGCAATCTGTTTGCTCCTCCCCTTCTCTGCACTCCCTCCCCTGCAAGAGACATGCCCTTGTTACCATTCAGCTGGGAATTTTGGAGGAGGAGAAGGGGAAAGTCAAATTCCTCAGTGGGAACAGTCTTTCTTCTTTAAAAACAGAATACACACCGACATGCTAACGCACAACTCTCTTCTTGGGTTTATACAGTGTCCCTTTACAATTCAACACAGCCCAAATCTGTGTGTGAAGAGGTGTTCCGAGGGGAACAGGCTTCACATCTAAGTGAGAACTTTCTTCCATTTCTAAAGCTGACTTCGACCTGCTGTGTGCAGACACGACTACCAAGCCCTGCTCTCCTCACTCCACTGCACCCCCCAGTCGCTTGCAGCCCTAGGGGCACAAACTTCAGTTTTACTGTCACCACCTACTTAGCAAAATTGGCGAGATTCTGAATGACTTTAGCAATAAGTGTGAGCGTTCGCGATGTCCGGTCGTCGGGATACTCCTGCATGAGGCTGAAGAGGCTGGGGGACATGATGGCGGGGCACAGGAAGCGGAGGAACAGGGAGGCACTGATCAGCCGCTCGCTGATATCCTGCTTGCCCCTGCTCAGGCACTGCTGCTTCCAAGATGCAAACACCTCCTTCAGCTCACGAGGGAACACGCTGAAAAAGAATAAACCGGGACGTAAAATTGCACGGGCAATGAGATATAGCAAATTGAGCTGATGATCAATCACCTGAAACAATTATCTGTGAGAAATTGTAATCGGCTTTATTTATTGTCTCTTGTCTCCCCTAGGCTAGGAAATGTCATTAGGCATCTATTCTTGGATGCTCACTTAATCTGGTGATACTTAAGTACTCTTTAAAGCATCCTTTTTAATATCTATTAGACTAAGCCCTTTTCAGATGCTGACTTACAAGCTAAGAACTACCTATCCATTGCTACTTGGGAGCAAACACGGTGTTAGAATATGAAAAACAAACTGAACCAAACTGAACTCCATGACTACAACTGTTATCTGGCTTGTTAACCTCGCTCAGTGCTCCACACATGCTCCCCTTGAAGCAGAAAGGCCCTTCTTGCAATGGCACTCAGAAACAGAGACTAACAGAAAGCTCTCGGGCAACGTTTCCTCCATCCTTGTGTTTTCCTGCTCATTTTTACAGATCTGAAGGGGCTGAGAGCTTTTCCCTGAATATCTGAACTTTCAGCTTTTTATCCCAAGCCTAAACTCAGCTGCAGTGCTCTCACCGGATTCTCTCCCAGCTGCAGTTCCCTCGGCACAGCATGCCAGCAGAAGCTGCAGTAGGTATGGTGTATTGCACTGCAGCACCCTGGCCTGGGGCTGAGTTCCACCTGTGGTACTTCCTCACACAGTAAGACAGTGACAACAAACAAGGGCAGGATTGGAAGATCTACTGGAAGGTCTATGCTATTTCCCTGTACAACTGTTTTCCCACCTGTAGAGGAGGAAGGGGCACCTCCTGAGCAAATGACCTAACAGGGGAGAAGGGGAGGGGAGATGCCTCACCAGTAGGAATTGATAATCTTGCAGAAGGCCAGCTCACAACACATTTTCAGGTTGCTCTGATGGTCTGTTAATTCACTGGATGAACATTTGCTGGGATCCACTTCACAGTTTTCATCTGACTCATACAAAGCCTTGATAAACTCCCCTGGACAAAAGGAAGAGGATGACAAACCGGGGTAATTACACGAGAAGCCTCCTTGACACACCTTTAAATCCTGTTTATGCCTTTCCTTGGCAACTGCCTCTTCTCCTCTCCGTGTCTGCAATAGTCTCCAGACACCAGCTGTTAGGGACACAGCTCCTCCCAGCTCTTTCAGGCCAGCATTTGCTGTAGCAGATCAGACGACTGCTGCTCTAATGCCTCAGCCTGCCGTGCCCTCACTGCCCCCACACCCAGGCACAATAACAGGACGGCTTTGCCATAGCCCCGGCAGACGCTGCATTTATAGCCTGGAGAACAGGATTCGACTCTGTACTCCGACTGTATTATCAATCATATGATTATCCACAGCCTCAGAAATGAACCTTCGCTATTTATCTTCAGAATTTCTTCAGGAAATATATTTGACAATGTTATTTATTTTTCTTCATTCTAAATTTACTGTTTTCTGAATTTTGAAGTGTCACCTTGCACTTCAGTAAGAGGACTAGGTAAGTACTACCAGTATTCTCTTCCATCAGCATCTCACAGCATTTTCATAACCCTCATCCTTCAAAATCCCTCTCTTACAGTGTCACAATGGAAACTGGACACAGAAACAGGTGAAGTTCCCTTAATGAGCTGGAATGAGCTACTTACTGCTTTTCCTATCTATGGTAGCATGCCAATCACAAGGCAAACCCCTTAATTCATTCCTTTAGTTATTCAATGCCTCATCCCCTCAGATGATCTTGCTGGCTGCAAGCTAACACCAAGAGGCTTGTTTGTGCAAGGGGCCTTTGTTTCTTCTTGCTTTGTTTTCACACAAACCTTCAGTGCTTCCCCCCCACCTGAAGCCAGCAGTGTTCTCGCAACCAAAGCAGGTGGCACATCTTAAGCTTTTTTGTTGGGATCCAAAACATTTCTGCTGAGGGCATCTATATCACTTAATCGCCAACCTTTCGGCATCATTTCTGTGTGAGCCAACTCTGTTTCATCTCTTGTTTGCTGGGTATATTTTTTTGGCTTAACCACATTTGAAATTTACTCTTTGTGGTCCACAAGGCCCTGCCTTTATCACATATTAAAAAGCACTTATGAATGCAGCAGAGCTAACACTGAGCACAGCGTTGTTAATTATCTCAAAGAATGTGGCATCTGAGCAAACCGACTGGGCACACTGAAAACTTGACTAAGAATCAGTACTGCTGTGAACAACCTTGCCCTGGGATACAGACAGGCTGGATGGCCTCCAGGGATTTTCCATCTCTTGTGCCTACGGCTTCCAGTCTTACAGCACAAAGCAGTCCTCTGCTCGCCTGTCCACACTGAGAGCTCAGGACTGGGATGGTGCTGAGTGGTTCCATCATGAGAATAAGATACCAGGACAGCCAAAACACACACAACCACAGAGCCAGCTATCCTGACCCTTGCAGCACTAACTTAGCCAGTTATTGCCTTGATGACTTGCCAGCATCTGAGATTGCTGACAACAAGCAAGACTGCTGGGAAAGCAAGCTGGTGTTTTATTTTATGAAAGGATGTGGCGTGGAACTTGGCTTTGCCCTCAGCTTGTTCCTCTTGTATCAGTTTCCAAAGCTTTCTTCATTCGAGAAACAACAATGGGATGGGAGGCTCACTGTGCAATCTTGGGTAATAAAGATGGTGGGAAGGTGGTAACTGCTAACCAGAGAGGGGCACATGCCTTCTAGCCCTCTTTCTGGAGTTATCAGTTGTATACACAATAATTCCCAAGGCAGTGGCACCGTCCTGAAGTCATTGCAGAAGCTTTTTCAACACAAGGAGTGCATACTTCATACCTGTGCCTGGAATTTCCACCTAACTGGATTGCACCTGATAGCAGGTTCACTCCTGACACACAAAGTACTCCATTCCCACGGTTACAAACCCTTTTTTAAACCTGGCCATAGGAGAGGTGGAACAATCACCATTGCTCACAAAGTAACTGTGCTGCTACACCCCTCCAACACCAGCCATACAAAAGGTTACCCAGAAAAGCAGCGTCATGATGTAAACATGCTGAGGGACGCAGCTGTATCAAATCAAGTTAGCCCTTCTTTGGCTGCTACTCCTACAAGCACCAATGAACATCTTCCTCTGCAGAGAGGAAAGGCATCAAGAACAGAGAGCATGTGTTCTGCTGCCTGGATAGCTGCTCACACACTGCTAAATGTAGCGAGGTGCACAGAGCTTCAGTCACACTGCAGAACTCAGAACACGCGCTGTGACTCTCATGTCACCAATCCATGTGGTGAGGGCTCTTCACACACCTTGAGAAACATGTGGGGCAATGCAGCGTGGGAACAAGGGATAATGTTATGGAGAAATGCTGGGTGTGGAAGGTCCATTCCAACTGCATTGCTGGAGCAGCAGCTCTTGGGTCAATCACCTCCTGTGTCTCAGCACAAGGCCCATACTTGACTGGTTCTCTGCACCAGGATCAAGCAATACAAACAGCTGACAAAGAGGTACATTCTTACCTAACGCATCGTGGAGATACTTCTGCCCTACCAACTTCAGGTATTCCTCAATAGCTTTGGTAGCAAGTGTGTTCTCCCTGAAGATCAAGACGTCGTGCTCCCCACAGCGATCTACCTCAGACATCACCAGATCCGTTAAGAAGTCCTGAAGGAAAAGGTAAGATAGCAGGTTAGTTTAACCAGACTCACACCAGACTAACTGCAGAAGCCCAGAAGGAAGGAAAAACAGGAGACAGAATTACTGAAATAACTGCCCAGCTTGGCAGAAGGGATCCATATGCTACCTGTACAGCCAGAGCTCCTCTTGTATTTATTATATTTAAAGAGATTATAAATCATAATTTATAAAGGGAGAAACAAAGAAAAACTTTACGCCAAGCTTGTGTTTCAGTTTAGATCCTGAACAGAAATCCTCATCAGTTTGTTTGTAACTGCTGAAAGCAACCGTGATTTTACGTTTGTGTTTTAATATTGAATATTACATACAACCTTGGATTTAAAAATCCAAAATGGAAGCGCTGCACAAACTCTCATGTATGCTTACAACATATGCTTACAACAATTTGACTCAGAAAAGAAAAGTGATTCAGGATTTGGGAAGAAAAATCGATGGGATGCTGTGTATGGCTTAACTTGTTCTGTGCTCAAAGGCACAGACAGGAACAATCAGTGAGTTTTGATACAGTGAATTCTCTCTTGATGCAGGGTCCAGTTCTACAGTCACACTTGAGTAAGGACACGCAGCATTTCACAAGAAACATTCCTGTTTCACTACAGCCCACGTCAGCCCCTGCAAAGTCCTCCAGGAGAGGAACTGCCATTCCTCCTCATCACCACTCTCTCTTAAAACTCTTCCAACCCTCCCACCCAAAAACCAAGCAACCAAGGAAAAAAGACAAAAACAAAACAAAAAAGAAACATTATAATGTGACATCAATTAAGGCTGAGTGACAGCAGTTTGAAGAGCACTACAGTAAGGATTTATAACCCCATTAAGGACACAAACAAAGACGTGGTGCTGGCATATGAATGCAAAAAAAAAACCAGAACAAATGAGATACAATAGGAACATATGAAAAACACATGCAGTCCTGTTGTTTTTCAACCCCTTATTGCTTCTTTTAAGAAAACTCTTCATTTTCACCTGGTGCAAACATCAGCTGCACCACCACGCTGTGACATGGAAACCTTCTTTGCAGATTAAGGCTATGGCAGCCTAAGGAACTCAATGCTTCCAGCAAAGAGAGCTCCAAACTTACAGGCACTAGGAGAGCAACGGTATAACAGTAACTTCTCTACTTGCTGGAGGCAGATAAACCAGAGCCTGCTTTCCAGGAGGATTTCAACACAGCTCTACAGGAGCTGCCCCAGCTACCAACCTCTCTAGGTCAGACAAACAGCTGGTAAGCAACCAAGGGAATCACACAGTGCCACAGAGCACCAGCCCTCCTGAGATCTACATCAAGCAATGGGGGAACAGTAGAGAGTGGGACACTTGGGAGTTACAGTGGGATCTTCTCAGAGCAGCTAATGTAAGCTGTCCCTTGACTGCTTTTGTGGTCATTTTCCCACACCTCCAACTCTAGCCTGTGCTCAGAGGTGCTTAACTTGCTCTAGCTGGCATTACTGGAAGGAGCTGGCTACAGCTTGGTACTACTCCCATACAACACCTGCATGAATCAATGCTTGTTAATGCCTCTCAGAATTTCTGGAACCCTGCAGGATATTCACCCACAATCTGTTCAAAGAAACCAGGGCTCACAATTACTGCATTACAGAGAACCACCAGTGTGCACCTAGAAGTCCTAATACCATTCTTCGGGCAGGTGGGATCACCATTAACTGAGTATGGATTCTCCAAATGGCTGTTTGATTGCTGACCAAATCGATGTTCACGTTGATTAGCTGACTTAGCACTGAATCAACAATGGCATGCTGCTGCTGGCTGTATTGGAGATGTATCTATGGAAGTTACTCTCCAGTCTATTTGACTCTTGCTTACTTATCTCTTTATCTAGCATCACAATTCTAGAAACACAGAAAAGGTTCCTGAATACTTAAGTGCAAACTCATTTTTCAGTCCTCCCACTTACACTTTGTACACAGTATCTTTAACCTTCCTATCAACTCAGGCACTTAATCTGTGTTGGTGCAGTACCTATTTGCATGCCTTCCTGGCAGATGTAATCACCAAGTCTTTAAAAACACTTTTGTGGCCCTCTTCTCAGCCCTAGCCCATCAGGCACCTTGTGTGGCTGCTTGTGGTCACACCAGTCCAGGAATCCTATTTTCTACAGGCCGACAGTTGAGAAGATATCACCTATCACCAGGAGACAGGAGCCATTTTGACAGCGGCCTCCCACTCTTACCTTAGCTCTCCCCGTGCTCTGAAGAATATGCACCATTGCACAAGCCATCTCTTCCTTATTCCTTACACTGATGACTGGCTCCAGCACGGAGCACAGCATCGTGTAGTTGCTGGTAACAAACTCTGCAAACTCCTTGTATTGCTCCATGGGTAAGATGGTGATGGTCTGATAACGCGACTTGATGCGAATGGAAGGTCCTCCTGATTTCCCTTTGTTGGGTGTAGGTGTGCTGACTGGGTACCATTTTTCCACAAACTGGCGACCCGTTACAGTGGCCATGGGAATGTTGACCAAGCCGACGTAATTGTTTTTGTCCTTTTTCTTTTTCTTCTCCACATCCTTGTAGATGTGAACCGTGATGCTGTGAAGAGCTGGGAGACCGTAGAACTCAAAGTGCTCTCCCCAGAAAATGTTATCTGCTTTCGTTTTGCTGGTGGTGCGGGCAAAGAGAGTGTCATCAAGGCACAGCTCACAGAAGTATTTCTTCTTGGGGGCCAGGTCCTTTGCCTCAATGATCCAGAGACGGAGCACATTTTCAGCTCGGCGGCAGTTGTCCTGCACAGAAGAAAGAATTCAGTTTTGATTTGAAATCTCTAAAATATCAAGTGTGTTGTCTTATAGAGAAGCAGCAAAAGGCTGCCCTTTGCATCAGAGGTAGGGATGGAATCAGAATTTGCACAGATGTGCCTCCACATTAAACCTTGAAGCTCTGCATCCCTTCCTTCCGAGGCACCAGAAATCCAGTTTGAAACATCATAATCAGGCATGGGGAGATCAGGAAGCAACGTGACATGATTTATTAATCAAAGCTCTAACCTACTGCACCGAATGGAAAAGAGCACAGCAGCTTTTGATACACTTCTGAGTGGACTTTTCCCCGGACTAAATTAATTGAGCAGGTGTCTGTGGAAAGCCCTGTTACACCAGACTAAAACCCAATCATATCACCTGTGTTGCCCCAGCAATCTCACTTCTGTAGTTTCTATTACCTTATTTGGCTGCACAGTTCTGCGTAGGTTTTCCATCCACTTATCCCTCTCTGCAGCAGAGGAACAGCTGAAGCATTTACTGCCGCTGGAGTAGGTTACCTGGAACATGGAAATGACAGGCTGAGTTCAGGCAAGCCTAGGAGACGTGTAAGGGGCTGCAAGAAGCAATGCTTGAGCAACTAAGTAAACATGAAAAAGGCAGGAAAACAACAGAGGAGCCTGCAAGGCAGAGAAGTTAAAAGGCCCAAAAAAAAATGCAGAGAGAAAAAAAAAATGTCAGTTCAAATTAAAGTTACATATGAGAAGCACCAAAGGCTCCTCTTAAAGGCTTTTAAACGAGGCTTTAATCAAGCAGTTAATTTTTTTTTTAACGCTTGTTAATTGATCCATAGCTCTTAAGCTCTTGTAGTTGCCCCTGCTAGCTCTCAGACAGATGATTTGGTTACTAACAGGCTGAAGGCAGACAGAACATTGTGTTAATACAAGTTAGAACACAGTGCAAATGGTGTCTTCAGGAAACACAAAATGTTTCTGACAACGAAACACAAACCAAAGGAGCTGTGCTCTGAACCAGCCCCTGCACCCAATGCCATCCACAATCCTGCTTCATGCAGGCATGAGCCACCTTGGCTCTTTCACATGTACCTGGCCTGAAAAGCCTAATTTACCCTTCCCATTCATCTGTACACACAATTAAAAAGCAGTTTGAGGCAACAGCCCCAGAGCTCTGATGCTGCCAGTATTTTCACAGCACACCTCAAACCTAAGCAAGCTGGAAAATGCTTCCAACCGAAGGAATACGAGGCTGAAGCAAACAGGAGCAGCTCCTGGATCCACCCCGAGGGAGAAGAGCCTGATATGCTGGTTTTCTGCAGCGCAGTTTCCCAGGTTGCAGATAGATCTCTGCCCCAGAAGGTACACATCTGAGCAACCCCACAGCAGACAGACCGGACCAGCTGCCCATCACCCCTGCTGCCAGATTACAGCGGGTTTAGATACAGCCAAACAGCACACATGGATATGCTGTAAGGTAAGCACTGTGCTCACACCAACAGCAAGAGCCTCCCGCTGCACGGTGCAGCAACATGCCCACCGTCACCAGAACCCCTCCTGCAGCAGCCAGGGAACAGGCTGGGCTGACAGAAGCAGGTTCAGACTGGAAATCACATTTCTCAGTTATAGCATAATTTGTACATTTAATTCTAAGTAAATCTGGGGAGAACGAACGCGCAACTTAGGAGCAATAGTATCTTTCAACCATGCATTCGCATCCAAACTACAGATGCTTAGATACTTTCTAAGATAACGAGAGTTTTCCACTTTGAAGACACAGCAGCTGTAGATTTCCCTGCACTGATGGCTCGGCCCCAAGGACTCTGCCAGCCCCCACCCAAACCCCCCCGGAAGGTTTGGCTGCAGACCCCTTCTCCTATTACAAAGAGAACAGTGCCCCGCCAGGCTTCAGACCGACTGCGCCGCTTCTATTTGGAGAACGCTCTTTACCTCAAAGCAGAAGTCCTGTCCAAGGATACTGCTGTGCAGGGGCTTTACAAAGACCTTTTCTTCTGCCCCAAGGTCCAGGGCCTCCACTGCGCTGCCGGGGCTCAGCAGGGACTCATGGGAGCGGGACTCCTTCAGCTTCGGCAGCCCACGTGATCTGCAGAGCAAGGGGAGAGGAAACAGCCGTTTTCTCACAATTACCAGCAGACTTGGCAAGATCTCAGAGAAAGCTGCCAGTTGTTTATTCACAGCAACTACCACAGTTAGCCTGGGAGCCTGATGACAAGTAACGTCAGTCCAGTAAGCCCTGACTCCTAAAGGAAGCATCCTGGGCACAACTCTGTTCCCACCCACCCGACCATTGCTCCTCCTGCCCAGCAGTGGCAAACCCCTCTAGAAGATGCTGATTTTAGAGGTGACAGTAGTGTCACAACCTTCTGCAATAAAGTCACAGCACGCTTTAGGCACAACCAGCATTTCTACTTTTAAACATGATGCGCATACACGTTTTTCCTCCAGCTGGAACTCAGTCAAAGCAATGAGGGAGAGCACCTGTCCCAGCTTAGCAGAAGAGGAGCTGTTTACCTGGCAGGTCTGATTTGTAAGATGCTCAAGCTCACATTGGTACCTACATCTGTTCATCTCTGAAGGTGCAGAATCACAGAACCATTAAGGCTGGAGAAAACCTCTCAGATCCCCAAGTCCAACCCCAACCCATCCCCACCACACACACCTCCCTCAGTGCCACGTCCCCATGGTTCTGTAACATTCTGTAACACCTCCATGGATGCTGACCCCACCACTCCCTGGGCAGCCTGTGGCAGTTTAACAAGAACATGGGTATCATGAAGGAGTCACAAAAAGCAACAAGCAGAGTTCAGCTGAATGCTCTTTTGCGCAAAATGAAGTGCTGAAGGTATTCCAGCAGATTCACGTACAAGAAGACGTATTGAACACGGAAGGAGAACTTTGTTCCCATTTAATATATTAAATGACCTAAACGCAGGCAGCAAAAACCTTTCACCAGTGGGACATTACAAAGACACTGATTTCAAATGCAAAACAGCAGCACTGGTACAAATGCTTTGGCTGCACTGTGCATGCTTTGTTACAACAGGTTCCAGCAGCAGCTGTACATACGCAAACCCAAAACCTCAGCCATGTATAATTGAACACTTGCTGCAGTTAAGGTAGGGCAAGTCTAAAATAAACACACCACAATACACCACTTTAATACCATCACTGCAAAATCCTCTCTAATTTCTCCTCTCAAGAAAGCACTGCTGAGGTCACTTGGCTTCTATCCCTGCCCCAAACTCTCAGCAATTCCAGCCCTAGCCGAGTACTTTGGTGCATGATGGAGGGGAGCTGGCTGAGAGCCTGCAGCTACCACTAGCCTCAGCTCCTTGGACAGAAGGAAAGCATGCACTGGTCACAAAGAGGAGGGGAGAGGGAAAAGAAGACAACAAGAGCACCAAATAAAGGACAAATGTTGCAAATCCCTACTCAGCAGAGGCTGCATTTGGAGGAAGACAAATCAAGCCCACCTACATGAAACAACTGTACAGCCACTTAGCAGTGCATCCCCAAAGCATAGCGGTGCCACATGTCAGAGTCCTCCGATTCGAGCCCAGTTCCGTGGGCTACATCTCAGACAACAAATCCTGCTGGGAGAGGAAGGGAGGCCCAAAATCCAGGAGGAGCGGTTCCTCAAGCCTCAGGTCCCGGATTTCTGAGGAGCACTGTGCCAGGACGATGCACTGTAAGCACTGCCCTCACTGCGCACTGTCCCAGGGGTGCCACGAAGAGGCTCCTGGCATGTGTTGCCATGGCACAGCTCTGTAAGGAGATTAGGGGAGGCTCGGGGAGCCTGCTCTGCTGATGTGGTGAAGGTGACTTTTCCAGAAAGGACAAAGTCAGTCCTCTTCCCTTCCTACAATGAGTTTAAAGAGACCCAGACAATGAAGGACAGCAGAAAGAGTGAGGCATCTTCCAGAAACACCTCCACACAGCCTCTGGGGCCGGGGTGGGGGCTGAGGGGGTTACATGACAAGCTGTACAAAGTGCCTGCACGTCCCATCTTGAGAGTTACACCTTCCAGGAGCATCCATTCTGCTCAACTTGTTAGCTTTGAACATGCGCTTTGGTGCAGACCAGCTGCAGAAGGTTGGTTGTGTTGGCTCAGGAGGCAGCGGTGGAGGAATGCCGATCTGTTTGAGCAGCTCCTTGAAGCTACCGTACTTAAATAGCTCATTAAACTGATTAAGTGGCTTAAAATTGGCACTTTGTCTTCCATAAACACCGCAGCAGTGCTGGAAAGCTGTTGGTTAGAGGCAACCACACGCATTTAGGAACACAAATATACACACTTGTAATCCCCACAATATATATTTCACCTATTGATAGATCTGCAATGCAAATCATTTATATGTGCCTAAATCAGAAGCGTCCCAATCAATAAAGGCAATAATTACAGGGAAATAATAGTTCTCTGCGTCTTAAAAGCCACATCTGATGTTCTGAAGCCATCAGTAAGAGTGAAGGAGAATTGCTTGCAGACTTCCTTTTTGCACAGGGGCAGAGTTAATAAGTCAAAGTCACTGACTTGTTTCCCAGTGCCCAGCAAAGGGGCAGGATTAACAGGGTCTTTTCCCATATTAGTTAGGGAGCTGCTGGTAACAGGAGTGCTGCTCGGAGTCTCTGCTAAGAGAGGTAATCCCAGGGAAGCAGATTACTGTAAACAGGAAGATCACGCATGCACGAGGTGGGGGAAGGGTTGTTTGTCCAAATCTGTTTCTGCTAAACAGCTCCATTAACAACCCAAATCCTGATTTGCAATACAATTAACCTCAGGTGACAAATTTCCTGCACTGCTTTTTCTGTTCACTGTTGCACACAGCAAAGGATCACCAAAGATGATGCATGAGTTCAAAAGCAAACAGTTACCGACAGCACTGACACTTCTCACATAGCTGCTTTCCACAACTCCTTTCCAATGGGAAAAGCAGGTGGAAGAGATGATTTTCAAGGACTGCTCTGAGCTCCTCGCTTCATATTTTGAAGCAGCAATCATAAGAGCTGAGCAAATTCCTCCTAAGTCAGAGCCCATGTTGCCCTGAAGCGCTGACCGAGCAGCAGCAAAAGGTCCCTCCAATGGCAGCACCACACAGCCCTGGCTGACGCTCTCTCCTTGCACACAAATTTACTTTTGCTGCTGCAGGAACACTTTGCTTGTAAGCAGGGAGCTCAGCTCCTCCAGGTTTTGGTGTCAGCCTTTTAACAGACTGCATTCTACTGTCTATAAGACATGCAGGATAAAGGGTTAAACCCTAATTGCTCTCTGGTTATGAAGCTCTCCTGCTGATTCTGACCTATTTAAAAAGCCAAACAAAAAAGCACAAAAGACTTCCAATTACCGAGCTTTCCAGGGAGAGCACTGTATTGCCTGGAAAACAAACGCGTGGTCATCAATAATCCAGAAGATAGAAATTAAAAAACAGAAGAACGCATAGAAATAGAGAAAGGAGCTCCCAAGGAATAGAGTCCCACAGTCTATGTTTCCTTTACCAACACAAACTGGCGTGAAGGCAAAGAATTCTAAAGCGAGTTTTTTGCTCAGCCCAAAGACCCACAGCTGAATTCAGTACTTAACCACTCGCAAAGCCACAGCAGCAGCTCTCTGCTCTGCTCAGCGCTGCTCTTGGGATCCCAGCTCTGCTGCACCGCACCCCAATGTTGGCAGCATGGTCTGCAACAGGACGGCAGGGCAGCAGCAGTGGGCTCCCCGTGCAGGCATTCATTCTGCTAGCACACCACACCCTGCTTCATTATCCAGCTGCCTATTAGCAAAACACCCTACGACTTGGTCAACAATTCTACAAGTCCAACCAGTTTCATCATTATCATTGTTTTTTAAGCCAGACGCCAGCAATTTATATTGGAGGAGCCTGGGGTGTGCTTGTACCGAGGGGCTGGTGGAGCCTGCAGCAGGACAGGGCGACGGCTTCCAACAGACGAGCTGCCCTTGGGATGTTGCTCAGTTTTCACTTGGAAGCTGCACGAGGAACCAAAAAAACCGGCTGAAAGAAATACATCTCACTCCAAACAGGAGATGTCTCTCTTGAAACAAGCCACTCCTCCTTTTTCCCCGTGCAGACAGAAAAAGATATGCTGAATGAATACAAGCTCTGACTGAGTGGAGCCTTAATAATGCATTGCATAATACAGATTTTATCCTCGAGTCTCAAGCGGAACAAAAATCACCCCCCTTTTTTTCTTTTTGTAAAGGGGGATTAAATTACAACAACCAAATATGAGAACGCAGGAATAGGAGGCGAAGAAGCGAGGAGGGAGGAGCACAACTCACCGAAAGTAGAAGAAGCCGTCATTGGAGCAGCGGTGCCGCTTCACCATGAAGCCCAGAGCCATGGCTACCCGCTGCCCTGCTGCCCACCACAGCCCATCCTGAGGGAGCACGGAGCAGGACCTGCGCTCGGCCACCACCATCGGATAATGCCATAAAATGACTTTTAGTGCATCAGGAAGGTTCCCACGTGGCACTAAATCCCAACAGGGCAAAACCCTCCCAGCTGTCTGCACAGCTTTGCTGTAGTCGCTGAGACCACATGCAGCCGGTCTCAGCAATCTCGGCTTCCTCTCCAGGCATCAGATGGAGGTGAGAGCTGGGGGTCCTCCTGGACACATTCTCCAGTTGCCCCAGCTGAAGACATTCGTGGTCCCTCCTCACAATTTTACTTCTCCTCATGCTTTTCTATGTATTACTGACAGAAATAACCTACGAGAGAAACACCTGGGTTGGAGAGCCCAAAGAGCGTGGTGGGAGCCAGGCTAGAAAGGCAGTGAAGGGTGATTTGTGGCGCCAGAGAGACTTGTGGCAACAGCTGCCGATAGCCCACTGAGATGCTGTGCCACCACATGCCTGAGAGCTTCATGCCAATCTGGCAATGCCACAACCAAGCAGAGTCCTTATGCTAGTGGCCTGTGAAGGCTAAACACGAGTTTTCACCAGGCAGACCGTGGAGTAATAGAAGTGGTGTTACAGAGGCTGTGGATTCATGCACAACATTCAGCTACCAGCCACAGTGGGCTCAATTCTGCAGGGACACCAGTTTTTTCTTCCCCCCCCCCCCCACACACACACACTAAGCCAGTTGAAGTTTAAAACCCAGAAAAACAAAGTAGCTTGGCCAACTGCTTTCTGCTGGAACGCCAAATCTGATTACGAAAATATCTGCAAGTTATCTCCAGCACTCCCTTACAGCATTCCTGAATCCTATCTATTTTAAATTGACTCTGAACAGACAGCGTCCATCCTCTGTCACCATCTGGAGTGGCGTGCACTGTTACACTATCCCAAGCCTTAATGTGCACCACAATCTTCCTTATTTCAGCTTCCTGCAGGTACTCATCTCTAAGCATCTCCTGCTTCTTAGCAGGACTCAAACACCTCAAAAGAATGAGAAAAACAACGTGCCAGCAGCCTCTACTCCCTTCCAACCTTTCAGCGTTTTAATTTATAAAGCTACATAATAATTTCTTTGAAGCCTGTATTTGTCACAGCAAGAAAAGGTAGATGCTATCAGTCCATCTGGCCCTGAAAGCCAGCACGGCACCATGACATCACCCAGCACTGCCGGCTCCAAGTGGGAAAGGGCTGACTCACTGGGGCAGCTATGGGACATTTGCAGAGCAACAGATCAAGCCTCATACAGAAAGCAAGCAGAGCAGGAGGTGGGAAAACGGCAATTCCCTCTTGTGGGTTCAGAGCCAGCTGCTGTGTGCTACCTTCTTTCATGGGCACACAGGTGTAGCTGACTTGTTCCTCTGAAAAGATCCCGAATAAGAGCATAATTCTAAAGGTCAATCAATCTTTTTTAGCTTCCTTCTTCCCTCCAGCTCATCTCTTCCCAGTATACTAATCTGTTCCTCATCTTAGGGGGTTTTTTGAATCGTTTTTCCTGCTGGTCTGTTCACCAATTGCATTTTTCAGGCACCTGTAGCTAACACAGTGAAAGGTATATGAGGGAATGGAGAAACCGTTGCCAAGTTTCACTTGGAAACGATTTTCCTTTATTTGTGAAGATTTTATTTGCAAAATCAGAAATAACATTAGAAAAGCTCCAGCCACGTTCTTCCAAAGTTGCTATGTTCCATTTGTGCACTGATTAGACCACAAATGCAAAGAGAACTCCATAAGGCTCTCAATCTTTTCAACCACAGGAAGCCACAAGGTTGAGTGGTGCTGTGGCATTTTCCAAGAACAACTTATCAGCAGTTCACGAACCTCACCTGCATCACAAATACAAACATGCTGTGGAACAGCCACCATCATCTGTGCAAAGCTCATCTCCAAATAAACTTCATCTCAGCTTGCTTTCTACGTAGCTTGGCAATTCTCTGATGACCCCCTTTGCCTCCAAGCTCTGCACTCCCTTCACTTCAGCCCATGTACTTCTGAAAGGAGGAGGACTGTGTGGACTCATTATCAAAAATGCTTACTTCCATTAGTAGCAAGTAATGGTATCAAGGCACTGAACATCCAGAACACAGATGGACTTCCATCTCCAGCACTGGGATGCTGCTCAATGTAAGAGGCCAGACAGAACCACGGCAGGATGGAAAATGCAACCCCTAGCTTGTCCCTCTCCTACATCCTGAGGTTTTCCAATTCCAATTTTCTGTCACCCAAAATTGTGCATGGACTCTACCACTTGAACTTCTCAGTTCTCTTGGCTCCTCCTTGTTAAATCCATACCTAGAGACTTGAGAGGACTGACTATGCCTAACGCCATCACCATGCAGGGCATGACCTCCAGAGGTCCCTTCCAACCTGTGATTCTGTGATGTTATTCTATTGAAACAGCCAGAGAAAATCCACGTGTTGTTGGGGTCTAGGTGACACAACTCATGTCCACAACAGCAAGGAGGAATGAGCGAACTGGTTTGAAAGAGAAGGTTTGTTATGTTTATTTCTTAAAGTTGTAGGTATTAATTATAGCTAAATTTATTGGCTTACCCAAAGTGATAGCATTTCCCTTACAGTACAACAGAATGCATCATCAGTCCATGTTTAGTGTGAGAACCAAGCGAGGGAAAGATAAATGCGTTATTTATGGCAAAAACATTTCTGCATTACAAAACATCAAGCCAACAACAGAAAAATAACAGGTACTTTATCACTGGGTGGCATTATTTCATGTGCTTTTGTTCACTAAGTTGCTTTTTATAGCAAAGTTGCAACTCCCTGAAAATAGGCAGTTATACAACAAACCAAAAAACCGCCCACCACAAACCGGACTTCAAACAGAAGAGGTGGACGTCGCCATGACAGAGAAGCAACAACAGCCTGTTGTGTAACTCATGGAGTTAACAAGACCCCTAACACCCAAAGCCTTGCTATCTCCATGATTTTATGGTGCTGCCTTTCAGCTGGGGAAGATAGGGCCATTGATTGAAGTAGCACAGCATGACAGATGCAACTAATGAATTCAGCTCAGCTACAGAAGAAGGGAAAATGCACTAAACGGTGTAAAATCGGAGAAGCCTGTCACAGCCCTAAGTGCAGGGCAACTTATTTTGCACTCATTCTAGTTCTCCTGCTGGGCTGCTGTGGAATATTACACACAGGAACATTTGATGAAGACAATCAGGACACTTCATAAGTAGTTAGGAAAAAAACGTGTAAGATGAGCATTTGCTTGCCTCACATACAATTCACTCAAGCCTGAACCAGCAAACAGAAGCAAAACAAGCAGAATGTAGCAAGATGGACAGGAGTTACCGAGTTTTCCAGTTTTCTGCATAACAGACCATCTGTTCCTTGCAGGACTCCGCACTGCAGCAGCTATAGCACCTCCTGACATTAGCAAGGACTTTTAATGTACCTGAACTGCACTGCACATCCCTGGGCTCTGCCTGTGCTAGCTGAACTGATCTGCTTGCACCAGGACAATCCTCACGTTGGCCACTGCACTGATCTGCAGATCAGCTGCATGCACTGAGGCAAGGTTCTGTAAGAGCCAATCAATCCGATGGTACTGTATCATGAAATTTCAAGTCTGCACTTTATTTGGGACAGATGCAGGTGAAGTATTGGAGTCTAGATGCTTAAACTGAACTTTTTTTTTGTCAGCTGTTAACTGCAGTAAAGGTTTTCAGCCCTACGTCAATGATGCATCATAGGACCATAGATACAATGTATAGTAAATTAGAAAAACAACCTCTAACATACCATTCAGCTCCAAAACCATCCATCTGCCAGCTTAACAAAAAAACCGCAACCCTTCCTTTCTCTCCCTTTACAAGTTGAAATGCACGCTGCACGTAGATTTCACAAAGTGCCTCTGAATAAGGCAGGGTTGCTTCGGGAGATGCACTGACCCTTACCTGTCATCAGCATTGCGGAGTGATGGGAGGCGGAAACTTGTGTTCCTGTCCAGCTTTGACTGACTCTTTGTCCTCTTGATGGACCCTTTCAGACGTTTACTGAAGAAGCCCTGAAATGAGAAGTCATACAAGTGAGATGCCAGTCATAAATCAATCAGTGCACCGTCACCGAGTCCGAACTCGGCAGCGATTCCTGCTGATTGTGGGGAACGTGCTGTATTGGGATTCCTCTGGGCAGGAAGAAAGGCAGGACTACGTTGTTAACGACAGTTCCAGTATGTGACAGCTTCAAATTGCAATAATTAGCACTTCTCATGCTGCAGGTGCGTTTCAGTGAATTACAACTACTATACAAAAGATCAAAAGGCTCCTGTATCTCCCTGAATTACTTTATGCAACATGCAAAGACATACCCTATCAAAATATTTCCAGGGGCTGCAAGCATGCATGCATGCATATACATTCTTTGGCACGATCAAAGCAAATATTAAAGTCCATAGGATTAAGCAGCATTTTTCTGGCTGAATCCATCCTGCTCCTTCACAGAACAGCTGCACAGAGTGCTGCTGTCAGGAGATACACCAAATGCATGCAAGTGAAACCATGTTTGTTAAGAACCTTATAAGGCCAGTTGATAGAATTTGCTCAAAATGAATTTTCTTTGGGTGGATTGACCTAGCAGATCTCCAGCCTTGTAAAGGTCTAGTGACAGCAATAGCCAGCTGGGGCTAGCCCTTCATCCCATCCTCGATGTTTCTCTGAGCTACAAATCGAGTACAGCCACTTTTGAACACAATTTGTAAGGCAAACCCTTCAGCTGCATTTGGGGCGGGTGACAGATGTTGCCCACAGCTGCCTGCTGTAATACAGAGCTCAGCAAACTGGAGACAGACAAGGTCTTCTGTTCCTCCCTACTCAGAAAACACCGACAAAGCAAGAGTGTTTTATTGGCTGCAGGTGACTCGACCAGATGGAAGCATCCAACTTGTTCATTTTACAGACTAGTACAAATTGGGCCAACACAACACAAGAAAACATTATCTGCAATCTTTTAGTCTGAAAAATCTTGTATCACTTTCACCTCTTCAGGAAGAAAATGAGGTTTATTGATGGTATACAAAAGAGAGGGCTCACACCCTGTTCTCATCAGAGCTGCTGGAGGACGAAGTTGTTCCAAATGGCAAAGCCAGCATTTGTCCAGGTTCATCTACAAGCAGCTCCAAATCAATTTCCCAATTGTTTTTGCCATGATCTCCCCAAGCTTTCAGTACTTCTTTCAGTAAGTAAATAAATAAATATGTACATAAATCCTTTTTGTTTTAAACACGCGCATCCTTCCTCAACCCTCACTGCCTTTCCTCATTCTGTTACACATGGTCCTTTTACAGTTTTCCCTTCTTCCACACCTATAATCAAATCCTTCCCCAAACCATACAGCTGTGCCCTCCATAGAGGCTGATGTACAAGTTGCACGAGTTCTCCATCTCCTTGCACTCCTTAACACTGCTTCATTGGATTTGGAGGGCGATATATTACTACAATCTTATCCATACTTAAAGCTGGCTGGATACCAAGCACACACAGATCGTCCTCTCCTAAATATTGTGTAGGGAACAACCTGCTCCCTCACACCACAGCCCACAGGCAGCTCAGAGGAATATGGATGCCACGTGGCCTATGGGATGATGCCACATGGGACAAGGGAAGGAGGAATGTGTTTTTTGCATCTAGACATACTGCTACATCTAAGGCTGCCCTTCAGTTGCTGAGGCTTGCCAGCCAGCAGGCTCCTGAAGGATGAAAGCTGCTATTTCTACTGAAACAGAAAATAAAGTGTAAAAGAAAAGATACCAAGATACCCCTACAAGAAAAAAAAACAAGACCAAACCACTCAAAAAAAAACCCTAAAATAAAAATTCCCACAACAAAAACCAACCTAGCCTGCTGGGAGAGAAGGCACTGTCAGAAAAGAGAAAGTGTTATTGGCTAAGTATGCTACTCAAACCCTACCCATGTTCCTGCACTTTTCTTGGTCCTGGAATTGAAAAGTGCCTTTGAAAAAACCCTGTAATCAATAGATGCTCTTGTGCTTCTCTTGGGGCCATTGCTGGAATTCAAGTAGAAGATGTAAAGCACTTTCAAAGGCACTTTCATATATTCTGACCTCTCAGCACAAAAGGTAACAAATCCAGCTACAGGGATTCAGATCTGGTGGACTCTGGCTTCATTCCAGTACATCTTAGGCTACTCGGATTGCAAACACGAAATAAAATGTTTTTCTCCCCTTAAGGACAAATAAGACAAAGCTGACCCCATTCAGCGGGGGTGAAAAAGCATTGGTATTGAATCACTCCAAATCCCGCCCAGAGAGGGACCGTGAAGATTCATTTCTGTGTGCACGCACAACTTTAAATTGGCATTGCTTTTACATTAGTGAAACATGTTCTGGGCTTAATTGAACATCATCTATTCCTTAGGAGATTATTCCTTATCTCTGGTTGAATAAGGCTATCCAGAGCACTGAAAAAAAAAAAAAGGGTAAGAACATACTTAATAATAAAAACTCATCAAACAAAGAGTGGACTCTCCTAGTGGAGAGCCTCATCACTTGGAATACCTGTTCTCTGCACCTTGCTGGCAGTGCTTACAGATGGTCAACCTGGGAGCAGCATGAATAATTCACATGCCAGATCTGAGCAGAGCTTTTTGGCTTCCATTTGCCCAAGGAAATCCTTTTAAATGCTGACTACAGCTATGAAAGGTATGCAGAGATGAAAAACAAATCCGTAACAAGCACAGTCTAACTTAAGTTTATTTTTCTTTTCTTTCTGCCAACATTCATACAGCTCATACTGTTAAAACACAATGCAGTAACACCTTACTTCCTATCCTACTGACTAGATATTTGTCTTAAATGCTTATTTCAACACCAAATAGTGCTGCTTGGTTCTTAAACCTCAACGCAAAGATGTCTGAAGAAAGAGATGTGATGGTTGTCATCTAACAGGACAAAGCTCAGAACAAATCCCTCCCAGAGCTGTGGGTTTGGGGGAAGAGGGATGGAAAAGGGACACCGAAGAAAAGCACTGGTTCTCCAATTCAGAGAGAGCAGACCACGCATAATAAATAATGGATCTCTTCATCGTTACAGAAGTCAAAGGTTAATTCACCCAGGAACCAACAGAAAATAAAGATAACTATAATAGGAATTATCAATCGATAAAATGCAACGTTATATTAGCAGAACTTTCAAAAGCACGGGTGCCAGAGTGAAATGGGTGATGCTAAGGATTGCCCTACACACCGTGCTGCGAGCACCACTACCTACGCTGTGCAGTTCTGGAGGCAAACACATTGTCTTTTGGAAGCTTGCGATGTGTCTTGAACATTTATCATTCCCGATGAGGAGCACTAATGCATTATTAATAACAGCAGGTGGGCAACTTCATTTCCAGAGCAGCAAGACTTGTCCTCTCAGAGGGGAAGGTTTGGATGAGTTACAAAGATAACACTCTGATGGCTCCGGACGGCAGCAGAACTGCCTCCCAACTGCTGCTTGTTATGAAGCATCTCATTTCTTAAAGTTGCTCACAAGCAGCAAGCAAGAAAAAAAAAATAGAGCCAAGTGAAAATTCTCTCAGGTGCCAGGGATGCTGCAAGGCTCTGACAGGTGGGGGAAGAGTGCCAGATCATAAAATGGGCACACACAACTAGCAAGGTGCTCCAAGGATTAGGAGCAAATGTGATGCTGATGAAGCTTACTTCCTACCTCCTGCAGAACAAAGAAACGTGTAACAAAGAGGCACAAGCTTGCTTAGGAACCCATTTATCAGCACCTCTGAAAAAGCTCTGGGCTACTCCTGAGGTAGGAAAGCAGATGGAACCCACTGCATGTCCACCTGTGTGGTAATATAAAGGGCAAGGTGGTGGCTTGGGACGCTCCAAAATCCATCCACCAGCTGAAAGCATGCTCTGAAGAGGTGCTTCCTGCAGAGGACGATGAAAATTGTGCGGGGATGTATGAAGGATAAACAAAGCACAATAAGAATAAAGTGGTATTACGTAAATCTGCCACTGCTTTCACTCTAATGCACCGTTCTTCTCTGATCTTCTCATCTCCGCAGCAAAACCGGAACAAAACTGAACTCCAGAAGTGAAAACTGATTGCAGGCAGACAAGAGGAGGATTTACCAAAGATATATTTTAAAGACCGATTATTCATTTTTGAAATAAAAGCAAGAAGGGATTAGAGATGTATAAAACAAATAGAATGGAAATTAAGTAAGTCCCTTGTGCAGTCCGTTACATAACAAAACCGAGGGGCATCTCCATACGAGAGGCAGCAAATGTTGGTTGGTGCCTGTCAGGAGACCTTTCCTAATGCTATCCATAAATCAGCTGGCAGAATTCTCTTCCACAAGATATTATAGAGACAAATTTTTGAGCAAGATTAAAAAAGGATTACGTGTTTATATAAGGAAGAACAACATATGTAGCTGCATTAGTCAGGTTTAAAAATAACAGGAGTGAGCAATTATCATGCTCCAGGACACAAGCTGATCAACAGCAAGGATCAGGAAGATATTTTTCCCCTGATGGGACAGCACTGCAGATTTGGCCAGATAACACTTCCAGCTCTCCAATGAAAAACTGCCTCCTGCCACAGTAGGGATGCAGAACAGGATGAGACAGTTGAGAGAAGAGCAAAGAAATGGAAACAGCACATCAACAGGGATACCTCGATAACGTATCTTTTAATGATGTGCATCAGAAGATTCCATGTGGTCTGCATGATATGCAGTCAAAAGTACTGAAGGAATCACATTTCCAAGCGCTGGGCATCACGCTGAAAAATTCATGAAGAAACAAGAGCTGCCACATAGTTGGGCAGAGCTGCGGCAGCCTGCAATCCAGGCAGGCATCCCACATGGCGCAGCCTTCAGACACACAACACCAGCATGGGAGAAGATCACCCCTAGAAACCAATATCCAGGGAAGGAAGGAATACCCCAGCCTGCCCCAGCAGGAAGCAAGGGGCTGCAGCATTTTGTGGTCCTTATGCAGGAAGGAGGCAATAATTCCTGTGAGCTGGGCTCTTCCCGCTTGGCATCCTGCCTGTAAGCAGCCCAGCAATCCAGAAAACCTTTAGATAACACAGCAGCCGTAGCAATTAGGAAAATTAATGGAAGTGAGCTTGGTCAAAGCCAGTAACACAAACCTGCGAGCTGGCTGCAGGAATATCTACAAAGAGTAATTATGACAAACGATAAGGTATCAAGGTGGAAGGAACACTCCGATGGGATGTGGTGGGGATAGCAGCACATTGCTTCTGTTTAACATCTTTGTTAATGATCTGGAAGAAAAGTTAAACAGCGCATTAATTATGCTGAGTTGTATTAAATTAGGAGGTGAAGCAAGGGCCAGCAAGGACACAGAAATAACACAAAGGGTTGTGAGCAATTAGAAGCTGATAACGCACATCCCTGTGAACTTCAGCTGAAGAACTACGTGAGTCAACTGGAGGGAATTTAAAATGGAAAAACAGCAAGAAAAGCAATGAAAGGTCCAGAAAGACTGATTTGTAGAGAATGCATTCGTTAAAGTGTGTGTAACTTGGCTAAGCCATGATTTAGAGGTAAAGAATAGAACGAATGAGTTGGTACACATTCAAGCAGAGTTAAACCAAGGACAGACTGGGATGTTAGCAGGTGTGAACGGTACCACTTTCATAGTGCCCCTACACTAATTGCAGGGGAATTGGATGAAGTTCAGTTTACAGCCCATGTTCCTGCGCTGAGGTCCACCAGACAGTGCCCCAGACTGGATCTGCCACTGTTAAGACTCAGCCCTGAACAATCTGATGATATGAACAAATCCACTCGGGCAGAAACCTGTTGTGAAGGTTGCAGAGCCTCTGAAAGGCCTTTATCCCAGAATAAAGGCACAGATGAGAACCTGGCAAGAAAGCCAAACTTCCATTTTTTCCCCTGAAGACACAGACCTGTGGAATAACGGCCAACAAACCTGAAGCATCATATCAGGCAGAAGATTAAAGCAGCTTTAAACAAACGTGTTATTGTGAGGAAAGACAGAGCGAGCGGAGGAAGGAGAAATGTTAATCTTACAACAGGGAGGACAGCTCTGAGCGGCTTTTTCATGAAGGATGCGGCGATGCCTCACATTAATGTAAATCAACAGCCCCATCTCTGCATTGGAGCTGTCGCAGAATTAAAAATATGCACTTGTAGGCCATCAAGTCACACGGCCGGGGAAGATCGCTCGTCTTAACCTGGCAGCATGACGGCAGCGGAGCAGCGCTTGGGAGAAGCAACAATCTTGCTGACTGCATAAAAGATGAGGCTGGGCAGCCGCGAGATCTCATCAGGCTTTGACCTTCACTTAGGCTGGCTGCATTGTCTTCTGTTCCATTTAGCAGTACTCTTAAAGAGCAAAGAGGCTGTATTCCTATAGATCCAATTATATTCTCGACCGAAAGCAAACCAAGGAAGGCAAGCAGTAAGGACCAGTCTTCCCATCATACTGACGTAGGATTCCTATAAAAATCATTTTATTTACTTCAAAGATGGTGATTTTTTGCCTCTTTCTTTTTTTTTACTAATAACCATAAATATCGTTTGCAGTAACAATTCACTAACAACCCTATCCAAAAGAGCCAAACTGGAGAGTGTGCCAAGAGCCTGAAGAGTGGTTCACTGACAGCCCTCCACCCTGCCATGCCAGGAGGTCTGAAACCATCCCTAGCTCCAGCACAGTGGCAGAGCAATGTGAGAACACAGCCCGGCAGTGCAGCAGTAGGGAACGGGATGCTCTGAGACTGAGACACTGCCAGGACATAGCGTGCGTGGGAAGGGAAAAGCTGGTTTCTCGCCCACCTATGCGTCACGGTGCCTACTTTGAGCCAGATCCGTCTGTCTTCCTATTTGCTCAATCTAGTAATATCCATTATTAAAAATATGAGTTTTTCCTATGTATGAAACTCTATAAACAGCACACAGCTGTCTGAACGTGAGAGAGCACGTGTACACACTTCCCCTCTCCATTTTCCTGCCTTTCATGGCATTCCCTCCTCTACCAGTACACCGCACAGACACAGTGGAAACTGTCATGTGGCACTTAGCACAAGTGAACCCAGATAGAGACTGATGTCACTGCAGGGGATGATGTTTGGGGAAGTAGGGAAGAAAGAAAAAGGACAAGCAATGGGAGCTCCCATCTCTGCATGTCTTGCATCCTATCAGCAGGGCCCACTGTGCATCCCTAAGTGGAACGGAACCAGAAGAAGCCCATTCTTATGTTGATCCACGAGTGGTTGGTCCTGAAGTGAGGATACCAAGTGTAAATATATCTCTTTTCCTCCAGTGCATGAGGTTGGAAGGCAAATTTCCTGAGCTTTACACGTCAGCTCCTTGAAATAAATCCTTCATTGACCACTGCCACTGAAGACATTACAAAAAATGTCTCGTCAAGGAAACGTTCGCTTAAAGGCCATTATGCTGTTATGAATCCAAATTCCAGATGCCAAACAAATGCCAATTAGCAGTATTAAAAAAACAGATGCCTCGTTCTGAGGGAGTATCGCAGCCTGGTGTTTGAAGGGAAAAAATGGCACAGAGCACGCTGGAAGCCACTGCCCGACTGAGAAGACAGTTTTTAAATAGCTTTACTGATATGCAAACTTAAAAAGCTGTAAAAGCAACTTATTATGGAAGTCTCAGCATAATTCTTCATCAGTATGGATGAAGGTTAAGCTGTCCCCTGCCTTAAGCTACTTTCCATGAGGAAGTTGAAGCAGGGAGAAGAAGAGGTATGGCACAGAGTCAGGTCCACAGACAGAATCGAAAAGCACTTCCCTGCAGCTGCTTGCAGCCCTCCAACCCATGGACCAGGTGTCAGCAATTGGACAAACAAAACCGCAGCTTCTGGTGTTATTCATTTCCTTTCCGCATATGACAAACCCCTGCCAAACACAGATGACACCTTGCACAAACCCCTTTAAAGCCATTACAGGTCCCACTTCCATCCTTCACTCGAAGCTCTTCCCAGACCACTGATCTGAGACTCCCACAAGGCGTTCAAATGCCCTCCCTGCTTCTGAGAGCTGGGGAGTTCGGAAGGCAGCAACCAAAGAAACACGAGTCCTCCTCCCCTGTCCTGTCATCCACTCAACAGATCGGCAGCACTCCACAGGGTTAATGGGTATATTATGTCTGTAGTTCTGATTTGAGCTCATCTGTATTCTTAAGCAACCTGACTTCTAATTGCAGCTTGCTCTTTTAAGCAGATCCGGAGTTGGCGTGTTTTAAAAGTGGGTGATCTCAGCCCCCACCTGCACCACAACCTGCCAAAGAGTAACAACACGTAAATGGACTATTCAGAACAAAACCTACAAAGTCAGAAGCTCTGTCCCTGTGAGAAAGACAGGAGGGTGCATTATGCTTCTGGGTATACAGGTGGCCAGACAGACATAGCAGCTACACGTGGCACAAATAGCTTCTAGATGTCTCCTGGTTCGTGCCCAAGAAATGCAGCCATGTGCCACTACCTCACCCCTTTGCCAGAGTCCTAGATAGCACAATAAACTGATGGGGAAATGAGGAACATTCCACAAAGTTCTTATTTTGAAAGGAAGTGGGAACTAAAAAACATTACTTCAATATAGAATTAATATTAAAAAAAAAAAAAAGCAAAAAATGGGAACAAAGAAAAAAAGTGAGAGCAACAACATAGATAGCAACCAAACACTCCTGTAACACAGCTTGCAGTTAGGTGAAGAGTCCAACCAATAGCATGTGGGTACACCTACAGGCCAAGGCAATGACTTATACATGAAGACAAAGAAGACAGAATTTCTTATGAACAAGGAAGGGAACAGCCAAGTTCAGAAGACCTCCTGGGCTGTATGGACCATGGGTTCAGAATAAAATTCTCAGAACCTGACATAACAGACTGCTGTTGTGATAGCTTCACATGTAACTACATCAAGGCCCTTTCTGCCTCGAGAAGCACTACCCAGAGAACAGATCACTGAAGAGATGGATATTTCTTAGCATGTCAGAACAGCTGAAGTGGGAAGGCACCTCTGCAGTCTGTCTAGTCCAACCCCCCACCTCAGAGCTCAACTCGAGCAAAAGCACTGTGTGTTCAGTTAGGTTCTGAATACACCTTCAAGGAAGGAGACTTCAGAACCTCACTGGACAACCTGTTACAGTGTCTGATCACCCTCACAGTAAAAAAAAGATTTTTCTTACAATTAAGTGGAACTCCTTATATTTCACATTGTACTCTTAACCCGTTCTCTGAAGAGCCTGGGTCCATTTCCTTTACCCCCTGCCATCAGGTACCTGTACACATTGTGAAGATTCCCCCCTATCCCTCCCTGATCTTCTTTCCTCTAGGCTAAGCAATATGTTCTGTTTCATCTGTTAATTCAGTTATTTTTCTTGCTAGATTAAAATGTAATGCTTAGTCTTTCAACAGATATTGGAAATTCCAATTACAATCCAACAAGAAAGCCTCTACAAAAGAAATATCCCTCACAATAAGAAACCAAACATTGGAGCAGGCTGCCCAGCAAGGCATCCAACCTACATCCTTGGTGGCTTTCCAAACCAGCGTGGAAAACATCCTCAGCAACCTGATGTCAGTTAGTCTAGCTGTGGGGAGGGGGTTGGATCTGAGGGTTCCAGAAGTCCTTTCCAATCAATATTATTCAATGGCTCTAAAAAGGAACCAACGTGGATATCCAGCACATTCACAACCCATTCACAGAAGTCAGGAAGAGCTGTGAAACAGCCCTTTGCTCTATAACCTTTCTTAATTCCAATAAATCCTGACATATATTCTATACGCTCTGATCAGATTTAACCCTTTTCATAATTTAAACAGCCCTCATCAAATTCATAGCTGATTTCTTAATTCCCATTTTCATTTTTAAAGATGATACAACATACAAGTTAATCAAAACTCAACATTTATATATAAGGCAGTCTAAGAAATGAGCTTAATGTGGACGAGTGTTATCTAAAACAAGACAAGAATGCATACACTGAGGCACAGAAATGGTATCCATGTCTATAGAGAATATAAGAAAAAATAAAGTTCTCTAGGTAACTTATTGCCACAGGTTTTAAAAGAAACAGATTTCTTGCCAAAAGAAGAAAAGAAAAAGAAAGAATAAAAATGTGGATAATATTCAAGTTAGATGTTTAAATCATGAGAACCTATTGTTAAAGCTTACTGAGCCTCTCATTTTAACTTGAGGCATTTGCCCTCGGTCTGATAATAAAAAAGCTTTTGTGCTGTTGGCTAAACTGACCACAGGCTGACACTGGCAAGAACATCCACACCAGCTGAAAACGTTTCATGCAGACTCTCAGCCAACTGAACTTGTAACAAAAGCTGAAGAGATAAAGAGCAATTAAGACACCTGCAGAGATTTCACCTGCTCCCAAGTCAACTATAAAGCCGCTTTGGTTTTCTACGTAGCTCATTGATTTGAGGGTAAAACAACACACCATTACCTACCCAAAGGAACTTTTTGCCTAGTCAAATATGCAGCACAATTCCTGGCAGCAGCTACACAGGTATTTACATAGCCTGCTGCCCACGCTGAGATTGGTGTTCTGTATTTCCAATGTTCGATCAATGCAACAAAAAGAAGCTATAGGTCTACCAGAAATCTCACTGACAGCGCACAGTACTTCACAAGATTCGCCAACACTTCTTGCTCTACTGAAAATAACAACTAATTACTCATTTTTCAGATCCTAGTTCTACGCTGTTGATATTTGAATCTCCTTCTATTCGTGAGCACGATTCCCCCTTTGCAGGAAGGGCACACTTACCGATACTTTGAAAGGAGAGGTATTTGCAGCATCCATGGAGTTGGTTTTCTCAGATGTGCTGGTCCCGGAGATGCTCCGTCTGCGAGGAGATCTCTCTGCTGGGACCTCTAAGGAAGAACAGAAAAAGGTGGTGAATGGGTGCAGGGGGTGGGGATCAGTCAGGTTTTGTGCCTCAGCAAAGTTTCAAGTGCACACTGGGCTGCTGAATTACACTCACCTGGTTTTTATGTCTTATTTACCCCCTAAATTACAATGGCATTTCCACTGACAGATTCAAGGTTGTGAATCTGACTTGATTGGAGGCAAGAGGCAATAAAAACGCTGGTGAAGATCAATACCCACACATATATCGCTGTTTCTGAAATGCTAACCAGAAAAGACAAAATTCCTCTTTTTTATATAAGCGATGCAGTCATTAACTGATAACTGAAATCGAGACACCAGAAAATTCAGTGTTAGTCACAGCTTTGACAAAGGTCAAAGTTTGGGCTCCTGTGATCACACAACTTGCCAGGGCCACACAACCACCAGAAGACGCATAGCTGCCCGGGCAATACAGCATATATCTCTGCAGATATAAAGAAATAGGTCAACTTCTCATTCTGGCAATATGACCTTACTAAGATACGACTTCAGCATCCTAAATCCACGCAGGCTGGTCTGATGAGCACAAGTATTCATTATAAAAATACGCTTGTTGGCTTGTTATTGACTCACAAAGTATACACACTACTGACAAAATGTCACACACAAAGGCACACGCACCATACGTCTGTGGGTTCTATATAGCGAGATTCACACAGACACACACAGATACCTTTGTCACAAGTGCTGCCCATCTCCGGCTCGATCACCAGACTTAAAGGAACACAGCTCCACAAACCATCCTAGCGAGGGGAGGGAGAAAATTACTTCCTAGCAGAAAGTCCATTGTTAAATGCCGAGTCTTAGCGAAGAGGAATAAAGCGTGACTCCAGACAGCGGTGTTCTTTCTCCTGCTGTTTTCCTTCCAGGAGAGAGAGACGGTTTAAACTTCCATTTCTGGCTGCCCGGCCCTGGGGATCCGTGCTACTTCCACCCAGCAGAATGCCGGGGCTCCGCTCCCCCTCCCTGCCACGGCAAGCAGGGAGAGAGCGAGTGAAAAGGGAGCACAAGGACTGCAGCTATTCAATCAATCGCTCCGACTGCACATCCTCATTAGTTACTTTCAGGCTATTAACAGACGCCCAACTGCCGGCTTCCCTCCGTTACAGAAAATTTCCCTGCGTCTCCCGATTGAGAGCAGCAAGGAAGCTGTGCGGAGACGGGCAGCCAGCCGGTGCCACGGGAGCTGAGTGGCAAAATCTGTGAAGAAAAGAAGAGAGAAGCCTCCTTCGGCGACACAACTGCTCGTGATGCTTCCGAACAGCCGACTGTTAGCAGCATTATGACACGCGTCTCCCTTGGATGCTCGGAGACCAACAAAATGGAGCATTCTAAGAGGCGACAGCCGGACCCTGCAGTAGCAGTGGCTCACCCTGAGATATTTCTCTCTAAACCAACAAGACCTCTGGCACTCAGCTCAGAACCACCAGCAGGGACTGAGCTGCTGAGCACACGGCTGAGCATGGCACAGCTGCCCCCGGAGAACGGGCAGAGCAGATCCGAGCTGCTGGCTGCAGGGATGGGGCAGGAACTCTGCTGCATCCCACTCAACACAGCAGTGTCAGGGCGATTTCTCCCTTGGTGCTGAGCTTTGAGCATTGCCCATCCCGCTGCTGGAGGGTGGCTGATTCCCCTTGGGCACCGTAGGGAACAGAATGTCTGGAGCGGAGTCAATGCTGGCGAGCAGCAGCAGCAGCCCGGGCCCAAGGAAGGCTGCTGGATTTATCCCAGATGTGCTCCTCCTTGCCACCCCCCTTTCCCTAAGCACACCTTCTCCTGTAAGTGCTGTGCTCCCAAAGGGAGCTGCGTTATGTAGGATTTAACGACTGCTTCTGCTGCTCCCATTGTAAATGTAATGAAAGCAAACAAGAGTGATGTATGCAGTTGGAGCTGGGGAGCAAGGCGAGCACCTTTCCTTTTAGATCAACTAGTAATGAGAAACGTAATAGGCTTGGCTTGCTCCACTCCTCACCCACAGGAAATCACATCAAAGCCGCTTCGGTAATTTAACACAGCCTGTTAGCTTTGCTGAGTCATAAATGAAAGCCGGAGCCCGAGCTCCCCTGTTTTCAACAAGAGGTGGTCGCTCAGGGTGGGGGGAGCTCAGCAAAAAGTCGGTGTTCAAAGCAGAAGGAGCTGAGAAGTGACAGCAGGGACCTGCTGGCTCTCCTCACCTCCCTCCTCCCTCCACGCACATCCTGAAGCAATGCAGGTTCTCAGCCAATGAAACAAGGCTCCATCAACACAATGAGTTTCTGCCGCTCTAAGAGTGGGAAAGGGAGATGCTCACAAGGTGCCTGTAACAACCTAAAAATGCAACTACCTTCCCTTCTCCTCCAAAAAGCAAGAGCAAACTGACAACGTGCTCAGTCCCTGGGACAAAACAGGATCCAGATACAGCAGAATTGTCAAGACAGGTTAACTCAAAATCACCAACCAACGGCAATCTGCTGTGATGCCCGTAGAGCAGTATTTTTGCTGAGCTGTGTAAAAAGTAAATACAAATCTATACTGTCACTAGCAGGCAAAAAATGAGATGGTTCCCTCCCTGACTGCACAGGCAGCGCGCTGGAGGCTGCTCTTGCATAATCCTCACCTGCTGTAAAAATCAATGCACCTCTCCTAGGCTCAGTATGAAATCACAATTGCTCTCTGCGTTGCTCGCTCTCAGGGACCAGGACCACAGCTAAATCACACCGTTTCTATGGATAAACAGTCTGAAACTCTCCTCATCCACTCTCAATCTCTGGGGGAGAAAAAAGAAGCAGACAGCTTTTCCCCTTTTCACCCTCAAATAGAAAACTCCATCGAACCAATGAATTGCAGACATCCCTACGGGACACTTTTCATTTATCACCTAGCTTATTGGTGATCTGAAGTATTATTTATGCAAATAAACATTCATGCAAATAAATATCTTGGTGCTGCACTAGTCCCAGGAGTCAGGCCGGGATGGCTGCAGGGCAGTGCTTGGGGACACAGGCAGGTACTGCTCTCTGCACCCATTTGCACTGCACTGCTCCTCCCATGCCACGCTCCAGCTTGCTTTGCTCAGCTGCGCTTTGCCTCCCTGACCTCCAGCCAGGACGTGGCTCTTTGGCTCCACCTGAATTTCCCACCACTCCGTGCTCTGGTCACTTGAAACCCAAACCTACAATGCTTTGGGAATCTGTATTCTACTGTAAAGAGCTTTTTCTCAGGTTGGCAGAAAGAAAGCTGAAATAAACCTCCCTGCTTTGCGGGATGGTGCTTGCTACTCCATCTCTATCTTTCTGAATTAGAAACAGATTGGAAAAGGGCAAGGAAAACAATCAGGAACAAAAGAACATCCTCAGGGGTTAGAGTGGGAAGAATGAGGTCGGTGACCTTGTAAATGAGGTCATGGAAACAAAGCCTGCAGGGGTCCTGCTGACCCCAAAGACAGTGCCATGGGTCACAGCAGGACCCTGCCACGCGCCAGGGCTGGCAGGAACCTCAATCACCCACCCAGGGATGCCAAGAAGGGGTGAGCATGTTGGCAAGCACAAATCCTATCTGTCATTACACATAAGGGGCTGGTTGTGGTCTCTGTCATGGCAAATATCAGAGCATCCCATCCCTGCCACGGCAGCAAGTCCCAAGATAAAGATACTGTCCAGCAAACAAGAAAATCTGTGCCTGTGTTCATTCTGCAGGTATCTTTCTCTGAAATCTTTGTGCTGCCTTTGCCGGGAAGGGGCAGACTGCTGATGCGTGAGCTCCTGGTTAGGGGAATAAAAGGCAGATACAGCAGGATCCCAGGGACTGGGGCTTCCTTTTTTCATCTGTGCACATCCTGATGTGACAGCGCTTTGGTCTGTGACTGGAGAGAATAGAGAATGTGATTCATAAAAAAGAATCAATTCATTCCGCCTCTCGAGTCTAGCTTAATTACAAGCATCTGAAAAATACAAAACCAGTTCAATGCCACCAATTACTTAGCTATAAGCAAAGATTGCCTCTCAGGTGCAATGGCATTCAAACGTCCCCAGCTGACACAGACCAAAGAAGCACCCACCCCAATATTTTCACCCTCTTTCCATAGCTACCTGTGAGAAACTGGTAATTGATTATTCTTTTTATTCACCTTAAGGGTGAAAACAGCCATGCTGTTTTCAAAACCTGTCTGCACAAAACAGCTTCCTTTACATTTTTAAATACAATAATGCCTAGAGGCCTCTTACCAGGCTGCCCTACTGCAGCCATAGCCATGGACCAGAACACACTTAAAAGATTTCAAGGCCATCTCCAGCACTATTTTCTCCTCCGTCAAAAGGCCAATTAGTCGTACAGACTAGCTACAATGCAAACACACAATAAAACCCTGCAGCACTTGACTTGTTGTGACTCACGATTTCTTTCACAAACACACTTGGAGAAACAAGGGGTTCCAAGCTCTGCTTGGAAGAGTTGGAGCACTTAGGGGCTGGCTGCTGGAGCACGTTTTTGAAGATGTTACTCATGTAGGCAACTACCAGCGGAGTGGTTCACTACAGAGACAAGCCACTGGGATTCAATATTCGTCTCACAGACAACAGGAACCACAGAGCTGGTCTCTTGCTTTACAAAGGCAGCACGCTGGAAGTTGAGCTCGCTGCACAGCCAAACAAGAAGCCGAGCAGAGATGCAGCCTTTCTGCTCTGTGACATTTTTATTAGCCATTTTCATGGTGAGCTGCACCTACACAGGGCAGAAGTAACGCAGGTGCTTGTTCAGCCCTGGTGGTTGGCTCTCCTCACACACCTACCTCTCTCCACGCACGCGCACACGCAGCACATGCAGCATATTAATGGAGCGTAACATCACGGCATCCACAACTTCATCAAAACAGAAGAGGTTATTTTTATCTCATTGGCCCCTTAGGGTTGTTTCAGAGCACTCAAATGACAGCTCTAATGAGAAGGAGATCTCGTCGGGTGCAGTTGGTATTTACTTACCATTTCTTCTACCATGGTGAAAATGCCTACGAGCCAGCAAAATTACAGGTAGCAATAAAAAGCAGAAAGCAAGCAAGCATTGGGAGATATGTGCAGCCCAAGCACATATTTCAGATGAGTACTGCCTAACGAAACAGCAAGCCTCATATAAAAATAAATAAAGCCATTCATGTTTTATCTTGAAGTACGTTTTCTACCTTGTTTTACTCACTTGGGGAAAACAATCAGACTGGGGCCCAACTCACAGGCCATTATAACAATTAATTAAACGCCTGGGTAAAAACCCAGGCTCAAAGCAAACACAAAGTATGATCTGTATTCAGTCCTGAGGTCTTGTGCTCTAAACACATTATGTAAATTCTAGCAGGTATAACTTAAAGGAGGAAAGTGAAATTTGCAGAGATAGCTCTTCCCCATTTATTGAGATAACTAGAAAGGAAGAAAAAAGCCACAAGAAGATATGTCTGAGAAAATACAACAAAGCCACAGTTACAGCATACTGAATTGCACAAAAGCCACCAAGGCTGGAAAAGCGAAATATAAAGGAAGCCCAGCGAAGCTCACTTGCTATAGAACTCCACCATCAAACAACTACTGGGTACCCATTATGATCAAAACCTCTTCCAGACCATTAGAAGAGACTGTGCATCACTGAGGATCGAGTAGATTGGACAAGTCCTGTAAGATGAATCAGGTAAACATCCAGGTGATTTTTAACATGCACGCAGGTAATTCTGTTGCTTAGACACCTGCACTGCTTTGGGATCTGAAAAAATGAAACTGAATTAGAGCCCAATTCAGAAGGTACATAGCAAGCAACGCAAGTGACAATTTGAGTCACTTACAACATGTTAAGTCATTGGTTCCTAAGGAGTTCAGTCTGAAAGACAAGACATAACAAGCAGAGCAGATGAACGCACAGATGAAGTTGGAAGAAAGGGCAAGAATATCACGGAAGATAAAAAAAATTGGCTTTCAACTATCACAATCCCTTTATGGAGAATGTTCTGCAGACACTGAACGTGGCATTTCATGAGTACATCATCAGCTGTTATCAGATTGATGCGCTCACTTTGAGGTGGTGGAAAAAATCCTCTAGCTCTACGAATGCAAGTCAGAAATGAAACATATGTGTGTCCCTTACTGTCCAACGTGTCCTCTGTGTGAAATCTGGAACGGCTGCCCTTTTTCTTTTCTTTAACCTCCATCAGCCTCAAAATCTCCTTCACCAACTGACTCCATGCACAGCAGTATAAATTGCCAGGACTACTGTGCCAAGGCATAACCAGACACAAGGAGCACACCACGCACGACCTAGAGATGCTGATGTCCTCGTTAGCTCCTAACGATCTTGGACTGCCCCTGCTAATTTAAATTACCTTGTGTTTGCTGCAGAGAGATTGCACACAGACAATTAACACAGATCAGCTGATGCATGGCAACTCGTTCCCGCAGCGTAATTTGTTGAGAGGCTTATGACTTAGACACGCATTAGTATGATTTCAATATTTATTATCCTCGTTATTAAGCAACAGCCTTGAGCCACATCTTACAGAAGCAATCCTTTCTCTCTCTCTGTGAAAGGGCTGTGAATCAAGGTGTTCTCTAAGCAGCAAGCCTTTGCTCTGGTTATTGGGATGCTCTCACACAGGCTGGCTCCTGGGGGCATCAAGGCTCTGCAGCTATTCCCCATTCCCCTCAGTGGGACAGAAGCAGGCTTGGAGTGACCACAGCTCTTGCTCACTCTGGCAGCATTTCACCTTTCAGCAGTAAGAGTTATTCTCATGGACACACAAACAGGAAGATCCCCATGTACAGCAGATATCTGAGGGATGTCAGTGAACCTTTAATGGGGCTCTGGACTTAAGGCAGTGTTTGGGAACTGTTATCTCCTTATAATAAAAAAAAAAAGCCACCTTGAATAGCTCAGCTTTGTGACACTCTCCAAACTCCATGTTAATAAGTATTTCTGTGATGAGGCTTAGAACACAATTCAAGGGCCTCCTGGTGTGGAACAGCAGGCCCTGAAGAACAGCACTGGCATCCAGTCCATGCATGCTCCTGTCCCAGCTCACATTCAATACAGTATTCCCAAAGAAGCCTCAGCACACAGTAATTAGCAAACATGGAGAGACTCCAGGAGCACTTACTGTCCTCCCACCTTCTGTACCTCTCTGAAACTGCTGACATAGAGGGAATACTGTAAGTCCAGCTTTCTGGAAAGAGGACAGCAACACCAGTACTATGCAATCTGGATGGAGACAACAAAAGTTAGGGAAAAAGTACACCTAGATGGGCTGCTGCCTCCTCAACTGAAAGATACATAATGGTAACTACTGTATCATGGCAAAAGTAAATAAAAACATACAGCAAATAAATTACTTTAAGTTGTCCTTTAAGAGGGAAAGAGGGATGCGTATGAGGCTTTATATCTGAGCATTATTAAAGCAGAATAGAAGCAGAATGCATTCTGAGAACAACGAAACATGGAAGAGAGATGGAATGATGTGCAGAGATGAGATGGAAAGAACATAAACAAATGCCAACAGCCTGAAATACCAACAGCTGAAAGGGAAAAAAAACAATAATCAGCTTCTTTGTGCGAAAGCAGTTTCAGCTTCTTGCTGGTATTTATGTTGGACTACAAATAAAAGCGCAGTTTCAATTTCCTCCTTGAATAAAGTTAAATTGATGTGTATGAACGCAGAAACAGAGCACACAATTGTTTGATTGCACTCCCTAGATCTAATTTCTAGAGTAGAGCAGCATCTGATCTCTTGGCTGAGATCTTTATTCCAAGTGCATTGAGGCATTTCTCTTTGGAGGAAAAACTTTCAGCAAAGTCTCCTCTTTGATTTACCGTCTGAGCGTCGCGAAGTTGCAGGCAAGCTGACAGCAATGGATAAAGTGGACCGAAGGCAGGGATAAAGTGGTCAGATGGCACAGAGAGATAAAAACCCATCGTTAAGAAACACTTCAGAGTCCAAAAAAGACCTTGTGCTGAACTAAGATGGCACTGCCCAGTTACAGCTTGACCTTTGCCCGGTGTGCACACAACTATTTTAAGCAGATTCTAAGCCGGTTTAATTTATTAATTGCATATCATTTAAAAGCTTTTACAAAGAATTAACATCTGGTAATTGAAGGAGTGAAGAAATTAATGCCACTGAAAGCAGTAATGGCTTGCCAGTCAAATGTAAACAACACAAGAACAATCAGCACCCTACCGTACCGAGAAACGACAGAAGGCTTTTCTCATCTTCTGTGCTGCTATCCAGCCACTCGGCCACATCGCCGGGAGAAAGGAGACTCATTCTCCAGCCAGAAAACTTTTCCATACAGACAACAGCGAGTGAACGGAGCAGGGTAGGCAGGGCGGGGAGGAGCGGGTGGTCTCGGGATTCCAGTGCTCCAGTTGTTGCCTACACTGACAACACGCGAGTGCAGTCCTGCCCCACGCGCTCAGCCCCGCACCTGACGGCCCATAGCGCTGGGGCAGGCATGGGGGGATCTGCACTTGTTGTCTCTTTGTGTCAGCTTTCAGTTCAGGCAGGAACAGAAATGAAGGCAAAAAAAAAAGGGGAGCGGGGAAACCGAGGTTTGAAAATCCAAAGGAGGTCGCAGGTTATGATGGAATCGGTTTAAATAAAAAAAAAAAATAGATTTCAGAGCTGACAAAGCTCAAACAAGTAAGCAAGACAGCTCCTCAGCTAAGTGTACTGTATCCCTGCCATCCCCCTCCCGTGTTGGCTTTGTTTGTAGGCTCAGGCTTTACGCTTTATGCCAAAAGAAAAAATGATTCCAACCCCCCCCCCCCACTACAGATGAGCCGGCATTCCCCTGCTCACAAGCCCCTCCGTGCTCCAGCTATTATACCAGCATCCCAGCCTCTCTTACAATGCATTTGTTCATGCAATGGCAGGTTGATCAATCTGGGAAGAGGAAGCTCCCACCCCTCCCTCTCCCCTCCTCCTGCATGGCGGCATTGATCGGCAATAATGGCATCTGCCTCCGCCCGGCAGCACAGCACGGGGAATCGCTCCTCTCTGGGCTGTGAAGGTGGTGGGGAGGGGGCACTGCCCGCAGCAGCTCTTGAAGCAGCAGGGCTAACAGTCCATTCCCTCCTTTATTTTTTTTTTTTTTTTTTTTTAATTTTAAAGAAAGAAATGGAAAATAATCTTGCTCTGTCTAGACAGCGAGTTTGCCCTGCACAGACCTGCACTGAGCAATTGCCATCGTGACTTCACGAAGGGCACTTTTAATTGCATGGGATTTATAGTGTATGATTTATTCCACACAAAAGAGCGTTTTACAGGTTTCCACATGCAGAAGCAGACACGAATCCTGGTAAGTGAGGGACTCCCGGGCCCCACAAATCAAAATTGCCTTTGTCCTCAGGGGATGGAGCTGATGCTCAGATCAAACTGCGCTCTTTAAAGAGACAGTGCCTTTTGTGCATCAGCTTCTGAAACTGCCTTTATTTTAAAGAATTCGTATCATTGCCATCCCCTATTGCAAAGTAGGACACGTGCTGACCCTGCCTAAAACCCGAGCCAAAACAACAACAAAAGTATTAGATCAGCAAGGTGGAGAATTAGTTACTAACCAACCGACGAAGGGGAAAAAAGAAAAAAGAGCTGTGAAGTCCCAGCAGGGAGGAGAATTCCAATTACTTAGACAAACTGTAGCAAAGCATTGTTTGCGCAGGACAGATATTTTCATAACACACCTGCCAAGCAGGGCAGATGCTGCACAGAATGCACAATTAATGAGGGAATGGGGGACTGACAGTGCAGGAGCAAGATGCTCAGCTGAGTGGTCCCCCTGGTCACCCTGGAAGAGTGCACATCCAACCCTGAATGTGGACAGAGGGTTTAAAAAAACAGAAATACTGCCTATGTAATCTAATAGATTGAAAACCAGGCTGCTTGGGGAGGTACTTAAGCCCCCATCCCTGGAGGTATTTAAGAGCGATGTGAATGTGGCTCTGAGGCAGTGGGCATGGCAGGGATGGGTCAATGGATGAACTAGATGATCCTAAGGGTCTTTTCCAACCTAAGTAATGCTATGATTCTAAATATGCTTTCCCACCAATGCAAAACCCAGCCTTTTTGTTTTGACAGCAAGCTTTTCCAACACATTTTCCCTGCGTGTGGAGGAGGATGACATTTTGTCCAACTTCCACAAGCAGAATCTTCTTTGAGTTACGGATGTGCAAACTGATGACGTTGATCTCCTAGTGATAAGAATGGAATTAAATGCAGCACTCAGAGCGAGGATTAGGTGGCTGTTTTTCTCTACCCAGTTGGTCAATATGAAAGAATTTTACCTCTTCCCTTCTAGTTTTCTGTGAAATAAGTGTGGTGCCCCAAAATGCTGACAGCCCTTCCACAAAAAGCTGGTTTAGTCTGCCATGTTACCTACCATTATCATAAATAGGTTGAAGGGAAAACAAAGTTAAGAGTATTGATTTCCTATGAATGCTTCTCACTCCCATGAATTTTCTGTCCTTTCTAGGAGTGCAGATTGGGCACACGCTTTCCTCCACAACTGCCTTACCTTGTATCATGATTCAGCTTTACGCATCCCTTTCAACTCATCACAAGTGCTCAAGTCAAGAGGGTAAGTATATTAACTATCAAATATGAAAATGCTTATTGGAGTACTTGAAAATACGAGAGTGTGGAAAACAGGGCAAGAAAATGGAGGCAGGAGCAGCAAAGGTTTCAGCCAGGCACACATAAGTAGGAACTGAGAAGGCACCCAAGCCATTCCCATGCACGCAGTGACATTTGCATTCCTGAGGCAACGTGTGGGGATCACGTCATGATTACCATCATCCAACCTGACCGACATGAAATACCTCAAGGACATCACCCAGGGGCTCTCCTCCATTTGCTGCATTATTTCCAGTCGAACAAAAGCACATCAGTAAAAAGGACATCTGATTTCAACGGACACCGCAAAGACAAAGCATCAGCATCGCCCGCTCCCTTGGCACACTGTTCCAATGGTGAGCTGCACGTGTGGTTAACAATGTGCTCCCAGATCCCCAGGAATGAATGTATCCGGACTCATCTCTTAACCACTGGGCACCGCTTGATGTTTCTATGCTTTAATATTCCCCATTATCAAACTCTGGTATCAGTAGTTTTCCCCCCGTTTACACAGTGTCTGGTTTCAAACAATCACTTCAAAAAATGTAGCATTGATTTTAATTTTGAAGCCTTTTGCTGTAGGGAAAACAAGGAAGATGAAACTTGCTGTGGGACTGGAGAAGGGGAGTAGTATTGGACTCCCATTAAAGCTTGCCACAGGCAGAAGCAGCACTGAATTGCTTCTTCAATTTCTCTTTCTCCACCTTAAAGCAGGTGTTGTGAGCTCTAGAGCTTACCAAAAGCCTTCAAAAAGACCTGTCCAAATTTGCCAGAGCTGCTGGGTTTTGAAAGAAGCTGCAAATAAGCACAGGGGGAATATTCAAAACATACCTTATGTTTCCATGCTGTGACAACTACCTACGCTGGAAAAAAGTTTGTAGAACTGATGCAAATATAGATAAAAATTGCCTTACCAACCAGAGGGGAAGCATGCAAAATGTAAAAGCATCCTTCACTGATGCCTAAAGGTACAGAAAGGTGGGAGAGACCTGCAAAGTGATGATAAAACAACCAGGGAGAAGCAGCAGCTAACTTTGCCTCAAGAGGCTGGTGTTCTCCAAAAGCAGCCTACAGAACAGCAGATTCTGTCATTAAAAAGTTGGGGTTCACCTCCTTTACCCCTGAGGCCCTAAGGCAGACGAGCCCACAAGGTTGAAATTTAAAGCAAGCTTTTACATTTTTGAACCTCTTATATAAAACTAACAACTTAAAACCTATGCACATCCCCAACTGGTAATTCCTTAAATTACCACCAGCGAATGGGCTTCTGCTCCTTCTTGCAGTTGTCAGAAATGTCACCCTCCTACAGTTCTGATTTTGAAACCCATGATGCTAAGCAGCTTTGCCATCCCATGGATTTAAAAATTAGCATTCTTGATAAGTGAAACGACACAGAAACACGAGTACTCATTTTTTTCTATGTGAATTTTAGAAAACGATCATTCATAATATATGCAAATAATAGAGCACAGATGCCTTCTGATGCGGATGCTTTGTAAGCACAAAGTAGCAGTGGTATTATAAATCATCATGTATTAATGCTCTCTGCAGGAGGCACTTACAAGGAAGGGAAAAATGGATCTTGCTTGCACTAGGGACAGACTGATGGGCTGATTGATGGATATTGCTATAGTCAGTTGGTGATTTCTTCACAGCAATATACATTAGAGAATGCACACCCAAGTCATTCTTATTGAAATCTTATGCAGGCAGTTTAGGAGGGAAGGAAGACAGGCTGCTTATGCACTTGAAAAACGAAGTTCTCTCTTCAGCTTGGGGGCACGGTGGGTAGGGAGAGGCAATATTAATGCTCTTTTCCCCAAAAGCAGGCAGGAGGAGATGTATAAAAGCTTGCCTGAGGTTGCAGCACTTGTTAAACCACAAGATGCAATAAATATCCGCTTTTCCAACTCCTGGATCAATGTCATACGTACCAGACAACAAGGCTCACCTCTGCACTTGTCCTTTAGAAGTTATTTCTGTCATTTTCCCCACAAAAATGCCAAGCAGTAATAACTTCTCAATCCTACTCAATGCCACAGGACAGCACAAGCGAGCCAGCTTTAAAGCAACCTTCCCAGGTACCTAAAAATGCCAGTTCTAGACACAAAAGGTGCTGTTTTCTGCATTAAATCATTTTTAATGCCTATCTGTAAGGAATATCATATTGTTTGGAGAAGCAGTAGTACAACCTAACAGCCTCTAAGCACTCTGTAATCTGGTTCAAGAGCAATGTGGTCAGATAAAGGCAAGCAAACCATTTTGCGTTATGGAATCCCCACGGAAGGACGCACAACTATTTTGTGACACAGATAACTTTCCAGCTTAAGCCACATAAGCAAACCAGGCTGTACCACAACAAGCTACGAGCAGCTGAGCAGACTCACTTTTCAGGTGAGCTCCACTGGAGCAGGGCAGAGCAACCAGGAGGCCCCTTCTGTAGGAGTGATGGGCACCCAGGTCTCCGAGTCAGTCTGTTCTGCTGTTGAAAGCAAAGCATGCTAGCCCACACACGCACGGTACCATCTACTATTTAATCATTCAGATTGCTTAATGATGTGATTTTAGCACAACCAGGGATTCTCAGCACTCACAGCAAGGTGAAGATGACAACCTCTATGTGCCACCGTGCTGATGTTTACACTGGTAAAATATGATGGTGCGTTCCAGAGTACATCCTTCAAAACCCAGCTGAGCTCACAGACATTAACCCTGCAGGAGCTCAGGGGTAGCAGGGTACAGGACTTCCCAAATGCTACTTGCTGGAGCAGTAGGGAACAGACGGGCAGCAGGAGCTGGGCCCACTGACAGCCTGTGAGGATAAACGGGGACAGGAAGGCAAAAAATGAAGGTGAGCAGCACAACAAACCTTCAAGTTCTCTAGCACATAATAACACAGGCAAGAGCTCTCTTGTGTAAGTGACATTTTAAATAATGTCACAAAGCTATTTCCACACTTAATTTTGAGAGGGGGTTGGAGGCAAGCAGGTTAGCAACCCAAATGGAAATTTAAATAGAACGGCGAGGTCCTGGCCTCTATCAAGCTCTTCCATGCCCAGGCAGCCACCCCCAGGCAAACCACCCCTGCTGCTCATACCTTGCCTTTACAGCAACTGAGCAGTAAGTCCCTACCCCTATAAAGCTTCCTGCTAAGGAGCTGAATTGTAAACTGCTTTTAAGGCACATCTTAACAAGAGGATGCTTGAGAGTAGTAGGAAAAGAGACAAGGAAACAAACCACTAGCTGAAGATCAAAGCTGAGTGAGATCCATTCTCACAGCCACATCACTAGCTTGTCTAGCACTAGGTAAGAGAAGAAACTTGGATTACCTAGAGCTGAGACAGTAGGCACTGAAGGAACCACCACACAGCCTGAAATGATCTTAAACAAAATAACAACAGTAATTTGAAGGCTAAGTGAATTATTGTGATTTTGGTTGTTGGGCATATCAACTAAAGAAGTCAGTTCCCAAAGTCAGGCCTAGCAACATGGAAGCTTTGCCATGGTAAGTCAAAGCATCCTTTGCCCTCTTTGCCATTGAAAAGTGCTCTGCCTTTGTTAGAAAACAGCCACCCAAGAAGCAGCAGTCAGGAGCTCTGACAGCTATCTCTGCCACGGAGACTGCTGCATTTTCAGAACTTCACTGATGAGGTAACTATGGGGCTGTGTGCTGTTCCTCCCATCCACTTGCCTTTCCATACCACCTTAATTACATTTTTGTCCCCAATCCAAGTTAGGTAGCTTCAGTATTGCCAAGGGATTTAGCTAAGTTATACTGCTAGTACTATGGTAGTTTGTAAGCATCTATTAATGACTACTCTAAAAGCATTAAGCTAATTTAATTCCAAATTAGGGTGAAGACATTATTTACAAAGTCATGCACTCCATAGTGTTTATCCAAACTGTGACCACATGCCTTATGTAAACCAAGGACTTCTATTACAGTATGAATACATCCAGCTGTATACTTACCATACATTATGTAAAGACTACTTAGTATCTGTTGCTGGTCTTCAAGTGATGATTTTTTTCCCCCAAGAATGTTTTTACAAAGAACACCTTCAAATATTTTCTCTCCCTGACCAGAAAAATGGGTGTTCAAAAGGAAGTACAGACTCAAAATGTTTCAAGAACATGGAGCTGTCTTTAAAACAACAACAACAAAAAAAAACAAATATACCAAAAATCAATTAAAAACCCCCACCAAAACACATGTTTCCAGATTTTCCAAAGATTGATACGGAAGCAGTATTACTCAGCAATGTTGTAAAAGTGGCAGCTTGAAATGGATTGAGTTTTAAGCACTTCAGATGGGGATTTCTGAGCTAGCATATTAGCTAGAAAGAAGAAACACACCCAAGAGATACCAAACCTTCAGGAATGGATGACAACAGAAAGAGATCGAGATGTACGGCTTGATCCTCCATCCACTGAGACCAGAAATATCCCCTTCTTCACAAACCTGAAGATCCAGCCCAAACACTTGAGAGCTTCCATTTTTAAAGCAGCATGGAAGAAAGTGGGGAGTAATTTTTGAACCCTGACACCAGGAGGACTGTAATTGCCAGTGCATTACAGCACTCTTCTGTATTAGAGAAAGCTAAAAATAACTACAAATACTTGCTGTGAAAGCAAACAAAAAGGCAAATAAAAAAACAACTCCAACAGCATAGCTTCCTCCCTTCCGTATGTCCATCAAACTTGCATCTCTGTGGTTGTCTAAGAAAAGTCAACCTTCCCAGGCAATGAAGACTCAGCTGTAGCTCTGCTGGCTGTATTTCCATGACTAGCAGGTATTGCAAAGGAGGAGGAAATAATCTGAAAAGAAGTAACTGCCAAGGAAAACAAACTGCAGGCAGACCGTGAGCTGAAGCATCCACTTCTCCCTGCCCTGTCTCCACTTTGAGATGCTGACTTCCTACAAAAAAAAAAAAAAAAAACAAAACAGGAAACAAGGAAGCAGGGTTTTCAGGAAAAAGGAAGTCTTGCAGTGAACTGCCCCGTGGGCTGCTGTTTGGATAGCAAAGCACTTCCCCACCAATGCAACAGTCAAGTATGGAAAACGAAAACAACTTTTCTTGCTCACTGTGCAGGCCAAATGCTTTGAGTGCTTATTTTGCCCAAATTCAGAAACAAACGAGTGAAAATAAAGCAGGCAGTTTTGTTGGAATACTAGCTTCATTCATGCCGCCCTGCACTCTTACTTTCAGACCTAATGCCCATCCTTGGGCAGACTTCAACAAGAGCAGGGAAACAGCTAAGAGACCTTTTCCTCACCGAGATTACAAACTCACTGTACAGTACCTCCAACAAACAAAAAAACAATGCACGATCCCCACTTGACCATACAACTTTTTAAACTCCTGCTGGGATCATGCAGGAATTGCCACACCACCCCAATGGCTTGCAGATTGCTTCCCCTCTTCCTGCAAGCTTTAGTGTATGGTAATGCTAGCTCTATGTAGCACTCCCACAAGAAGTTCAACTTGCTTGTTTTCAGAACAAACTAAATACCAGTGATTCTTGCAGAGCAGGGTTGAGGTTGCTGTGCCAATAAGGAACTCTATTCCACCCTGAGGTCACCGCTTGCTCCTTTTGTATGGTGAGAAACCACAGTCTTACCAACATTGTCAGGTGGGAGGTGAACTCTTCTTGATTTGCACAGACAGAAAAAAAAAAAGTCTAATTCACAACAACCTGCACCTCCAGCACCAGGAAACAAGACAGAAAACCACCAGCCAGAAATTGTCAGTGTCTAGTAGCCCAAAAGCATGCAGTTGCACTTACCAGGTATGCAGCAAAGAAGCTGGAGCATTCTGGAGAATGAGTAGTTATGGCCAGCTATATGGCTTCCTACCCTGCCTATGAATCATGCAGCCTCCCTCCCTCTTAAAACTCAGTTCCACCTGTGTTTATAAGAATACTGTCTTAATCTCTATGCAAGCATCAAAATAACGCAACAGCCAAAGCCTAAGGTCTTTCCAAACATTAAAGATAAGCACCAGAAGGGCAGTATATGGAGTTTGTTTGCAATCCCTAATCTGTTTCCAAATTAGGGACCAAATTTAGTGGTGAAAGAAGGGAACACAACAAGAGACAGTACAGATTAGCAAATTTTTATGAGGGTGTACCAACACCAAGCCCTCCATCTTGTGGACACAGGCTTAATTTCCAGCTGCTGTACCTTAAAGAGCCTTCCTCAACACCCCGGCAAAAGCTTCCCTAGAGAATGCATCTGACTTTTCAGAGTGACCTCATGACTTAACAGGGCACGGCTTTAGGAACATGACTGCTGTAAAAAGCTGGCACTGGAATCATGCTGTATTTTGCAGCATTTGGCATTATCCCTGTAGCCGATTATTCCTGGAATCAAGCAAGTGGGTATAGACAATTACAGCCTCCACTCCAGAAAAAGGACCTAGTCTTCACAGTCAGAGTGCAGCTGAGCTGAAAATCTGACTGAAGCATACTCTAAAACGGATCAGAACCAGCATGAAAATGAACACAAGAGTATCTTCAATCTCCTCTTTCCTATGCCAGACTGGAACGCCTGTGGTTGGCAACACTTGAAGGGTGCACAGAGGTCTACTCCAGGCAAATGCACCATGGAGCTGTTTCACTTCTCTGGCAGGCATCCACGTCACAAGATTGCCCTCCTCAGACCCTGCTGAGCTCGCTGCAGGTGCAGGAGGAGAAAAATGCAATGTTGTGTGGCATAACAATAGATCCACTGCGTAAGGAGCAGCACTGTTCAGCTATGTAAGGAAACTCTATGTAGGCTCGACACAGCTATTTGTAGATGCCATTATCTGCTCAGATAATCAGCTATTACAGAAGTCCACATTTTACAGCTAGGTTTACCATGACAATTCCAGCACCGTTTCCCATTAAATTCATATATTGGAAGTCCACTGAACAGTTAACTTTTGGAATACTGCTGATACTGTATGCAGAAACTATAGTTGCATTGTCTGCTTGTTGATTCCTTGTGCAGATCTCCTCCTCTCTCTCTTACTATAAGCAGTCACCTAAACACATAGAAAATTAAGTGGAATGGGATCATTAGGTCTCTGTTCTGCCATTGTCCCAGCTTCAAATCCCACCATTATTAGCTCTCCTAAAAAACATTTGTGCTGCTTGATACCAATTAGTCGGGAAATCTGGATAAAAGATAAAAGGAAGTATTCCCTTTGTGGAGAATTAAAGCTTTGAAAAGGTACGTACCTCTACAGGCTAGAAAATGGATCTGTATCTCGATGCCAACAAGCCATTTACTAACACCATCCACTCACTGTATTCTCCTGCATCACGTAATTTTCTGACTTCTATACTCTACAGCTCATGTTATGCTTACCCCCAGCTATCAGAGAACAGCAGTGAGCAGGTCAAGCCTCAGTGTACCGGAATGCCCCTTCCTCCCACCTACGTGCAAATGAGGCTGATTTGTTCCCATTGACTTTAAAGAGCCATGAAGGATCTCTCTGAAAGAAGTTACCTCAAGCATTCATCAGAATTGTACATCTTTCTCCTTCCCATTTTAGAGACAGACCGTGCAAGAGCACCCTCAGAGTACCATTTAAACCAGGCACAACATGAACAATCTGAGGCGCTGCTACTCACATCTGCCTTCAAGAGATCCCCAGTGATTTCAATTCCATATCATAGAATAATCACAGAGCTGCCTGAGTTGAAAAGCACAACATCTAGTTACAACCCCCCTGCCATGAGCAGGGTCACCATCCACCAGACCAGGCTGCCCAGAGCCAGAGATCGGAAACTCTAAAGGGTACTTCCTGGCAACCCCCCTGAGATCACCTAAATTAAACCTGAAAGGGCCCAGGACTGTGTTGCCAGGAATCCTTCTAAACTTTGCTGAAAGCTTGGTTTGGGAAGATACACATTTGCCCCAAAAAGGCTCAGGCAGAAGGTTTTCATTTTCTAATCATGAAATTCAAAAGCAGCTGCAGCACAGCTTCATCGGTTCAGGCTAACAAAAACAGTCCCTCCGAGTCAGCAAATTAGTATTCTCCCTAGTCTACAGGAGAGAAGGAAAAGAAGGACTTCATAATCAGTACCTATTAAAAGCTGTTTCTGAGGCAGAAAAAAATTAACTGTGAAGTTTCCGTTCTTGGTTTTGGTAGGTATCACTTACTGCTTATGCAGTCTCTAAAAAATATCTTAACTAGATCAAAAGGCATGAAAATAAAGTGCTTTCCAGCTTGCTATAATTTAACATCTTAAGACAAAGGCTGTTAGAAAAGCACATAGCTCTACTGTACAGAAAACAAATCCTCATGTATTTATGAGCAACCTGTAGGATTGCTTGAACTGCTTTGATTTACCAGAGCTCACTGGAGGACAGGAAGCAAGGTTGGCAATATCACATGCTGGAAACATCACACAGTGCCAGCAGCAGGTAAACCCTGAGAGATCTTCCCATAGCTGACCATCAAGAGGGATGTCTGACCTCATCCAGAGACCTGACATCATACAACAGCATGCATGTAGTGATGTATGGGAGGTAAGGAAAGCCTTTCAGGGAGAGGGAGAGACTATCAACCCAACAATGTAAGGAGCAATAAGCCACGTTCTGAACTTTGGAATCCACCACACAAACTTCCTTCTCATCTGTGTGAGGGTTGAATACTAACACACCTCAATTCCATGCCAGCCAGCAGAAAAGTACCAGTAATCCATTTTCTCTCTGTCAACTACTTAAACGCATGCAAGTATGCCTTTAAAAAACACTATGCATGAAACTGAAATGGAAAAGGTGGATACAGATAAGCAGCGAGGAAAAGCTCAGAACCCTTGAAGTTTCTAGTTACATACAAGCTAGTCACTTCAAATTTCCAGCATAATACTAATGAGCCCCATCCTGCCTGACTGGACAGCAGCAGCAGCCCCATCCCCATCTGCACGGTGATGTCAGGAAGGATCTCACCTGCAAGCTGCATTCTGCTCCAGTCCTCCTCCCTCCACCATGGTCCCACCACCGTGCCAAGCAGAAAGTCAGCACAGCCTCTGCATGCTTCCCTCCTGCTCTGTTTTCTCTGCCGCAGACGGTTTGGAATGCAGAAAAGCCAGAGCTGAAGCCCGTGGAGCACGAGCAGCTCTATTCAGCTCCTTGGCTCTAGTGGAACAATAGCTGCCCTTGGTGGCTCGCCTCCCCTCACGCGCAGCCACAGGATGGGGAGACGCTTCATTTTCCCTGTCCCGGGGGTGGCTGGGGGAGCGCAGAGCCAGCGCCAGCACTTGGGGTGGAGTGGGAGGGGGTGTGGGCAGGAGGAGACGGCTCTGAAGCAAAAACACGCCCGATGCTGAGAAAACTCAGGGGTTTGCAGCAGCTGACTCCAAGCCTAAAAGCAGCAGCAGGGAAACTTAAGAGGCTGGTAGCATTGAAAGCCATTCCCGACTGCAAGAAGTCAAGATGAAAACACAGCTTTGTCAGATGAACGAGTAGCTGTGACTCCAAATGTGCCTCACTGAACCCCAACTTTGCTTGCAGACACTGCCCCACTTCAACCATTCTACAGCCAGGAAGTATGCAGCACTCACAAAGCCCTGAGATGCACTTAAAAAGAAAGAAGACAAACTTTTCTTTTCTCTGCATCCTGAGCTGCCTTTGTTGTTGTTTCTGTTAATTCCTACTGTGATTTACGGCTCTGGTTGAGTCTGTTGGTTAAGCTGGAAATGGTTAAGCTTTTTCAGAGCTCTTTCCTTGTTTATTTTACAAGGGCCAAGAGCTGAACTTCCAGGTGTAACGTTGCTCTCGAGAAAAACACAAAAGCTGCTCTTAAAGATGCAGAAGCAGAAACTTGGACATTTTGCTTACTGCCGCCGACATGATGTCTCCTACATTGAAAAGCCCCTGCTGAGAGCAGTGTGTCAAGTGGGATCAGTGTAAAAGCCCAGGGCTGGATTCCCAGCAGATCCCACCTGCCAGGCGGGGACTGGAGCAGGCAAGCACGCATGCAGGAGGAATGCAAAGCTGCCCAGCCTGTTGCTGAACTGGCTAAAACTGCTTGTGAAGAGCCGAGACCAGAAGCTTTCAGTGTGCTGGGTGCAGGCAGGAGAGCAATTTGAACTGGTTTACTCCAACTCTGTAACGTAGTATTCACTGCTCCTTCTCTTCCAGTTCCCACTTGGGTACTTCCTTTGGGAATATCATTGTTGCAGCCATTCCCTGGAAGAAACAGCACCTTTGGTCACCCTACGCTTCATCAAAGCTCACGTGAGAAATCTGCAAGTGGGGCACAGCACAGACCTTGAAAAAAAGATTTCTGAAGGCCTACTTAAACAATGCTGAATGCTAACTAAAGAATAGAAACATCTAACTGCTCCCTTGCTCTCTAAAGCGAAATGCTGAACCGTAGCGCAAAGATAAGCACTAGAATGGAACTGCAACTCAAAACTCAAAGGAAAACCAAAAAAGGACCTCCCAAACCTGTCAGTGACAGCAGTACAGCAACATAAACACTCAGATCCGTTTGACTAGCTGCTTAGAAATATCCAGTTGCTGGAACTGGGAGGGCAAAACAGCCTCATGACCTCAGCTGGTTGAGATTCAGGCAAAAACCAGTAACCGCTTGTGAACGATTGCAATCTCCTCTCCCTCACCAAAAAAAAAAAAGAAAACCAACAAATACTGCAGTAATTATATAGAACATTTCATTCCACAGTGTTTTTTTTGTTTGTTTGTTTTGTTTTTTTTTTTAACCAACTACATTCACAGCACCACAGAAAAGCATCTCTGCTGAGGGTGGAGCAACATCAGACAATTCATGTATACCACAAAGCATGATAGAAGAGATGGAAAAATTAAGGACTGGTAATGCTGCAGTTGGGTCTGTGTGTCTCTTCAAAGGGTTCTAATGCTTTCATGGGCAAAAAAAAAAAAAAACAAAAAACCCAAAGCTACTAACTGATACTTTGAAGTACTCCAGAAATTACTCAGTTTCAGGTATTTGAAATGCAATTTTGGAAGTCTAGATGTTACTTCCAGAAGACTGCAACCTTCATCATGTCACTCCAGCTTTTCAACCTTATTTTCTCCTCGTCTTGTTGAGTAGCTGGGTGCCCAGGTCAGCCCACCACACCCTGCATTACCAATGCAAGGAATGCAACATCCCTTCCAAAACTCACAGTCTTTACAACCCAACAGAAAGCACCACTGCAGTCCTTCCCACCCAGTCCTGGGCAGAACGGTTAACGCCTCACCCTCATGGTCCAAGGAAGACCAGAGCACTAATCCAACGGTGAGCCCCTACAGACCAGCCTCTAGATGCTTCCTTTGGGTTTTCCCAGCCGTTAGACTGGCAACTCCCACCATTCAGCCCACGGGAAGTCCTCTCCAGTGCCTGCTACAGTCAGCGGGTAATGAAGTTGGGTAAAAAAGCAAAGCACTCATTACTTGAATCACGCTGATACCCTGGGGTCAGCAAAGTTGGTGATCGCTGCTTTAGACTTTCCTGCTACACATCAACAAAAAGTGGGGAAAGTCCATCTGTGAAGAGGAGCTCAGTGACTCAGTTTTTCAGTGATCTCACTGGTCAGACCTTTACCAAATCTACATGTAGCTCCCTTGGAAAAAAAGAGGTTGCTAGTCAAGCAACCATTGCAGTTGAAATGGAAAGACAAAGAAAACCCAGGAAAACAAAACAAAACAAAAAAAAAAAAACCACAACAGAAAAAAAAGCATCAGTTCTTTGCTGGATAATACACAAGATAAAGCAATCTCAACCATACATCAGGAATTATTAGCTTGTAGCCAGAAGCACTTACTGGACACCGAGTTGAATCTTAATGGGCACTAATCACCACTAGAACTTACAGTCCTCTCCATCTCCAGGGCTTCTTCAGGGAATCAGGGATTTGCCTGCGACACAGAGGTGCCTGCTAGAAGAGCTGATGATGAACTCCAGTAGAGTTCAATAGCCCACTTTTCCTTTGTGGCGTTATTACTTTTTCTTTTAAGTGAATTATCCCTCTGTCGTGCTGCTGAAACATTTTTGTCTCTTTTGAAGATAAAATCACAGTTCTAATTCTTTTCTTCTTCTGCTGTGGTAGAGCAATCAATTACAAAAGGAGCAGCAGGTTAGTACAATATCCAGTATACACCTGAATATGTCTCATTTAATAACTAAGCCACCATACACATTATGCTTTTTCTTTTTTGGTGTAGCTATTATAGCAGTTTGCCCACAGGAGATATGTCACTGCCCCACTGAAGTGTAAATATCACAGGATGGCACAGGAAGCGCTGTAAAATTTGCTTTTTTAATTTATTTTTTAAAAGCTTGACTTGCATGCTTCCCAGAGGCATTGTGCAGATTAATTAGCTCATCTTCATAGGCCATTTTCAAGATATAAAGTGCTATGTAAGTAAGTACAATTACTGCCTGATGGAAAACAAATCTCCCGAGGCCCTACATGGAAAAACCCAATATACAAGGGCTGCCTGAAAAGTAATTTTATTATTGGCTTGTGATGTAAGAGGAGGACGTTGGTGGGATGACAGCAGAGGTTGAACCTTCCCACCAACATTCCATTTCTTTTTGTTGCTGCGAGACAGATGGTGACAGAGGGTCATCTGTATCTGTAGTAGCTTCCATGGAAAGAAATTGGAGGCATTACTTCTGGAGCAAGCTATGTATAACTGACAGTAGATTTTTTGCCTCACTGTAGCTCTCTTAGCCAAGTTCCGCATTCTCAGCCAGAGCTAATTATTTGGAAGAAAATCTCCTAAATGGATCAGAAGCATAGAAGGAGACCTGCCATGGGCCACAACAGCAATCCTTACCTTCATAACGCAGAGCAGAACAAAAATATAAGGATTCAGTTTTTAGCACTCTAGAGAGAAGATGCAGGGCAGCTCATTGATTACTATGGTGCATTTCCAGCCACCACTACCTGTCCACTTTGGTTTGTCACAAGAAACTCCAAAGCTGTGTGCAGAGCACATGCTGAGAAGAGGGGGAGGTACAGGAAAAGAAAAGACAGGTTTGGGCTTCCCAGAAACAACACATGGCCATGGGAAATAAAAACTCGAGTGGCAGTCCCATGTTCCAAGACTCATTAAGATAAAAAACATGATGCTCTTAATAGTCTGCTCAGCACACATACTGAAACCTATGGGCTGTGACCAACCTGGTCTAGTGGGAGGAATCCCTACCTATAGCAGGGGGTTGGAACTAGATCATCTTGAAGATTCCTTCCAACCCAAATCACTCTATGATCCTATAAAAACAATATGTATGTGAACATATGCATGATTTCACTGCATGAAATCTAACCGATTCACTGATTGGTGGCAAAGCAGGGAGACAGGAGCATGCACACGTGTGCAGCGGGCAAAATTTAGTATGTTTAATTTCATACCAACTTGAAGCGAGATGCACCTAATCTGATATCATAAATATTTGCATTGGCATCTATCAGTTCATGCTAAAGCAATAAACCGGTCAGCAATGAGTACTGGAACTAGGAGTCTGAAACAGATTTAATTACATCAACCTCTTCTTTTTTTTTTTTAATTTAGCTCAACGTTCAAATTAACTGCATAGAAGCCTTCAGATAAGAAAATTCAGGCTGTAGGAAGATAGGTTAATTTTCCATTAAGTGTTAAGTCGGTTGTTACTGAAGGAAAAAAAGGAGCGTATACACGGTTGGGTGGAGTTTAATTACTTTTTGCCACAAGATCAAACAGCTATAAAAGAAAGCCTACAACATTTAACAATGCACTCGGTAAGTTCATGCACGACTTAAGGTAGATTTCCCTAAAGAATTTCATAAATACCTTTTTTTTAGATGTGGAAGCTAAGGAAAACGATAGCTTCCTTTCTAATGAACTGGGGTTCAATTAGAACATAGCCAACACATCTTCCAAACGGCCCAAGTGCTACCATATATATTCATGCTCACGTAACGAAACCTTCGAGTCTTCTGAAGCATACTATTGAGCAGGCTGGAAGCAGCGGGCAGGGATGCAGAACAACGTTTCCAAGAAACAAATCCTAACGGAGCACGTGGCCATCCGAGAGAGTTCAGACTATGTGTTCATACCCCTGTTAATTTCTGCTCTAAAAAGGTTTAAGATCTAAGCAGATAACATTTGCTTCATAACGAAACTTGGCTCTCGGCACAGATGATCTGCGGCCAAGGGAATAAAGTTTCAGCAGCATTCAGAACAAAACAAAATCCTCTGGCTTTGCTTGGGTTAGACAAGAAGGAAAAGACAGCAGCTTGGCAATTTTCTGTATACAAATAACTGCAACTGCCCAGAGGGAATGTCACTGAGACATAGGCATCCGGGTTATACCCAGCCTCCCCAGAGCCTGTTTTAATTTCAAGCAGAGCTTTCTCAATTCCTCTCATCTTTCCAAGGCAGGCAAATTGCACTGCGCATAGTCCAAATTTCAGATTACTTTGGGGCTTTTCCCAAAGTTTTCTAACCATAGAGAAGTAGGTGCTTCTCTATGTAGCTCTGCAGTAATTTAACAATACTCAAAGGCAGCTGTATTTTACAGGAGACTTACACAAACACAGCACGGAGCTGCGATGAACAACACAAGTACAGAGCAGCGCTTGCTGTGTTGCTCCCAGTCATCTTCCAGCTGCTGGGTGCCTTTCAAGGTAGAATTTTGATACAAAAGACTTGCAGGTAAAAGAAAAAACAAAAGCAGCAACACAGAGGATACTGATTTAAAAGATACATCTGATCCTTTGGATCCCCAGGTCTATATAAAGGAGGATGTGAATCTCTCTCATGTATGCTTGTGCACCTATATGCAAACACGCCCATGCAAGCCCAAATCAAGCAAATCCAAAGAGCTGCAAACAAGTGAAATCAACACATCTGTATCCATCTTCCTGCCAGGGATAGTGCTGTGAGTGGGCATACAACACACACAAACACTCCCCTCCCCTAGAGCATCAGAGCCCCTCGGCTGGGGCATCCCAGCCGTGCAGGAGAGTTGACAGGAGATAGGTAATTTGCACATTGCAACACAGTGAAAGAGCAGACAGCGCTGTGGGGAAAATTCTTTCATCAAAACACGTCACAAATCTGTAAGGCTGAGATACTGGGAGCTGTTAACTGCATTTCTCCAACCTCCCTATCTAACAGATACACTTTACAGGCAAGGCTGAGTGATGGAAGAGAGCCCTCTTTCCAGCACAGTTTTGTTAGAAGTTGCAGGAAAGGTATTATTTCAAAATCCTGCATATTTCTTAAATCTTTCCTGAACACGAAAGGTTTGGTGCATTGCAGATTTTTTCATTGACCAGGTCACAAACAATCTCTCTTCTTCCAAAGCAGACCGTCTCTCCCCTTCCCCTCCCAAGCAGTCACCCTTTTCAGGCATTCATCCCACACCTCGGCGCACCAGGACTGTAATTACATGGTGTGCACGGAATAAGTCTTATTTATTCTTTCATCACAAAGTACTCATTCCAACTGGAATATGCAGAAAGCAAGGCTCAGCTTTGATTTAGCTGCAAACAACCTTATGTCTTAGAAGCTGCAGTTACTGAAATAACCCCAGAAATCTTTTCAGCTAACGTCTGTTCTCTCCTGCCAAGTTTTTACCTGAAGGAAGAGCATGGGCTGTGTGCTTTCTCGGTGCAATCATCCCACGGAGGAGGGCTCAGCAGCAGCTTGCAGAACTACCTGCACATGGCAGGCAGCAAGGAAGCTAGATGTGATTGAACCGATCTGCTGTTGCTCACTCCATCTCCAGGTCTCTGGACATATCACCTTTTACAACAGCACCGAGACAGCATTTCTGCACAGCTTACCGGTTACCTGATAGCTATGCAGCATGGATCCAGAGCCAAAACAGATTGGTGCTTCGTTTTTATCACTTCTGCCCTTGTTTGCCTGATCAGAGGATTTTCTGAACTCAGCAGAATTGATACTGAAAAAATGAGCTTGAGTAAGTGCAGTGGGGGTGATCATTGAGATAAAATCCATCAACTACTCACCTAAATCCAAAGATCAAGAAGTTAAATGCAATTTTTGAACCTCAAAATTTCATCTTTGCTAAATTTCAAAACTGTACGTGTAGTACACCATAGTGCAGCAAGGAGGTGGCTGCTATATTTACCATGTGCATATAAATATCTCCTTATATTTTTATATCTTCATAAAGCCTTTCTATACATACAAAGCATTTATATGATCAAGGAAGTCAGTACCTAAAGGGATGCTGTAGGAAAGAAGGGGACAGACTCTTCAGCATGGTCTGTTCTGACAGGACAAGGGGAAATTGCTTCAAACTAAAGGAGAGGAGATGTAGATTAGATATAAGGAAAAGTTTTTATGAAAAGGGCAGTGAGGCACTGGCATAGGTTGGACAGACAGGTGCGGGTGCCTTGTCCCTGCAGAGACTCAAAATCAGATTAGATGAGGCTCACCTGATGGAGCTGTGGGTGTCCCTGTTCAGTGCAGGGAGTTGGACCATATGGCCTTTAAGGGTCCCTTTCAGCTCAAACTGAACTCTACGATATGGTTCTAAGTGAGGGTGCCCAATTTCCTAGCTATTTGCATTCTACTGCTGATCTCCCAAGTGGAGCACATTGCAACACATCAGAAGCACTCTAGTCTTGCTCCCTATATATTCTTGACATGCTGGACTGCCTCCAGGTACTTAACACTCTTCTTAAGCTGGCAGGCCTGAAACTGGACTCAGTATTCCCAGTATGTTGGTAGTGCTGAGGTCAGGAAATCAGCATAACTGATCTTCTATTGTCACACTCCTGGTTGCAAAGACAATTTCTATAGTGATGCTCAGAGAATAGCAACTCGAGGGCACAGATACACCCAAGCAGGAAGAGCAGATGCTGACAGCAGGCTGGAAAGGACGGGGATAGGAGCTGCAGAGCAGTGACAGGAATCAGCTATTAAACAACACAGAGCTGAGGCACTGAAAGCCTTCTGATTCTCTGACAAAAGAAGGTGCATCCATAGCCCAAAAGTTTGGGAGATGAGCCAGGGCATGGTGCAAGGGGAGCAGACACTGGGTATACAGTGCTGTCTGTACAGAATCTCCAACAAGGCACTCACAGCTTGCCTACCCAGACCATCCTCAGCTTTGGTGACAATTCTACCTCTCTCCAGCCAAGAAATTCCAGAAAAAAACCACTTTGAATTGGTGTTTCCAGACACTTGTCAGCAACAAAGCTAGCTGAAAGAGCCCCTGCCTCCTCTCTTCTCACATATGGCTGCACGTTGCTCTTGCAGAACCATTCCCCAAGTTGTGCTGGTATGGTCATCTACAAGGCAGGGCAGTGACTTGGATTAAAAAATAGCTGCAGAAATAAATGACTGCACAGTGCAGGGAGACGAACTTACTCACTGGCACGGGGGAAGGAAGATGGAAAAAGTTTAAATCAGTGTTGCTGCCAAGTAAAGTGTCAGTCAGATCAGTGCTCCTCTATGCCAGAGCTCCTCGTCTGTACTCCAAATTAATTTTGTTTACAGCAATTAGATGAGTGAAGGCAAGAACCAGCACACTAGCATTTAACATGTATGGAGGGTACATACTGTATTTTCCCATGTTTTTAGACCCAGCAACTGGAGAGAAAACAAAAATTCTCAGCACCGGTGACTCATGCTGAGGACAGAAGAAGGATGTGCACAGAGCATCGTTGTCTTTGACCTGCTTTCATTTAGCACTCACAGTCTTTTATCAAAAACCTTCATGTGAGATGTGACTGAGAAAGCACAGGGTTAACTTGCTCCAACAAGTGGAAGTCTTCATTTTCTTCTCAGATGTCTCTGTCTCCAAATATGAACAGAAAATCCATTTGCATCAACATCAGCATCAGAGAATCTCAAAAAACTCTCCCCTATGACGCTGTCTCCTAATAATTTTAAAATAATTAAAAACATCTATTTCCTTACTTGCAATCCCTCCTGCTATTTCCACACATGCAGGCAAAAAATCCCTTCCCTGTGCCACAAAGATGGACACAGATGCCGGAGTCAAACTTTCACTATGTATTCTCTTTAGCAGCTCTCATTTAGTATGAGCAGGTGGTGAGAAGGAAGCGGAGCAAGAAGGAAGAACACTATTTTGGGTAAGGAAGCAATAACTGTGCTACTACTCTATTAAATAGTATGAATGGTGGAAACCTGAATCATGCTTTTACTGTATGAATGGTTAATTTCAATATGCTATTATAAACAGTGATCCTCTCCCTCTGCATCTCAAGACTGCAATCTCCCTAACAAAAACCATACACCTGTTGAAAAAGAGCAGGATCTGAATCAGACGTGGTGGCAAGCACGACGGATGCATTCACTTGAGTTTTGTGTTAACCCTTCCTCCAACACTCAGGTTCTGGTCTCTAGGGCCCATAACACACTTCATAAAAAAAAAAAAAGAGCCCACTGAAAGCAATGCTTGAAAGAAAAAGGAAAGAGGCTGTCAAGCTGGAGTCTGGGATAAATTACAGCTCCATTTTTAGCTTCCCTGAATGGAAGCACTTCTGACAATAAGAGCTGCCAAGACAAAACCGTAGCAAGAAAATGAGATAGTTAAGAGTGTGCCTATTCACCCTCAGATAGGTATTACTGCAATGATAGAGATTACTTACCAAGGAAATTTCATAGCATGTATTTAAAAGGGCTGGATTGTACAGCTGTGCATACAATGTCCCTTCCAGACAAGAATTAAGTTTCAACACTGGAAACAATCCCTTTGCTTCCTATGAGCAGAGGGCAAGCTCTTATGCTAGTAGGCAGTGAGCATCCTCCAGAGCTGCATTTTTTAGAACGATCTTCCAAGTTTTTGCTGTTGAAACAAGTCACTTTCTATCTCGTATGTAATCTGCGTGTCCATCCCTCTGGCTCTCGTGCAGGGGTGACTACAGTGGTTTCTGCCTGCACAGAAGGGATGGCTCAGCTGCTCCTCCAGCAGCTGCTGAACCATCACAAATTACAGCTTACTGCATTGAAGTATGTAGAAATTGGTGCCTATCTTAGTATGCAGGACTGCAAACCATGATGGGTCAGCAGCTGCCACACAAACAGCTGAGCCAACCCTGCAGCAAGGGTAGCAATGAAAGAGATGGCAAGAATGACTCCAGCAGCCCTTGGGTAAGGCACACTTGACTTAGTGTTGACCTCTGGTGAGTTACACATCTCTTGCTTCAACCTCTCTGCTGTAACGTGGGTAGTTCCTCTCCCACACACTTCCTAAGAATGGTGCTGCAAGGATGTGTGCACATGGTATAAAAGAATGCTGTTAATTAATTAAGCACTGCCACACCCTGTTCCAACTGCTCCATTAAAAAAAATTGATTGATCTGATAATGATACTCTTCATGTTTTATAAAGGTGCTACAGATAAAGAAAATAAAATACATCACCTATTTTTTTTTTATTTTTAATGGCAAGAGAGGTACAGGAACCTTACAGGGAGAAAAAAAACCAACCAAGCGTCATTGCTATGTGTTAGCCTCTGTATTAGTGCCTGCCCCTAGAATCTCATCTGCTGGTAGTAGTTCCTGATATCACTATAAGATGCACAGCCTGCTCTTGCCGTGTCATGCACATGCCTTCCTAGGACACGCGAGATATTCTTATCAGCTCTGCTTAGCATTTTCTCTGCTAGGTATTTTATCAGCCTCTGCTGTGCTTTCAGATTTTGGTGTACATTTCAAAGCTATTTTAACCCTGTTGTCATCTGTACTGCTGGTGATACATCCTGGCTGCCATTGTCTCCTTCTTACTCTATAAAGATGTCCAGTGGTTTCCTGCACTGGTCTGCCCTCTGCCTTCACATCTTGATACAAAACCACCCCCAGTGCTCTCCCTACCAGCCCACATTCTTTATTAGCAAGGTGTAATCATGGTATGAGGCACCTGTAACCAGGATGTGAAGACAAAGGAACCTCAGTTAGGGTGCTGCTATCAAATTATGCGTGGCCATCCCTCCCACTTACTCCTATCCCTTCTCACAGACAGGACATCACTGCATTTTTCTCAGCTCATGACTTTCTTCCTCCCCACCCACTGCATGTCCCCTTCCTTTAGTTACATGCTTTGTTGATGTTTCCATTTGCTAATGTTCTCATATGGAAAAGATGATGCGGATATGGGTTTCCCTTGTGCTTTTAATAGATTCCTGCCAGGCATTCACTGAATAGCACACTACAAGATGCGGCACGCATCTAAAGTAGTCACAAAATACACTGTAATGCACGTCCCCAAACAGCACAGCCACCTAATCCCTACAGCATCTGAAGAAAAATGAAGGCTGAGAGGTTACGTGCTAAAATGTTACACTTGAATCTTAACCTATTCAGATGCTCAGTGAAGCCTATAAATTCTTCTCCGTATTTTTTGCACACGGTACAGAAAAAGTAAGCACTGAAATCCCCTGGATTTTAGAGTTCTGTCTAACTTGCAAAGCTGTAAACAATGCTTGTTGCCTAGCACAGCTGTGCTAGATGTGATTCCCCTGCCATCCCACCAGCCACACACCTGGAGCAGGTACTTTGCCTGGAGCACAATGTAAATGTGCTTAATGCTGCTTTTACTTCCAAACAAGAATGAATATTTGTTCATACAACAAAACAAGATGATCATTTTGCACTGCATTTGAAATGCCACAAACAAATCCAATAGGAGTTATGTTTACCTCTCTCATTCCCAAGTATTTTGCAATTTCCCTCCCTAAATCACTGACCTGCCTCTTTCTTCTCAGACTCCTAATCCGTGAGTCAAACAAAACAAAACAAAAAACATCCCTATCTTCCTCCCCCAGATAAGGAAGGGTTAGGTAGTGCAATAAGCAAGTTTGAACAAATAAGTGCTACATTTGCAATCTGTTAATTAACTATCCAGAAGAGTGGGATTCTCTATGCTTAGCTTCACAGTAGTTTCTCTTCTAATGACTTGAGTGTTATATACTTAGAAAATAAAATTATTTGGCATAAAACACACGAGCCTATGAAATGAAAAATACCTTACCCGCTCTTCACCTCTGATAACAATGTAATCACAGCTGGTGTACTGTTTAAAGGCGTACAAATAGTTTTTGTTACAGCTCCGCCTCTCTAAGGATTGATATTTCAGAGATGAACTAAAGAAGGATCGCTCCTAGCTCCTATCAGTAGCTCACAGCTTATGCCTAGGCAATTTTTTGCATGAATGGGGAACGAAAATAAGAATTCCTCTGCGTGTGGCGGCTGCTGCCTGCCCTAACTCAGTGCCTTGGCAAGGGCTGCAACGATGCTTTATGCAGCCAGATACGGTCTGGAATAAGGAAGGGAGAAAAACCCTGGACTGGACTTGGGAAGCTAATATCACAGCAAAAACACCTTCAGCTACCAGCAGAAGATGTATTCCTGTCGCACTGCCACAGCACTATCAGTACCCTCACACACACAGTTACAAGCCTGCACGTGTCCCACAGCAGCCCAGCTTCTCCAGCACCCCACACAGCCTCAGTGACATTACCCCTGCTGTGCAAATCCCTTTGCAGGCAGGCAGGCACAGACAGCGCCTGGCTGCAAGGTGCCGACCTCTGCGGGCTGCTGCACAGAGATGCTGCCCGGGAAGCACGTGGCTAGAAATTAAAGCCCATCCGCTGCGGTTCACTTACCCAGCTTGGAGGCCCCATCTGGTGGGTACTCAGGGAACTGGCCCTCGGAGGGCACGCTCACCGTGCGGCGCAGGCAGCGGCCTTTGGTGGCATCCTGAGGTTCCTGCAACCCCTCGGTGGGCACCTGAGGGAAAAAGCAGACAGCTGTTAGCCTGCAACCCCGCTGAGAGCATCATTTCCCAAGCAGAGTATTAGTAGCAAATAAAAACGAACATTCATCTGGAATTGCAGAACGGTTTGGGTTGGAAGGGACCTTGAAGCTCACCTAGCTCCAGCTGCCTGCTGCAGGCAGGGCTGCCACCCACATCATATTTGTACTGAAGGCTGTAAAAGATGCATGAGATGCTGCACTATTTTAGAAACTACACTGCCTCTCACAAACTGGTTCTGGCATTTCCTGACTTTCATGCACTTAGCATTAAAAATGACCTTAAGAGAATGCTGTTTGTCACTGTTGCCAGTCTATTTGTCTCCTTCAAACAGTGCTCATTTTTAAACACACGTTTCCCAAATCCCCAGCGGTTAACTCTGCCGTGGCCACTCTCTTTGTTGGTACATACTTACAGCAGCTCCTTTGCTAAACAATCTGAGCTCAAACAGAGTACTTTTTGTTAAGTTTATGCTACACTCATTCAATGAAGGTCACAGGTTAGATTTTCAGGTTGCATCTGGAGACACCACTTGGTGCCTCTCCCTTTGGCACACTCTCTGTTCTTCAGAGCACGTTTTTGGAGGGATGCAGCACATCCTAGAAGCACTGAGGTGCTGCACCTTGCTCAGGGAACTCGTTGAACCTACGCTACGCCCACACTTATGCAGCTCCTGTGGGGTAGACTTCTCCACCATCCAACTTTTAACAGAGAAATTCATGCAGTCCCTTTTCTTTTAAGTGCCCTCCTTCAGTACCTTTGCTCTCTTTCTGGCACAGGATGACAGAAACATTCCTTTAATCCAGTGAGGTGAAGGGCTGGCTTGAAGCACCCTGCTAGCAATGTGTAAGAAGAGTGACAGTGGCCGGTAGGATAGCCTGGGGCAGGGAACAGCTTGCTGCCAGTGTCAAGGAGGAGGTTGGTGGCTCAGCCCATGCTGTTTTTTGCGTCCTTGGGAAAAGCAAACAGGCCGCAGCGCACTGCAGCCGGTGCCAGAAGCAAACCAACCACTGCATACCAGAGATAGGATTTATCTTCAGAAAGGACCTGAGCCATTATTAGGAAGAGTGTCTGAGGGTTGAGGTCCTGCCCCTAAGCCACAGCACCTTCTTGTACTCACCAGCCGCCTGGAACAGGAAAACCTGGCTGGGTTTCACACCAAAGGAGGGGCATTGGTGCAGTAACACTCATCTGGTGCAGAACAGTCCTCACCAGGAAAAGACTGCTTTTGTTAAAGTGCCTTGAGAAACACCTGATACTATTATTTCACTAGGGAATTCTGCAAGCTGCGTCAGGAGCGATATTGCACCAGGACTGAGGAGAACCGCTACGCATTACAAAGTCAGGGCTCGAGCAGCACTTCAGGCTGCCAGCAGGTTTTTGTGCAGCTTTGCTGCCTGCTCTTTGACCTGCTGAGCCTTCAGCAACACCGAATGGCCCAGCCCTGCTCTGGCTTGCTGACAATCCTGACAACCCTGACCATGTTTCACCGGTGATTTCCAAAATGTAACAAGGGCAGGTTCACAGCTCAGGCTTTCATCTCTCAAATAGCGTCACAGCTCACCTGCTGCTGAACACGCTTCTTAAGTATAAACCTTGTTCCTGGGATTTCTAGTCTGATGATGGAGAGATTTCAGATGAAACAGAGGAACAGCATCACAAGCGTTTAATACCACTTAAAGTAAGCTGGGAGCTTTAAAAAAAGAACAGAAGTAGACAGAAAAGAGCTTCTCCATTGCAGACAGATTTTTTTTCAGACTTGGAAAGACCAAAAAACTTGAAAATTCACAGCCTCTTCTGAATTAATAATGAGGAAGTTAGGAATCACATCGACAGTTACTTAATGATAAAGCTCTTCACTTTAGTTTTTGCCTTCCTTGAGAAAGTTAGAAGCTGGCTAAAATCCCGACTTAAGAATCCACTTTAAAAATGTTGATAAGCATTTCTTTGTGACCTTGGGAGACAAGTAATTAAACTCATTTGGTAATTGAAACAAGTCTTATGCCTGAGTTGAGCTTCGACAAACTCATATTTATGGGCATATCGGATTTGCGGTACTAAAAAGGTGAGGCCTGGGGTGTGGGGGAGAAAAGGGAAGAGCCTATCACAGTGATAAGAGATTTGCATTTGCAGCTGAATGCAAAACTGAAGGATTCTGCAGGACAGCAGCCAAGTTACAGACTGTGACTAACCCAAAAGCAGCCCAAACCCAGATGTACTCATTTGTCACATCCCTCACGAAAGTGCTGTGCAATGGGTTATCTATCAGAAACTGCTGATCAGAGATACTGACTCATTCCCTTTTCCTGTTTCAATGCCTCTGTTTTTGCAGGCACTCTGTATGGTGCCTTCTTTAGAAGTGGGTGCTCACAGCTCTTGCCTATGGAACAGGTTTCACCAACACTGAAAACATCCACACTCCTGACAGTGGGAAATTGTCCTCCTCATATAAAAAAGACACTGATTTGTAAGTGAGAATCAGCCTAGACCTGTTCTCCTAGTCTTGGAAGATGCTGCTAGGTGTTGCCACACCACAAGATGTTCTAGTAATTGCACATCTGTCACTCAAGCCTCCTTATTTGCTAAGTCATCCCTCACACCCCTACAGGTGCTCGATTTCTTTCTACTTTTTAGGTCTCAGTCTCTTCCCTTCATTAATAATCTTCATTCTGCAATCTCACCTATTTCATTTTATGAAGTTGATGAACTGACAAGTAATTAATATTTACCTATGCTGCACACAGTGATACTCTCAGCCTATTTTTGTCTAAGCAATTACAGATATTTTTGGACCAAGTTGGACCAAATTTCTCTGTTTCCCAACCTACTGTTGTGCTTGCACAGTGCCAGTCTGTCTGCACACACTGTCCAAACAGCCTTGTCAATAAATCTATGTGGGAGTGGGCAGAGAGGGTGCTACAAGAGAAAAGGTTTCTTACTCCCTGGTTTACTTTCTGTTCTCTCAGCCTTAAAATAAAAGACTGCACAATGCATGATGCTGCATTTTAACTGAAAGGAAACCATTTTAGCAGTTATCTGAAGCAATTAAGACATCCTTTCTTTACCTCTTCATATGCTGTACATGTTTTCCTACCTTTTGGCTTTCCATACATGCTTGTATAATGATTCTACTAAGTACCATAAACATCAAACATTCCTGTTCCCTTTCAATTCCACATGAGCTGAGCTTCTTAGATTCCTGTTGTGTGAAAGAACAAAGCAGATGCACAGAAAATACGAGGAGATACCTCAGATGCCCCACACCATGTTCACATTATGCTGGCTTTGAGATGACACAAGTGCTCTGTGCAGTTGGGAGGGCACTGCTGTTAGCATCTCTTCCTTCTTGCCTCCCACCCCACCCCCTAAAGATTTGTATCATTCTGTTCCTCACACTGTTTCTAAGATCCTCGTCAACAGTCCAAAGAAAATCTGACCGACCTGCTCTATCAGCAGTTTTCACATTCAGAGCAGGAACCTCTCCATCTTCCTCTTGCCTCACTTTAGGTTAACAAAAACCATTCTTCAGGATCACCGTTCCAACAATTTCACTCTAAATATCATTTTACTCTAAGAACCTGTTTTCTGCATTTTGTGCTTCCCCTCACCCCCCCCCTTTCCTCACACCTTTAACCCCTTCCCTTGCTTAGGAAGGTGGTATCTGGGATCCCACCCAGGGGCTCTTTCCCATTCTCCTGCACACTTCATCATTCAGTTCTTCCCAACCTCACAGCTCTCTGTCCTGTCCTGCCTAGAGACCCCATGCCACAGGGCCTTTTCCCTCCCAGTGACTCACCATGTATAAGGCACTACGCTGCTGCCCTTCTCCAGGAAAGCCGTAAGGGATGCCTCTGCTTGGGAGGCATTAAAGCTGCAAACACAGAGCATCAGTTCCATGCCTCAACCAGCATTTCTACCCGTGTAGCTGTTACATTTCTTTAAGGGCTTGCATGTACACTGCTGTATGTACAGATTTCTAGATTAAAACAACCTTTTATTTTCCCACAAGCACTTGTGCCTGCTAGAAGTTCCCTTTTTCCCTTCACTTAGAACAGTCCCAAATTACTTTGAAATCAGAACGGCCAATCTGTCTCCAACTTCTGAAACAAATCATATTATCAGCATGTGGAGTCACACCTGCACCAAAGGCATGTCTGCCTGGCTCATCTGCACACAGCATTCTCCAAAACAAGTTATTTCTCATTGTGATATTGCTGGCAGACTCCTTTGAGAGCACGTTACAAAGGCTTCCTTTACTATACTTAAAACCCACGCTGCATATGCCCCAACGTGGCATTTCTCCAGCTTCTAGGAGAAAACAGGCAAAAACAAAGTGCATTTAAATACCACATGTAATGACTTCACATCAGTGATGCTTCAGAGTTCCCATATTTACTCCTCAGGATCTAAGCAAGAGGCTCATCTGACTCCTGGCAAAATGTTTTAACTGTAAGTGGTAAGGAAAATTAACAACCCTTAAGAGCATGGTTACCACCTTCAGATAATTATTGCTGATATGAGCCAGTGTTTTTTTTCAATTATGCTCCTTAATGCATCTCTTAATGAGATGCATCCTTTTAGCCCAGCTGTGCTGGTATAGCACAGCTTTAGGAATACTTCTCGTGTCCTTAAGTTTCTTCAGGAGATACCTTAATTCCTTAGGTGACATTCCTGTCAGACTAGAAAAAGAATTATGTAGTAAACAAATATTATGATATGGGTCTTCAATTTTCCCTGCATTTGATTACCTCTCCTACAAATTAGCACTGATGCTGTTCCATTCTAATAACACAAGTTGTCCTCTAAACCTTTTCCTCCCACTCTCCCCATGAAGGGAAATGCTTCAGCCCTTGTAAGCACACCTAATCAAAGCTCAAGATGGATAATGCTTAGTGCTACACCGGGAACGGGTCTCACGCTCTCAGCTTTCAAAGAATCCAGGCCACTTCCAAATGCAGGAAATCATGGTATTAGATTCAAATTCATAGACATTTATATACAATAAAGCCTATTTCAATAATCTGAAATCGTTCCTACTTTGTAGCTCTTCCTGAAATATTTAAACAGCAAATCTATAGCAGAGTAATTAAGCAAACAAACCCAGGAACATTATCAACTTCTCAAGCTCCTGTATTTGCGAGAGCCTGTAGACATTAAACACAACAAGAAAAACCATACCGAGATGCATGCTTGAGAAAGGACTTACCACCATTTGTTTGCTCACAATGCTTCAGACAACTAAAATATGCCTATTCTTTAACCATATTGACATGACCTTCATACCAAGGCACAATGCCAAGTCCTACATGCTATATACACACACACACAGTAATTTTATAATTAAAGCAAAGGTTGCAATAGCTTTGAGTATTCCACACCAAGGGCCACTCAATCCTGTTTGCTAGATTTAGCAGGACAGAAGGCAAACCCTTATCTCAAACAATTTACCTTCTGACAGCAGCAAAATGACTGCAGAGCACGAAGGTTGCATACTTCCTCTGCTCTGCACTCCAAAACATAGGCACCAACAGCACACTTTTACAAGCTTACGTCTGCATTGATGTGAAGTTTAGGTAGCCATGGTGGCTTCAGCTACCATTAAAAGCAGAGCTAGCACAGAGAAATGCAGTAGCAGGCTGAAATGCTGGGCCTAAAATTCAAGCAGAGAGCAGTGGATGCACAGTGGATGCATTTTGTTCTGTGCAACACCTGGGCCAGCTGCTTTGTAACTCTGCATGCCATGCCAGCTATATGCACAAAACTGGTTAGCTCTCCCATTCACACACTCGATTTGACTTGTGAGCAACTAAAGAAAAGAAGAAAAAAAAAAAAAGAGAGGTGAAGAAAGCTGCCTTCCTGTGTTACCACAGAAGGCCGACGTGTGTTCTCTCACCTCCTTCTCCCTGTTGAGCAGCACCAGCTGGCTGTCAGTCAGGATGCAGTACTTCCTCTCCCATGTCGTTGTTTCGGTGTAGGGGGACTGGCCGCAGGACAGCCTGTGTGTAGGTGGTCCTTTTACATCTGTGAACACAGAACGGGGATCCTAGCATCATTAGCCTGTCTCATTAGCTGCCCTCCTTCAGCTCTGTAACTCTGCAGCAGAGCAGTGAGCTGTACTTAGCATCAGCACGTTAAAAGACAAACTGCTCATCTTGGGAGGCACCGTGGAAGGCAGTATGAGGCACACCATGAATACTTATACGTATCTACAGCACAGCTTATGAAAATAGCAATACCTGAGAAGAATATGAATGCTCTCGCATTCCAACCAAAAGCAAAGAGTGACAGTCTGCACGCAAACTCTGCTTCCTTTTGAGAAACGTAGACCCTGGATGTCCTCTGCATCTTAATAAACCTATATGAGACTGAGGACAGAGAGACATGGGAAGGGAGATGGAGAGCAAGGCAGGAGGCACAAAGAAAGGAGAGAAATCTCAGGGGGATGATATTGAATTGGGAAGGGCTTCCTGGCATCCTTTCAGCAGGGAAGCTGTCAGATTAAATTGTGACAGACAGCAGTCTCCCAGCATTTCCATCCAGCCACAACCACTGTGGTGACAAAAAACTAAAAAGTCAATTTGCCTCAAGACTCAGCCTTGAGCTCCACACCTCATTGAGCCATTCACTACGGGAATTTTCCTCCAGGACCAGAAGTGAGAATGCAGACAGAAGCGTGGCAGCTGTGCAGGTGGCACTGCCAAGCAGGTGAGCCCTGAGCCAGAGCTGCTAGGCAGCTGGGCACACTGACTACAACCTGGGCAGCTCTCTGACCCAGCTCTGCAGCTTGCTGAGCTACTGCCAGGGGGACAACGCTGCAGAAAGCAGCACTGCCCCATCACACTCACAGAATCATAGAATTACTCAGGTTGGAAGGGTCCTTAAGTCCAACTGCAGCCTAACTCTAACTCAGCCTAACCGTACCCTAACTCTAACACTCGCTCTGCAGAAAGCCAGCAGCCCCCACGCTTTAGGAACCCGTAAGGCAAAACGAGTGTTGAAATAAATCCTGCTCAGAGTTCCACGGCGTTCGCACACGGCTAAGGACAACGCTTGCCATACCTACTGCGTGCATTCACCACTAGAGGCCACTGAATCCTCAGGCACCCGCCGCCTGCAAGGGAACCCAGGTTTCAAATCCCACTTCGTTACTAACAGAGCTGCGACATCTCCGTGCTCTCCACCTACTCACAGCAGCTTTGTCTCAGGGACCACTTGGAAAGCTAGAGAATTAAGCTCTCGGTACACAGTTCCCTGCTCACATTGCGTTAGGATTTTGCATTAAGATTTTGTGGTTGCTCAGAGGATTACCTGAAGCGTACAATCCAATACCTTTAAGCAGGAAAAGGCACGGAATGGGTGACCGAATAACTGAACTGAAATCTCTCTTTGTTTCCTTGCTGTTAGGAATGCAAATGGAGAAAGAGGGATGCTCAGAAGGCAGGCCCTGCACCACACCAACCAATTCCTGCTTTCCAGCAGCCACAAGCAGCACTGCACAGGTCCAGCGTACCCAAATGTCTGTGTAGGCAAAAGCAGGGCTTGGGGAAGCCACCATGGTTCCTGTGCAGCCTCCCTATGCTGAAGGAGCCCAAGTGAGGAGCAGCAGCCCGACAGAATGAGGAAGACCTCAGCCAGGAGTGTGCAACAAATCTTGGGATGCAGTCCTTTAGGAAGAGAAGCACAAGATCAGGGAAAAAGGGATGGAGAAGTGTGGTAAGTGAGCAACCTGCTTTGGGGCTGCCTTTCTCAAGACACTGCAAAACCCTTCTGAACCACCAGCTCCAGCACACAGCCTACTACACTCACAGCTTGCCCAGCCTCAGAAAACTTTTGCTTTATGGCTTCTACTAACTAGAAGCTTTGGCACTGAACCATCCAATCGATCTACGGGCTGCACAGAAGGATTAAAGAACAGAATGGCTCCTTCCAACTGCAGTAACAGCTCCCGGACTTCAGTGAGTCATTGGGTGCAGCAGGCCAGCCTCGGCTCCCTGCCAAGCAGGCTGGCCGTGCTGGAGGAGCATTCTGCAGACTGCTGGCAGCACAGCGTGCCACCTCGGTGTCTGCAGCTGTCAGTCACTGCTGAAGCATGCTGCAGCTTTAATATCTCGTATGTTAGCGGCCTTCCAAACGCATGCCAGGACACAGCCTGGCAGCCCTGCAGGCTGACCGAGGCCACCTTCCCCAACAGATAGGTCACTGGTGGTAAATGACTGTCCAAAGCATTAGGTACCCCTGGTCCTCTCCCCTCTCAGATGCTGGAAGCCCATCTTGCAAATCAGGGAGCTGAATGCATAAGGAAGCTGCCTGCAACAACCACAAGCTTCAATGCACTCGTATCTAGCAGCCTCCCTGCCCTATTTCAGTCCTTCTCTACCCAAGCAGCCAACCTCTGCCAACAGCTATAACTTCAAACCTTACTCTGAAATACTTTACAAGTTCAAACTGAAAACTCCTGTGGACTTTGCACAGTATCACGTATATGCTTGGTTGCTTCACAAAGCCCATTTTGTTTTCCAGAGTTCTTCATCTTTGGTTTTCACTTTAGATTCTTGGCCCCAACGTGAATGCAATAAAACCTACCAATCTCTGCCACTAATGCCCCATAAAACTGATTTAGCAGCACTGATCTGATCACTAAGGGGAGGTAACAGCAAGAAGTCCACACGTATCTAGTATTGCTTTAGGGAAAGGTTGAAAATCATGGAATTGTTTGAGTTGGAATGGACTCTAAAAGGCCATCTGGTCCCAGTCCCTGCACTGAGCAGGGACACCCACAGCTCCACCAGTGCTCACAGCCCATCCAGCCTGACCTTGGCTGTCTGCGAGGATGGGGCACCACCACCTCTCTGGGCAGCCTGTGCCACTGCCTCACCATTCTTATTCCTTTATCAAGGCTGCCATTTCTCACCTTGGGATCGTTGTCTTTCATCTCATACAGCACTGTTGGTTCATACAAGCTCAGGTGTTAGAAAGCAACTCACTGATGCATGTACTAAAAGAGATGCAGGAGGAGCAACTGAGAGCTCTGAGTCTGCAGGTGTTTGGGTGGGATGGGCTCATGCAGCCACACACCTGGGCATGCAAGCACTGCTGAGAGATACATTTCTCTGGTCTGATGCAAACCTTCTCCTTCTGCATCAGTACAATGAGGCATTCAAGAAGGCAGAATCAGACTACACACAAGATGAGAGGTCATGCCTTATGTGCCTTCAAATGCTAATATCAATTAAGTAACAGCTTGGAAGAAACCCTGTTCTCTGTCCCTGCTCCCTGCTGAACTGAGCAGTGCTGCTGCCCGCCTGCCACATCCGACACAGCTGAAGAGCTGAAACTGTGCCGTTTTTCCTCGGGGCTCTGAAATGCCACGAGGCACGTTATAAATATCCACAAAGCTCCCATTCTCTCAGCCAAATGACAACTTGTACCTTATTATTAACTACAGAGCTTATAAAGAGAGAAAATAGTGGGGGAAGGAATAGCCATACTGCAACCACATATCGAAAAGAGGTGTTGATTGGTGCTGGGAGAAGGAAGATGGAAAGATGGAGCCAGTGCCAGGCTGATCCTGCAGAGAGGGATAAGGCAATTTATGAAAACTGATGGCAGTTGAGGGAGTAGTACCAGTGCTATCAGATGGGAATGTTACTGAATCTTCCACTGCAACTACGCAACGACAACACTTGCAAGAGCATTCACAAGTGGAGAACACTTTCCAAAATGCAGGATTCAATGGGCAGGATTGGAGAATTATTTCCGAGCGACGTCAAACGTTTCAGCAGCATTGAGCCCCCAGCAGCTCTGCCACTACCAGAAGGGGGGCATCTTCTCTTCAGGAGAAGCGAGAAAGACAGAATTTGCAAAAATTGGGCCAAGGAATCTACATTAAAAGCAGCAAAATGACATAATTCACATTTTCGGTTTCTTTTGCCAAAAAGCACTCTCCCTGCTATCAATAAACACAGAAAAGCAAACCTCCATCCCAGTGATGACAAGAGCACCCCTGGCATGAGTCAAAGCCCCTTTTCTGAGCCAAGATCTTCCTGTGGTGAAACTGAGGGCTTACTGAAGTACTTGCCAAATGTTCATCGACTTTATTAGGGTCTGTATTCTGCTCCTCGTGTTTCCAGCACGGAGCTGCCAAGCAGCTGAGTAACTAACGGAGCGGCCAAGCTTGAACATACAGAAGATTAGAAGGCGCCCTAACACCTCCTGACAACAGGTCTACCCACCCGGTGTCAGTGTTTCCATGATGATGGTTTATGTACTTGCCATAGAGACCGGACTCAGAGCTATAGGTAAATGCTGTTGTCTGAGATCGGGACTCAGACCCACACAAATCTGCATGGGCACGCAGCTCAGGTTGAATAATCATCAGCTGGAATGTTTATCAGGCTGCTGAACAGGAGTTGAAGCTTCAGTTGCTACTGATGTGAAGCTTCCTGACAGACAAGGGGCAATTAAGAGGCTCTAACTGAACCTGCCCTGTCTCTAGAAGGTGATGAAGGTAGTGATTCAGTGGAGAGATATGCCAGGAAGGGAAGTGTGCCCTGTCTCAACATGTCATGTTCCTTAAACCTACACTTCATAGGAAGGCAGGATTTCTGCAGGAGTTACCAAGACAAATCAAAATAACAGCAAAGTTATGTGACGTAAAGCTGTGTGTATCTGTGACTATTTCACACTGTCACACAGCATTCAGATGAAGGTCTGCAGGATCTGGATTTAAACATCTAAGCAGAGCAGAGAATTTGAGAATAAGGCCAGGCCCCAGAGCAGCCCTACTCAGTGCAAGGGGACAGGTGAGCACACAGCATGCACTGAGGGCTGCTAGGGAAGGCATGACCAGGCAATTCTACTTTCTCTCATGCAAATAAATACTTACAGCTTTTGTTTACATTTCCTATTTCACTAAGCTCGAATCCCAGCTTGAAGGGATGCTTCCTGGTCGTGCCTGTGACCCAAGGAGACTGCATGCATCTTTCCATCTAATGATGGAGACTGATCTGGAAGAAGAGGCAGGGACGCTCATCCCTAAGCAGAAAGCCACCATGATGTCCTCACAGGGAACACAATACTCACAACTAACCAGGCAGCACTACAAAAGAAATCAGCACATGCTACGAGTGCTAAACCAGAGACTCACGTGCTATCGAGCTCCTAGAGGCCAACGGCTTCTCTGAATCACAACACTGAGATATGACCAGGACACATTAGAGAAATGAAACTTGTTTTTGTCTATTTATTTGAAATCACAGCATGGGCAGTGGCTGCAGGTCTTCTAGGAAATGTCTTAGGTGCTGTGAGACGGAGCATGACTCACTTCCCCATCTCTATCACTGTAGCACAGCTCTGACACAGCGAAGAAGTACCTACATTTTCACAGCAGGTGGAAGACCTCTGTAGTGAAGGAGGTGTGATTTCAAGCACAGAAAGCAAGAGCAGACCCTTTAGGATGAGATGTTTGTGTAGGATGTTATTAGAGGGAAACATCCAGTGTGAATTCTCTGTTATATTTAATAGCTGCATGCAACAACCTTCAGTACACAGGCAAGCCCTTGATTCAGCTCAATGCAGTTGTTCTCTTCCAGCAGCTGCATGCAGCACTGCCCAAATTCTTCTAGGGAAACTTAGTATCAATAGGTAGGAGGCAAGGAAAGCCTAGCAAAGCCACCAGACTTCAGGGATCACAAAAGCTCTCCCACCAACTGGGTAACGCCAAAGCACTACCTGGAAAATCCATTCCATGCAGCACAAAGCTGTAAAAGGTTTGTGTAGATGAAAAAGGTATTTTAGAACCTGGCACAACTTACAACCAGCACCACGACTTTCTCAGATTCCAATGCATTTGGCATAAATTCTTTACAAGACCATTAATCCTCCTAGCACTGGCCAATCTTGCAGTAGTATCCCAACTAACTTTCTGCTACTCTTTTATTGATCAGGCAAAGCCTAAGAACTGCTTTTCCTTTATCCCACTGGAGAATCTCATCAGCCACGGATTGCTAGAAAGGTTGTTTAGCCAGGTGCAGTTTGCATGCCCTGTACCCTAACGGAAAGCATCACAGCAGCAATTCATGTGCCATATATGAGCTTCCCCTTCCATACTACCAGTGCACCACCTCTGGGTGGACGAATCTCTTAACACTTCAAGATGAGAATGCTGGAGGTAGTTGCTGCTCACTGTTTAGACATGGAGTTTGGAGCTTTCTCCCTCCAGCTTCTGAAAAGCTGTGATGGGATCTGCAGTGGGGCAGAGGAAGGCTTGGCCTTCCAGCTCTGAATTCCCCAAGCACAGCAGCCTCACCTCAGCACAGGGACAATTTGACTAACCCTAGAAGGCTGAAGGGTGAGCATCAAAGTTTTACCCAGCAGACCAGAGCAACAGGCCAGATTCTTCAGTGTCCTAGAGATGTTCTACATTAAAACGTAAGGAAAGATTTTTATATGGGAGACGCTAAGGCATCAGATCAGTGAATATCTAATGATGCTGAGAGCCAGACAAGTGCTGCCTCCTTTGCAACAAACAAGAGAAAAACCCCAGGATGGTACAGCTTAATAAATCTAGCATCCTCCAGAAAGATGAGTTCTCACTGCTTCTTCTCTTGTTGACATTGCTCCTACCCCCCACTCCTGCACTGTGACTTGTTTGCAGAGATGCTGGCTCACCCAGCCGAGCTCCCAGCCTGTTGATTTTCTCACTCCCCAGTCAGAACATCTGCCCTATGCTGGCAACATCACCACTTTGCTTATCAAAAGCTCAGTAATTTTCACACTGGGGCTGGGTGTACGTTATGAGATTAGCCAAGATTTCCACTCTTGTTCCACCATCACAGACACAACTCAAAACCAGACCTTCCCAAACTGCCAATGACACTACCCTCAGCCCCTAACAGCAGCGTCCCCAGCACCAGAGCCTCAGTACAAGCCCTAGAGTGCAAATGCAGTTTGGCCACAAGGATGCAGCCACATGATTTGAGACTTCACTGAGATTTTCCTTTTCAGAAGGAAAAAAAAAAATCATGGAGACATTCCAAAAAAAGAAACCACAAGTCTTAAAATCTTACGAGTTGTTCAGCTAGCAGATGCTGAGTGCGCCAACAGTTTGAAGCTTTCCTGCAAGTCCTAAAAATGAGAGCTAAGGAGCTAGCAGCAAAAGCAAAATTAGGCATAAAGCTAAAATTGGTCTGGCAGGGTAAGTCTGATTAGAAAGCGGAAAGCTGCACCAGTTTGCTGTCACCGTGCAAAAGGTGTGGAAGCTCTTAATAGCAGTTTAAAGCTGCCAATTAGCTTGAACTCTGCTGAGCTGCACTAAGCCTCTTACACTCCACACAGCCTATCGCTAACCTTGCGGAGCGTAATTGAGCCTTGCTTCTCTCCTCTGCTCATTTTCTCATACATCACAACCAGGTTTGTGAGAGACAGCATGGAAGATGCACGTGCTGAGATAAGTTAGCATCTTCTCTGATGGATTCATGCCAGGACCCCAAAGCACGCAGTCATTGATGTGCATCGATGGGTGGAACCAGGAAACACAATGTGATCCTGGTGGGAACCTTATGAAATGCACACAGGTGAGCTCCTGGCTCAGCCCAGCCTGCAGACAGACAGCTCCTTGTTGGGAAGGCTTGGGCAATCCCATGACATCACCCGCAGCGAAGCTGCGCTCCGTGGAAAAAAACAGCTTGGTTCCCAGGCTAGTCAGCAGGGCTGCAAACCTCCTGTGGCCGCTCAAAGCCATCGCAGTGACCCTGCCTGCAATACTGAGCAGGTTTTCCTTCCTTCTCATTCAGTGCTCATTCTTTGTCCAGGAGTCTTTGCTCCTGAATATTAACTGTGTGTTTCTCTCGGTTAAATCCCACTTGGCCTACAAAACGCTTTGGAACCTCAAAACAGAAATGGATATTACAAACCTGAAGAGAGGATTATAAAAGATTACATGCCCTTATTACTGAGCTGCCAAGTTCTGAGAAGATTCTCAAGTGACACTTCTCCCTAAAGCAAGGAGAAGCTTTCATGAGAGCTTTAGGAAGTGGGTAATGAAGAACAGCAGAAAAGTTAATTATTCTTGGGAGAAAAAAATCTGCAGTTTCTCCTCTTAATTAATGTAAGATCCTTTTCTCACCCAGCTCAACACCCTTCCCCCGTTCTGTTCTCTGTAAAGCTTACTCTCACCCACCCTAATCTGCACCTCGCAGTCTCTCCAGCAGCAAGCAGTCTGCTCTGGTTGCTCTTGCATCTTTATTCCTTGCAGCCGGCCCGCAGCAGTGCAGGAAGGAGGCTAAGGAGAAGCATCCTGAACCTCAAAAGGACTTGGCCCAAGGCAGCTTTGGAAAAAGAAAACAAAGTATTGAGAAAGAATAACCAATTTAAAAGCAAAGATTTTTCAGTTCCTGCTTATTTTTTTGGTTGCACAAGATTATAACGTACCTGTGGTCAAAGCTAGAAATACATGCAAGCACAGCTTTGTTCCCCACCCTTGCCAGCAAGGCACCAACCAGCAGACACTCACTGCCTGGCATCAAGACCCTTTTGCCTCGTTCTGGCAGGTAAAGAGGAGGTGGCGTTGGAAGAGGAAAGGCAGAGGAGCACTGCTGTGAAGACAAGAACAAGCCACGGGCACACACAAGGTGGTAAGAAAGCGACCACGCAAGTTCAAGTGGTGTAACTGGAAATAAACACAGCCTCATCGCCTTCCACATGCAGATTGTGTTATACCACGCAGCCTTCAGCTTTCCTTCAGAAAAAAAAAAAAAAAAACAAGGCATCCATTCATCCATTGCCACTGATCTGAACAATCTCAGCCCCAAAACTGATTTCTCAAAGCAGCATCAGGATTGCCGAATTCCCTTCCCTTTTTAATAGCACCTCTGCAGAAACACAGACTCTGTGGTCTGCAAAACCAGCCTCTATCTGGCTGTGGTTTTTGTGACGGGAGAAAAGAGTACTGGGGAAAAAATAATCATCACAAAGCCCTCAGCAGGATGCTCTTCCAAACCTAGGAGCTCTGAATGTTCAGTCAGCCTGCCAGCACAGCACTGAATCTATTGCAAATTATGTGAAGCCCACAACTTAACCCAGTACAGAGAAAGAATGATGCGTGCCACCTCTTTCTCTATCTTTTCACTTGTCTGTTGTAAGCAGGTGTATAAGGCCAGCTTCCCCTTGTAAATCAACCCAGGAACCGAATCTGTTTCTGGAGGGAAAGCTGGCTCTGGGATAAAAATCCACTTTGGCTCAGCATTAGGAAGTCACAAACAATTCGGTGGAGGACAATTTCTTTCTTCTTGTCTCCCCTTGGCCATGTTGAAGGAAAGCAGCTGAGAAGAGGCAGCAGGGGAAACAGCAGCGCCAGAGCAGAGAAGCTGCAAGTGCTGGGAGAGCCCAGTGCTAGGGGAGGTTCTGGTGCAGGCAGCTCAGCGGGACACCTTAGTGATGCTGGGAGCAGAGATCCTGACATAGCACCAAAGCAGGTGAAGCAGGTTTACTGTGCTGCTGGAAACTCAAACGAGTGTGATTAATGCATCCTTTGATGACGGTCTAGCTAATTAAAGGGGATCCGTAGCTGGGATGCAGTATTTCAGGTATTCTTAGGTATACTGGGTTTTCCCTCTTTGTAACATGTTTCTTCTCTCTCAGGCAGGCTGGGCTGCCCTGAAGAAAGGGAACCCCACATCCTCCTCCCAAAGCTCCCATCACAGCACCCACATCACTCCTCTTCCATCCCCAATGCCTGCAACACACCAAGCAGGCAGGGACTAAACCTTTTGCTGCTCACTTTGCTGATTTCTCTGATGCTGAGCACTAATGCCACAAATCCCTTAAGCACAAACAACACTCTTCCCCAAATGTTTTCCACATGGACACCCCAAAGCCCCCACGAAAAATCCCCTTTTAGCAGGATAAAACCACTGCTGCTCATCTCCAAAATCCTCGAGGGAGGCCGAGTGAGCAAAAAGTTCTTTCCTACAGCAACACTAAACAGAAATTTATAGGTCACAACCTCTCCAAAACAGTCCTGATAACATCTAATTAGCTGCCCTGCTGTGCAACTGCATTTTGTAACAGCAAATCTGACCAGACTGGGAGTGCAAAGGGAATTTCTACTTGAACGTGATAGTTTTCATCCAGTTAAGAGACCTGTTTCACTTCACTGCTTCATGGGATTCCCTGATGTGAATGATCAACAGAGTGGTTTATGAGTTACTGCTGAAATCCATGGCACTTCTATTAGGAAACAATTACAGGGCAGCATGGATTTATCCTCCTCATTTCTTTTTAAACGGCAATACTAGGAATTCTCCCTGCTGCCAGAAGATGGGTGGAGAAGGTAAGAAAAGTTCACATCCCCAGGGACTTTGCGAGAACCAACTCGGACAATACCTTGAGAAGCATTTCCTTCCAGCTACTGTAGATAGCTGTCCTTAACATGCCTTTACCAGGCAGCCAATTTTCCACCGCTGAGTACAATGAGATTTCAAAACACACATGGAATGAGAGCATAAACAGACACAAACATCCACTTAGTGATATAACAAAAGAAAATAAGGGGCAGAATCCCGAGCACCTCTATTTTCTTCCATATAATAAAAGAGCTTGGCACATTAACCACCCTCACTTTCCCCACAGGTGAGGCAGGCAGACCCCAAGCAGCACAAAGCCAGAGCACTCACAGCACATCTGAACACCCTTCTCAGACAGAGGAGAGGCAGCACCAAGGAGTGCCTGTTGGGGCACAGCTCTCTTTTTGCTGTGAATTTTAGGGCTGCTATGGACAGGCTGTGCTGCCTGCACATCCCTGGAGCCGCGTGGTACCCTGCCTCCAGCCCCCGACGGATGTCTAACTTATTTTTGCAAATCTCTGGTGATAAAAACCATGCATGGCATCTTGCTCATTTCCTCCTTCCTACTCAGTTTGCCAAAAACTTGGAGCTCTGCTTTCCCCGCCACATCTACAGAGCAGTACTGTTTGTTCTGCTGGCAGCGACTAACGATGATAATGCACCTCTCTTTTCTGTGTAAAATCCTCTCTAATAACAGAGCAAGACAAAAATGATATTTTGTTCCCAGTTTTGCTAGCCCTGGAGCAACTAGACACCATAATGAAAAAGAAAAAATAAGCCTACTTTTTCTTTCCTGAAATCTCATGTGATTTAAGCCACTAAAATGCAAGCAGGAATTTCATTTTATCCATCAGTGACCACACTCCACTGTCCCTGAGCTACAACTGCCTCTTTGCGAATTCTCTGCACTTAAGAGGAGTCAAGCTGTATGTTTAGGAGCAATCCATCCAGCTTAACATACATACGTGTACACATGCATCTCATACAGACCAACATTTTTTACATTGATTTCCACTAATCACTGAAAAGAACATTCAGTTTCATGTTTGCTCATCTTTGAATAAACAAAGCGAAGGCTGCTGGGCATCCGCAGACAAATGAGACATTACAGATGTAGACAAAACCCATCATCACCCTGAAAGCATTTCTCTTTCAAATTATACAGCCATGCAGGAGCTATTTGGAGCAGAGATTGCTATGCGTGTGTTTAATTCAGCCCAGGCTGCTGGGGGCAGGCTCTGTACTGTCACATTTTCCCTCCATGCATTTGACAATTCAGAAACGTGTGACCTGGTAAGGACAAGTCCTTTGATACATAACACAATACAACTTTTTTTTTCTCCTCTTGCATTTACAGCTTTCATTTCTGAGGACAGGTCTGTTCACACGCAGCATGACTACCTAGAGGACTGCCATTAAAATAAATACACCTGCATCTAAGCAAACACGTGATCCCCCATGGAGCACAAGCATTTGAATCAAATACCATCAGTGCACCAGCTGGACTCATGCTGCCTTCTGTCTGCAGATTTTGCCCCTTTTTGTCTCAGCATATTGGAGACACACGAGCCTGGAGGTAGAAATGACAGCTGCTACAGCGTGAGCACAAAGCTGGAGGAGGTCTGGGCACAAAGGCTGCACCATGCAGCTGAGCTGCTGCACTCACAACATTCAAAACACTACGTACACACACAATGACAGTGTTTGGGAGGTGCAGCACAAACAGCAGTTTGTCAATTAGAGAAATCACAGTATGGTCACTTCTGGTTATAAACATGTGGCATTCATGGAAAGTTCAGAAGAAACCTTACAATGAAAAAAGACAAATATATATATTTCCCAGAAAGAATGTCTTCCCTTCTGCATCTACTAGAGCATATCCATGCAGAAGCTAACAATCTCTCATCTCATACAGCTCCTTGAGCAGGTTCTGTGGCTGCCTGTAGGGAGCTCCTTGCTGCTGGAATTACCTTGTTGGTACAGCTGTAACAGAGCTGCAGCAGTCACACAGCTGCATGAAGAGGAGGAAAAGAAGTCACAAGCACTGGATCAGACAGGGGCAGAACTGAGTGGGAGGCAGGGATGCCCACTTGTGCCCACTAACACCTAATGAGTACCCAAGGAGCTCATAAACAGGGCACCCACCTGGTGTGGAATGCATATAGGACTTGCCTCTCTGGTACCAAGAGGAAGAAAACTGCACAGTATTTTACTGACAGTCATTGGTTTGCCCTTCCCATGTGGATTATATATATATCACTATCCCACTTGCTCTTCTGGAGTACTGGGACAAATAGCTCAACCATTTCCTTTAGGTTAGGTTTTAACTGCGAGAGATACAGGAACCTCCTAATGCTTGACAACACCTCTCAGCTCAGGTAAGCAGAATGGGAAAGCAATCCTCCTCTGCATGCCGTGCACATTCCATGAGCTCTCTGGATGGAAGGCTCCTCACTCTGCTCATCTCAGGGGGTGGTGAGAAGGAGCCAGCCCTGCACGTGACAGTAGCACATGACGGGGGGGAAGTCGTGGTCACAAGCGTGAAAGCCAGCAGACAGACCACACAGCTCCTTCACAGCCGGTTCAGGGCAGTTACCGCAGTTCTCTACCATTTTTCCCCAAAACTTTACCCCCCGTTTTGATTATACGAAGGCTCAGCAGATCAACAGGAAGCCGCACAAAGGAAAGGACTGTCATTTCAAGATGTTGGTGGCTGAAACCATGCTTGTGTATCTAATCAGGCTACAGTTGGGCTGACAGGAAACCTATGGTCGCAGCAGTGCAGCCAGAGGCTTGCACTAACACAGTGCTCAGCAACCCCGGCCTGAAGACACTTGTACCTGCCATCAGTGGCCCATTGAGCATGCAAGGGAAACTGCCTGCTGAGGCTGTTCACACAGGACACGGCCAGCATACCTGAGCAAATCTGCCTAAGGAAGGTTGCTTGCATGGAGATATCATTGGGAGCAACTCAGATCTGCGTATTTATCTGCTCATTCAGAGTCGTGACAAAACCATTTCTTAGGTACCAGTGCAGCCAGAGCTGATGGGAGCCACGAGGAGGATGGAAACACATGGCAAGGATCAAAAGCTGGCAGATGTTTCCGCAGAAATTCATCAAAACCACATGTCAAAGCACCCGTCACACACCGACTGTTGGAGGAGAATGATTCCTAGAAGTGACCACACGTAAAGGGCTTGCACTTCTCCTGTGAAAAAGGATCATAAATCGTGGACACAATGGGAAGAACACTGCAACCTAAGGTCATTGAGCTGCAAGAACAAGTCTGACCCTACCATTATCACAACTATGCATGACAATCTCAGAAGATTTTAAGATTACACCTGCAAATACTTTGAGGATGGGATGCTGGAAAGCCCTTCTGTTCCTAGGACATACAAAACCAGCTGAAGTGAGACATAAAATTAAGGACTAGGCCTGCTCATTGCTTCCACTGGACTTGGTAGTGCAGCTCTTTGTACTTCACCTTCTAAAATGAGCGACTGGTTCGCAATGAAGACAGAAGGAGGAAGAGAAGATTCTGAGAGCTTTACAAAATCTCAAGAATAATAATTCAGGCCTCACTCAAAGCGAGGAGTCATTAAACCAGCAGAAGCCTTCTTCTCAAACCAACAGACAGCATCAATGTGTGGTAACTGCTGAGACACTCACATGCATTTGAGCTGGAAAAATGCACTTGCTTACTACCTGTTCTCATATGCTATTAAGAATCCAAACCCTTTCCGTGTCACTTTTCACACGGCAGTTTTTGAGAGGGATGCTCCTACACCAAATGCACCCATTAAAATGAACAGCAGATTCCCCATGGGGAATAATGGCAGAGAATGGCTGCTCTCTAAACATAAGCTTCTTTGAAAAACTCATTATTTCAATGATTTTTTTGTCACCTTCTCTGTACACAGTATTTTTTAATCCCACTCAAACCATCAGCCTGCACAGAACTCTCCTGCCCACAAAGCACCAGATGTCTACCTTCAGCCTCCCTCGTGTAAGAACAAAACCACATGGGGGACAGTTGGTTTCAATGCTAACATGTCAAGAGGTTCATGCATTAGCTTGTTATTTATGTAAACAGCTTCCTCTAAAACAAGTGATGTTATACAGGACTATAAAGTATTTATTTTAGAAGAGTATAAAGAGCCTTTTTGAATAACTACCATGGAGTACCAGTACAGAAAGCAGGAGGGTAAATAAAACAAATTAATTAGTTAGAACAAGCAATCAAGTAATGCTATAAGTAAGGGCACAGAATCTTGTGCGTGTTTGTTTACATCTAACATGCCATCGCTTTGAGTCCTAAATCGGGCGCTGTCAGCATTACAAATGTACTCCATTCATTATTTGGAAAAATGAAGCAAAGACCTAAAACGAATACTTTCTTTCGGGTTTGTTGTTTTCAGAAAAAAAGGGGTCAACGTGCCTAGGAAGCTCTGGTTGTTTAAGCACACCAGCAATTCACATCTCACACCAAGCTCCATTACAGGCAGCAGCTGTGGAAAGGCAAAGCAGGGAGCTTTGCCTGAGGAGAAATCATCCTCAGCAGAACTTACCCTCTGGCCATAGAATCCAAATGTCTCTGAGAGTCAAGGTTCCTATTTCTAAGATTGCAGAACCTTAGAGTTTTCCAGGATGGCTGAGCCACGGGATATAGTTCCCCTTTCTGAGCACTTAGCTGCATTTTAGATCCATCTTTAAGAAGAATACAGAACTTGAAGAAAAACCTAACAGGGTTTCTCTCCACTGTCTTCTGCATGCTCCCTATGTACTATGGGTTGGGGAAAGGCAAAGAGACACTGCTGGGACTGGGGCTGACCTGCGAGCTATTCCTACCCCAGGCTGGCATTTCTCTTCCCAGAGAATCAGTGGGTGAAACATGAAGTTTTGCTGAAGACTCCAGCCCTGACTGCTCTCCAGATACAGCTCCTCCTCTGGAAAGAACAGACTTCTTCCTCATCCAGTCACTTCCTCGAGGCCCTGTCTGTCCTGCTATCAAAGGAAAAGCTTCTCCCACCAAACCCTTAACTTCACTGAGAGCTCTCCTAATCTCCATACTATCACTCCTTGACTGCTTCTAAGCAAGCCCTACCTCCCCGAAAAGAAAATCCAGAGGACTAGATGTCTCTAGGACACAATTACCCTTTCCATAGATAATCAGAAATTATCGCATGGGAATTAATTATCAAGGTAATCAGAGATAATATTGCAAGCACCAGCTGTCAGCCTGCTCTGCACAAAAACTACGACATCCTGGCAGTACCACAGACACAGACCACAAAAGCAACAAAAAGCAACCTGGAATGTGAGACTGCCGTTCCCCCATCATGATTTCAGGAGTCAGAAAATAGCTCCCACAAATACAGATGTCCTCATTCATCCCGGTGGACGTTAAGTTTTGGCTTCAGAAAAAATGGTCTGGCATTAAGAAGAATGAAAAATCAACAGTCAAAGCTGAAATGAGCACAACTATCTGCTTAGAGACACCCTTTGTTAAGCATAATTAGCACCAGATGAGAAGTTTTATTAGCCTCAGACATTGCTAATTATTTTCTGTTGTGACCATAAACATTCATCTGCATAGCATTAGCCTATCACCCACAGTAAACGATATCGTGCTTGTGATGAACCAGGCTCAGGTTGAGATCAAAACCACTTGGGAACAGTGATGAAGTAGTGTTCAAAGCTGCAAAGTGCCAGGAATGCTCCCTTGTGTGCCTCACCCCTCTGTGATGTTTTGAATCTGTTCTGACAATTAAAGGTTAATGACTTTAAACACTAAGACTAGACCATGCAACAAAACACATGGGAACATAGATAAACTGACATTTACACGGCACTTAAATGGACATATTACAGCATAAGCTTAATTGTGTAAAAATTCCCTAATAAAAGCCCCACCAAAATAAACTACTTAATAGAGAATGACATTTGGGGGTGGAGAAACATGAGTCAGTAGAAGCACTTCTAAAATGAGAAAGTGCTTCTAAAAACTTGAAAACAGAAAAGCTGCCCCAGTGAGCAATAAATACCGAATTTCCATTTCGTAGAGTTTTGCATTTTGGGAATCACTGACAAAATGGAACAGCTTGGCTTTAAACCAAGTTACAAGTGGGAAAATACAGGTTCTCTCTAAATTGGTTTATAAGGGAAGATAAAAACATAGAATTTAGTGACTCTAGACTGTAGAGATATTAATGAAGAGCACCAAGCTTGAGTAACTCTTGTGAGTTATTAAAAAAAAAGAATTCCAGAAAAGCAAGGATATAGACTATGGTCTCTGACTCTAGGCACAAGAACTCCTCTAAAATGAATTAAAGCATGATATCATAGTGATAAGACTGAAGAAACATATCGTACAAGCGGAAAAAAAAGTGAAGGAAATAATTCTGCAGGAAATGTCATAAAAATCTGAACAACACAGTGCCTATTGGAAGCCAAACGGGCATCAAATACAAGAAACCAGTGTTTATTCCCTCCCTTCTGGAAGCTGAGATACAGATAATTGATTCTACTGAAGAATCATTTTGTCATCAATCCCCAATTAAACTTGCACTGCCCTGAGATTCAGATAAGAAGGAACAGCAAAATAAATGTTATCTGTGAAGTTGCTCACAAATCCACTCTTAACAGTGTTGAGGGTTGTTAGAGGGTCATTGGATATACCTAGAAATAAAAGAGAGAGCAGTAGCTCACTGACAACCCTCAGGTCCAAGGCTCTGAGCTATCTGCATAACTCCTTCCCTACAGTTTCTACAAGATGGGCAGCAGGGTGCCCTGTGCCACAGCAAAGCTCTGATCAGCAGCTTTCCCCAGGTTCAGCATCCTTTCATTCCCCAGGAGGGGAATGTGCAGCCAAGAAGAGATGAAGCAGTGTCTGAACACGCTTCCTAGACTGTGAGACCAAGTGGAAAATATTTACCCGATTTTTTTTTTTAATCCCACTTCCCTGTACAAGCTGCCAAAAAAGCAACCGGTCCCCTTTTGGGAGGTAATCGTTCCTTGCAGAAGGGAGCTGCTCTTCCCCAGGTTTATAGAGGTCAGAAGCAAAGCAGCTGCTACCCAAAGCTGTGCAGAGGTCCCAGCCCTTGCAGTTCTGGTACAGAGCTAAAGCAGAATGCAGGAGGACAGGCAGGCTTCAGAAGGAAGTTGTTTTATTTTTTTTAGAAGAGTTGATAATCTGTAACTATTTCAGAGCAAAGTTGAAATGCTTGTAATGAAGTAACTGAAAGGTTTGGCTCCTTGGACTGGCAAAAGAAAGCACACCTCCAGGTTCTTCTGGTTCAACTCCAAAGCGCGCCTCTTGGACTGGGCATTCAACAGCATGTGAAGGGGGGAAAATTCTGTCCAAACAGGTGTTTCCTGGGAGACCTTTGACCAAGCTCTTCCAAGCTAAGCTGTTTGAATACTTTGGAGAAGCCCCATGTCTCACACCATCTGTTGGCAAGTCACAAGTCTGGGCAGACCACAGGTTTTGTCAGCCCAAGGACTCTGAAATTCTGCCTCTTGCACAGGAAGGCCATCATTTTTCTCGCATTTTTCCTTTGGCAGTACACAGGACTGCAGGCATGAGAAGATGCTTTCAGCCACCCATGCACCACCACCTCTTGTGGACAATCTGCCCCACAGAACTCGGCCTGTGAGGTATTTGGTAGAAGAGCTCAGCACTTCTGAGCGCCCAGGCTGCAGGTGAAGAACACAGCAATGGGTTGAGCCCACAGGCCCAACTAACTCGGGCTTCCTTCAGGAAGAATACATCCCATGACAGGAGATTAGCTGTCCCATGACTACATAACCCACACAGCAGCATGTCTAATGGGGTGAACGAGTTCTCTTAAACCTCAGCTGCTGTTTGCTTGAAGAGCAGAAGCTAACCCTCCCGGAGCAGGGCCTGTTTCAGGCAGCTCCGCAGGTGACGACGGCACAACCTTGTTTCCCCAAGCACCTTCCTGGTTATGACTTCCTCCCCTGAGACACTCTTTTAATCTCGAGTCCCATTGTTGTTTCTCAGTTCCTGAGCTGAGAGTCCCTCTGTAAAACCACTTTGGGTTAGCTCAGAGGATTCCGGGTCCAGAAGCCAAAAGGCTCCGTCCTCATCTCACGACCAACATATTTACAGTGTGGTGACTTCTCACAGATAACTTTCTTCTGCCCTTTACTCTCCACGAGCACCCCAACATCTATCTGACCAACAGCATTTAGGAATTATTAGAGAACCTTTCGTTCCAAAAGAGTGCCAGAACAGTGTGAAAAGGGAACTACAGCATGCTCTGCCCTTTAAAGATTGCAAGTGTTTAATCCAAAATGCTTGTGTCATATAGAACACCTTCCCAAAATAGCTTGCTGACATACACAGGGTGACCAAACCAAATGTCCAAAGCAACAGACCAGCCTGCAGTAATAACAGCTTCTGAGGAGGTCTCAACAACAGCAGGAGACAAACCAAACACTTAACAAGATGTGTTCAGAAGCAAAGTAGCTGTCTCTTCATTTTTTTCCCCACGTATTTCGCTCAATTTAACAAGTACTGCCAAGCCAAATTCTACCCGAGGTCTTGGAGGAATACAAAGCAATGAATTGTAGGTAGCAACTTTGAACAAACCCTGGGAAGCTGAGGGAGATAGTCCTTCTTCATCACTGCTTCTCTGTGGCTGCTTGTTTTGCATTTTAAACCAATGAGACTGCTCCCAGTGGCAAAAGTAAGCCTGTAAGTGACAATCCACCATTACTCAGACCCACTACCTGTGGGGACAAATAATAACAGCAAGCTGATTTTTTTACTTTTACTTTTTTTTTTTTTTTTAAATAGGAATGGCTTTTCCAGCAGTTTCAAGTAGGCCCCGATGTTACCAGGTTTTAATATGATAATCTGGAGGACTCTGGAAAGCACAGAGGTTTTGGAGAAAAGGAAGGTTTCTGTTTGTTTTTATTATAAATTTAAACTTTGCTCCCCTCCCCCTAATGCCTCCTCACTCACTCAGATCAGGCTGGGTATCCCATTGGAAAGTTCCACAAAAGGCTAAAAGAACAGAAGGCAAATTTCTCCCTTTTTCCCTTTTTTTTTTTTTTTTTTTTTTTCCTGCTTGATGAGTGTTGTTAACAGCAGGACAGATTTAAATGGAATCTCAGACTGGCATCTTGCTGACCTCAATCCCAGCTGGCTAAACCTTCGTAACACTGCTGTCCTTGGCATCTAACAGAGAGCAGACATCAATTTAACTGATTGACTGCAAAACTGTGAATCTGGTATGAGGAACTAGATCCATTCCACTGCCTTGCATACTGGATAAAAGACTGCTTTATTTCTCTCTCTCTCCTCCTAGTACTTCATCTACAGTAGCAGGCTTGATACATCCATCAGCGCACAACAACTCCTCTGAGGCTGCTGTGCTCACAGGACTGTGTGCACCACACGCAGTTCATTTTGGAGAGAAATGCTTCTGCTTCCTCCAGAGACATCTGTTTTAAAGGGACCTTCAGGTTTTTAAAGTGCATGCCAAACCATCACACCACTTCTTTATCAGGAAAGGCCTTCCCCCCCCCCCCCCCCCCGTTTTTTTTTTTTTTTTTAATTAAGGCAGAACAGCAGAAGGTCGCAAATCTTATGTTAACAAACAGCCAAGTTCAAAACCGGTTCAAACAACTATGATACAACTCATAAAATAATTATACACACCTGCAACACAAATAGAACATAACAGAACAGAGTCCATTACCTGTGCACGTGTCAATTTGACTATCGTCTGTTTTCCACTCCAGTAGCTCACTGGGGGACTGCTCCCCTCTTCGATTTATTATCTTTGAAAAGCCACTTGAGAGAGTTGAGAAGATGCCACGGACAAAATAGCCATGCTGCTCACAATCCACAGAGCGCACTGCCTGCAGAAAGGGCTTGGCATTCCTGCTTGCAGACTGCGGCACGGGTTCAGACAGAGAGCGGTTGAAGGGAACCCGCGGCGATCTGGTCCTTGCCTGGAAAAGCATCTCTGTTGAATCTTGTTGGAGATCTTCGGTGCTGGTAGCATCCATGCTCGTAGAACTTTTGACAAGACTCGAATCGTTACCTTCCCCTCTAAGGCTGCAAGAGCGCGCTCTTTTGCTTATCCTCCAGGGAAGACGAGGATGAGTTTGCCACCTGTAGGCTCCGAGCGCTTTCTCTGGGTCCAAAACCATTTGTTTGCTCATTTTCTTGCTTCTCATTCGGTGGTGCCAATGATAGTCCTTCAAGGCAGCAGTGCCAGCATCTTGTTCTGATAAAGACCTCCTAAAGGCCCTGGGAGAGAGACTGTAATACTTTTTAAAAGCACTCATCTTCCAGCTCTTGAATTCCAGATTTCAACTTACATCTCTCATCACTCAGAAGTCACATAGCTGTAGTTCCTGGCTCAGCATTTTCATGCCCAAATCATCTTCGCTGCCGCGACCAAAGGACAGCAGAGGTTCTTCCTGAAGAGCCTGAGCATCAATCCCAGCAATTCCTACATCTCAGCAAGGAGGACAAGCCCACACCTACAGCAAGCCGCTCTCCAATGCCGCACTCAGCCTCACTATGCCTGCTGCTGCTTCCTGCATTGTCGCAGCTCTGCACCGAGCTCGCAGGAAATGACTAAAAGAACCCAGCCATAAAAACCCACAGTGGTGATCTGCACCAATCACACTTCACTTTTTTTTTGGTAGACATTAAAGATTTGGTTAAACAAAGGGGAAAAAAAAAAAGAATGTGAAAGTAGAGTCACAGCTCTAGAGCCACAGCAGTCTCCAAAAAGTGTTAAAATTGCAATGTTCTGCTGAGGAGCATGCACATTATGTTCTTCAGTTAAAGAGGACTGTACATCAAATAGAGCAAGACAACATAAAGGCAATCCTTAGAGTTTATATTTACCACAAGAACCTTGCATCACCCCAGAGTTTCCTTCTAAAGAGCAGTAAAATACTCAGAGTCATCACAATTGGGTGCTGGAAGCTTCACAGAGAAAAGGCGAGGAATGGAGTAAGGAGAAGGAATGCTGTAACTTAATATAGCAAGATTGTAAATACACCAAAGGCAAATAAGTAAAGGGGAGGAGAAAGAGCAGAGGGTGGGTGGGACTTCATCCATCATGCACTGAAGCAGAGGTTGGGAAAGCCTTCAGGCATTATTCTCCAGCCAACAGAACATGATAGAGGGCATCTCTTTTTCCTTCTTCCTTCCTTTCAAAAAAAAAAAAAAAAAAAAAAAAAAAAAAAAAAAAAAAGAAAAGAAAAAATAAAAAGAAAAGGGCTTTATTTTCATATATCTAGTTGGAATAAGAAGGGTGGAAAAAATAGTCCTATCTGCTTAATCGAGAGGAAAAAAAATCCCCTCGCCTTCTCTACAATTTAAGAAACAGCTGACTGTTTTAAAATCTCACAAAGAAAATATCTGCTGGTGAACTCAGAGCATGCTTGCCAAGTTTTAGACCAGAACACTTAAATCTCAAGTCTACTAAAATCCCTGAAAATAGGAGGTTTATAATGGAAACGCTGACAGACCCTTGGCAATCAAGTGACAATGAAAACCACTTCTCTGGTTAAATAAAATGATAATCTGCTCTGGCAGACCAATAAAGCTTAACTGACCCACTATGGGATCCCGCCTTTAAGTTCTGACAGCATTCATCAGCCAAAGTACATTCCTGACAGCTGCAGATGCAAAACTTCCTTCCTTCTGTATGTGTATCGAAGAGGGTGTAACTGTACAGAGGCTGCTTGAAGCTGAGACACTGCATTACGAATTTTGCATCAAAACCACTGAAGCTGACTCTTCTCCTTCATTGGAGTTGTGCTGCTCAATACACAAGCCCTCAATGGTAACACATACATAAACAAAAGCTCTGCTGCAGTTTCCATACAGGGTAAGGATCCTCGGGGAGGCACAAGGCTGAGTGCTCCAGCACGACAATGAGATGGAGAACTCACCAGGAAAAAACTTAGCTTGCTCCTCTCCAAGCAAACCGGGAAACATCTGATTTTTGATCCCAGACATTGCTGAAAATGTGATGCAGCTCATCTTGTCCAATGGACTCAATCCTTTGTGTCGAGGTCTTATAAATAATTCCCAACTTGACCCTTACCAATCACTGATAGTTTTTCTCCTCCCTCTCACAGGGTACAGAAACACGGGAGCCTGTGGTGCTGAAGACTGAGGCAAAGACAGCATTAAGCACCAAGACCGTTTCTGCTGTTACTTGGTCACCAACCTCTTTCAGCAGTGAATCTTGGTTTTCTTGTAGAGCCTGTGGTAACATAAGCAGCAACAACCCTTTGAACAAATGCTTTGAATTACCCAGTCTGGTAAAATAGGCTTTATGGAACTTTAGAAATAAGTGTAAGTAGATCTGACAGACGACGCTGTGGTTCATTCTAATGGCACAAGCCACAATCAGCAGAGAAAACTGAGAATGTGTGGTAGGTTTCTGGCCAGCCCTGCAAGACTTGCACAAGGTTTCCACTAACACATGTGCACCAACTTTTGGGAGCACACAAGGGCAGGAGAGGACAACACAGACAGCTGGTATAGTAGCTGAAGTCTTCCTGGGATCTGCTTGCTGCAGATTTCCAGCATGCTTTGTAGCAGCTACTGAGCTGAGCACTGACATAAAGCATGTTTTTTGCAACAGGGCTTTAAAGCACGTGTGCTGGATCAGAGGATTGGGTACGACCAACATCAGTGACTCAGATCAGACAGTCCACCACCAGTTACAGCAACATTATTCTAATGCAGGACTTCAGCCTCGCAGCAGCATGGACAGAAGGGAAGCTAAGGTGGGACGTTGGCCTTGGCATGCAGCCACCGGTGATCACAGAGCTGCTCTGATCCTGTGTCACCTTCACATCCTTACCCTGTGGGAACCCAAAAAGTAAGACTGTTTCACAACCCTGTTACGCAGATTGTGAGCACAGATCTCTCATCTCCAGAGAGGGAACACACAGACACCAGCAGGGTACCAACTTACAGACTGTCACACCATGCAAAACCCCTTATGAGTGAATTTCCACTTTAAATCCTTGTTATCAGTGTGGCCAGGGCTTGGGCAGCAGTTCTATATGGAACTCACACAAAAACACAGGCTTCATTAAGCACTCAACAAGGAGCTCGAGAACATCAAAGCCACAGTTTAAGCTCAAATAATGTCAGAAAGGTCTTTGCTTTCAACTTTTGATTTCATTTTTGATTTCTTGTCGCCATTGCTCAGATGAACACGTTCCTTGATCAAAGAAAAAGATTGCCTTCACTGAGCAGGGATCTCCCTGGGTGCTACACAGGGGACAAAATGGTCTTTCTCAAAGGAGCTCTAAATAAGGCATGAGGCTTGCACGTTATTGATATAAAACCACTGACACACAAGTTTGCTTAGTCTACAAACTAGCCAATTCTTTTAAACTGTTAACTCAAATATTTTAGCTTGGGCTCCAAGTCAAACCGGATCCTTTCTTCCTTCTGCACATCAAACACAGACAGGATAAGGCCCAAACAAAGCCTTCATCTATCCTCACCCAACATCACCCAGGTAAAACCTCACTTGGCTTCAGCATCTCGTTTCCAAGTGAGATGCAAAAAGGTAATCCATGTAACAGAGCCACTCGCTCCTTGATCCAAGGTCCCTGTGTGAAAGCTCGAGTTGTTTCGGAGCAGCAGCTTATCTAGGGAAGCATTTGCACAGTCAGCTATCACAAAGCAGTCACCTTGCCCAGTGACTGCTGGCACACCGCACAGTCACCAACCACACAGAGCCACCCACTCGGCCGCCAGCAGGGAAAATAATTGCACAGGAGGAAAGGAGCTTGTCAATTTGCTGGAATATTTTCACTCATGCTCCTGCTTTTATTACCTACTGCATAAAAACATGCTCCTCGACTGGCAAATTTTCTTCAAGGTGTTGGCTTTTTTTTTTTGCTTCGGTATGCTTGCAGATCATTGTGCCACATCATTCATTAAGCCTTTTCAGAAAATTACTATTTTCTTCCTAACAATCAAGTCACTTAATCATCTGATTTGACATGTTTAACAGCATATATTTCGCTGTTCCTAGATATCTAAGTAATTTATGCCAAAAATGCAGATTTGCTAGACTGAAATATAACTGTATTCCAGCTTTAGCATTACATTGGGTAAACAATCTTGCCTAAATTTATAACAACATTTCACAGAAAACTGACACAAGCAGCATTACGTTTTCACTGAGCATACGAAGATAATTCTTTGGCAGCAGACTCCTGTGTGGGAAGTCCTCTCTCCACCATTCAGCTTTCCAAAAATCCTACACAGCTCTGCTGCATGGAGTTCAGAAATCCCTCACGCTATCCGCTGCTTAATAAATACCAGCAGCCAATTAAAAAATAATAACAACAGAGAAAACAAAAGCAGCATTGCCAAGCAGCTGGAGGGAGAATGTGTCTCTGATGACAAAAACTTTTAACACTGCCTCGCTCGGAAAGCTGTCTTGTGTTTGAATAAAGGCACGCGCTAAAGCGCAACGTTTGGGTTCATCTTTAGTACAGCTTACACCGAGAAAAAGATGAATTGAAACCTTCCATGATTGAACTACTCCATTTAAAATTAGTTTTGGACCAAGCACAAACTTACCAGCTTCTCATTTTCTAAAATATTTTCCAGGAGGGGGAAGTGGGGGTAGAGCAGAGTGAAATGAAAGAAGAAGAAAGCACCAAACCCCTACCGCCATCCCTGAAGGCTCATTCTCCATACTTGGGACTTTGACCAAGTCCTCTCCTTGAAATCACAACCACAGAGGTACAGAAAGTCTTTGCGGAAGATTCCAGGTTGCATTCCCAGCTACCAGCTAACAAATGGGTTCTTCAGTGCATGGAGAAGTGAATCACATTGCACCCCACATCCTCCCCCGACTAACCACAAGTGATTGGGCTGGTCAGCCACCCGACTTTTCAGCCCGGATCCCTTTAGCGCCTTTCCCCTTCAGCACCAGTCCAACGCTCACCACATTGACACCATCCATGGAGAAGTAATCAATATATAAAGCAGAAATCATCACAAAACTCTTCCAGTTGATCCAATTTGACACTTAGCTAAACAGCACAGCAGAAGATGAAAGATTTTTCCTTCCCTTTAAATTACAGACTTTTCAAACTATTAAGTTCTGTTTATGCGAGGCTTAGTAATTAATGACTTAACATCCCCTTCCCATCCCCTATCACCAACACGCATCTGTTTCCCCCCCACCAACATTTCCTGCAGGTGAGTATCACTTCTCCTTGGAATTGCACGCACCCATGTACCTGACTACTTCATGCTTAGTGCACTGTGTTACACAGAGAACAAACAAAATGGTATCTCTGTAGCATTTGGGATCACAGTGACTCGAAGACTGAGGCTTGCTGAAACTAGAATGGGTACGTCTAGAATACTGATAGTTTACTGAGTCCAAATTAGAGTCCCCAAGAGCAAGAGCCGGGAATGTGCCTCAGTGACTGCACAGGAAGCTCACCAGTCCCAGAACCTGTCCCAAAAACACAGGTTGCTCTCCCTAGCACTATGCTGAGAATGCAGTGCATCTACAAATGAGCTAAATAGTGACACTGGCACATCTACATACCAGACAGCATCTATTTTTTATTATCTGTTGTGACACTCCTGTGCTGAGGCACCCTGTAACTGCTGTACTGCCATCACATTGCATTTCCAAGTCCTATCTTCACTACAGCAAAAGATAGATAACCACCAACTCAAACATGCATGATGAGGAGGGACGGCGGTCTGCTTTCTGAAGGAAGGTAGTGAAAAGGTCCTAAACACATCTGCTCTCTAACCTCCTTGCAAAACTTCTGCCATTGCCCTGCTGATACAGACTTGGAGGAGGTTTTTCCACACAAAGGGTGGTGAGGCACTGGAACAGGTTGCCCAAGGAGGTCTTGGATGCCCCATCCCTGGAGGCATTCAAGGCCAGGCTGGATGAGCCTGGTCTGCTGATTGGCAACCCTGCACATAGCAGGGTGGTTGAAACTAGATGATCATTACGGCCTTTTTCAACACAGGCCATTCTATGATTCCATGAAATTCCCCACTTGAAAGTTTCCTGCCTTCCTTTTTCCATGCTGTTCCTGTGAACCAAGTGAGAAGCTGCTACAGCCCCAACAACTGAGCAGAGACTGATTATACAGATTTATGAGACGCTGGGCTCTGGATCAGTGCCAAGAAAAGTTAGTAAGAAAATCCCATTTCAGTACATCAAGAACAAACCTGTAGAACGGCGATGCCAGATTTTAATTTCACTAGCAATCTTCTTTGTTGTCGACAAAACATGGCTCGTGCCAAGATTTGAGGGCCATAAAAACGTACCTGCAGACGCCAGCTAAGTGCGCTCAGAAGCGCAGCAAGCCCACACACAGCTGTGAGCAACAGCACTCCAAGCAGCCACGTATTTTGGAAACACGTGCTGGTGCAAATAAACAAACATATAACCTGAAGGCAAATACTGGCAACTATTCTGCAGCACAGAAAGAACAGCAAAAAGATTCATTGGTGTTGACTGGCAGCACTGCCTTCTAGTTTACAGAGCTGCAGCCACAAGTCTCTGGGCTGGACAAGCCTGAAATCCTTAGCAGTGAGTGACAGCTGTCCTGCAGGGCTGGCTCCTCTGGGCTTACCATGCTAGGAAGCCACTGACGCACACAGGGTTTAGAGTGAAGAGGAAATCCTTCTGAACTACTGATGCTGAATTTCAGCTCCTGAAGGAAGACAAGATCATTAACTAACTTCACTGATAATTTTTGCAGGACTATCTTTTGACTATTAAAAAAAAAAAAAAATCCCAAAAACCAAACCTCCTTATTCTCTAACATCCAATTCTTCAAGCCTATAGATCGGGCTAAGCATCCCTTTAAGCATCATAAGCAACCCCCTGATTCACCTTTTTAATGGTGCTGCTTTTCAACAAGCAAATTTACCTTCCCATCCCCCAATTTTTTTTAGAATTGAAGTGTTCAAGATTTTTGTCAAGATTAAAAAAAAGAGAAGCATTATTCTTGCAACCTTTTTACTAGAACGCAGCATTGCTCAATTCTGCCACAGCATGAATCAAACTAAGTGCAACCTTAACATAGCTAAGAGGAAAAGTAATCACACTATTTAGGAAAGCTAACGCATAAACATCTCAACAATGGCCTTGGCAACTGTGCTCAAATAGCAGATGTATATATTCAAGCTTTTCACCCTTTATTTTTATAGAACTGTCAAGGACCACATCCTCAGTGCACACTGCTGCAAAAAAAAAAAAAAAAAAAAAAAAAAAAAACCACAGCAAAAAAACAAAAGAAAAACCAACAAAAAAACAGGACCTATATCAGCTTTGGTATTCAAATATAGGCTGATTGAGGACAAGGGGAGGAAAAAAAGTGGTGAGCATGTTACTAGCAGGCCACGTGAGAGCCCATCTTGCAGCCCAAAAGAAGGTAGCCTGCAGCTCCCAGCCACCTAAGCAGCAGCCATGCAACCCTCTTCTTCCCTGGGCACACAGGGGAAGGCTGAATATAAATCTTCATACACATCCATATTTATAATTAGAAAAAAAAAGATGATTCAGAAGGCTTTCTTCTGATGACTAACTAGTAACTTGGTTCATGATTTCATTCTATACATTTTTTCCTACGTGCTTCCTACATTCGTTGGCCTTTTTTTGTTCTCTTCCCTAAAACAGCCTTAGAATGAACAAACAACCTTTATTTCATCAAGTCCTTCATGCAATGCTAGCCCTGTAAATTTTAAAACACTGCCTTATTATTTTATTATTTAAAATACTGGAAATCCTGCAGGAAAGCCAACGATCAGCAAGAGACAGCCACCAGTAATCTGCAATACTCTCCAGCATCACTGTATATCAGCACACTACTATGGGATAAACAAGGAACAAACTTCAGCAACATTGCAAGAAAGACACTGAGGTCCTGGAGCGTGACCAGAGAAGGGCAGAAGTGCTGTGAAGGGGTACAAGTGAGATGTGGAACAGCTGAGGGAATGCAATGGGGCAGCGTGGAGGAGAGGAGATCAGGGGAGACCTCATCACTCTCCAACTGCCTGAAGGGAGGCTGTGGCGAGGTGAGCCTCTGCTCCAGGGTAACAATGATAGGACAGCCAAACTAGCAATGCTTCTTAAAAGCTCAGTCAGTGAAAAAGCTTTCACAACCCAAAACATACTGTAGTATTCAGCACCCAAGATGAACTTCTATAGAATCCATGCATCAAGAAGCATCAGCACATAAGTCTAATTTCTGAAATCACCAAAGCCACACGTGAGCTTCTGGTAAGCTTTGTGTCCTGTCTGCACAGGGGCTCACGCAGCCCTGACATTCAGCAGTATTTGTACCTGTCAGACCAACCACAAGCAGTGCTCTGAACCTGCACACACAAGTATTAGAAGCATTTGCTCAGGACTGGCAGTAAGAGCTGGCTGTGCAACCAACAGGAGGAACACACAAATCCAAATCAATTTCAGGCTCCAAAGTTAGGCAGTGAAACTCCTTGAGCTGCAGGAGAATTAGCCTAACACCCAAATCACAGCCCTTCCAGATCATATAATAAAATCAGCAAACTAAAGTGCAACAATTGATAGTAAATCAGAGCTGTGCATGAGTTCCATATTAAACCTTCATCATATTATAAACAAGGAGGAGAAAAAAAGAAGTGAGGAAAGAAAAAGAGCAGTTATTCAATGGCAATGGCCTTCTGACCAGAAACGTTCCCTACAGTCCACGCAAAAGAACAGCGGTGCAAAAGCCAAGGGCTCAGCAAGGCCAGGTTGGATGGGCCCTGGGCAATATGATCTGGTGGCTGGCAACCCTGCCTGTGTCAAGGGGGTTGGAATTTGATGATCCTTGTGGTTCCTTCCAATCCAGGCTATCCTACGAAAGTGTGGACATGAGCATGGATCAGCGCTGGGACCTTGGTACTAGCAGCAGCGTGAAGCACACCTTGTAGAAATTGTGTTTGATGGCAGAGTATGAAAGAGGCACTCCTAAAAAAGAGAAAGATGTGGGATAATATCAAGTTTTGAAGAGAGAAGAACAAAGGATGGAAGGACAGAACAAAGAGTAGATGGAAGGATGGAAGGAAATGTCTCTTAGAACCTAATTATGGAACAAATTTGTGACAGATGCACACACCTAAGAGACTAAAAAGAATTGGATATTGCGAGAAAAGAATCACACAACACACATGCCATCACATTCCCAGCAAGGTCTGCCACCATTAAAACCACCTTTCTGAGGCAGCTCTCTGCCCAGAGATGACTTCTCTTCTAGGTTCCAGAAGGACGTAGGTTTTGTTTCATTAGGTGTGAACACCAGCTTATGCATGAGAAAACTGCCCCTTTTGCAGGCCAGCCCTTTCTGCAGGCAGGCAGAGCTCAGCAACCTCTCTGACAATATTCTCAATTATTTCCATCGCATAAATGGAAATTTTAACTGAAAGAATAGGAGAAATTATACCTTATGCTCTTGCATAGCTTCTCCAGATGATATTTCTGAAACATTTTTTGCTTACATAACTATCTGAGGGTATATTTGCCACTTCAGGCTGCTACTATTGTAGCCATCACACCAAGCAAAGAAGGTTTCAAAAGGAAGCCATTAATTGTTGGCAGAGCACATTACTGCCAGGCCAGTGAAATCACCTACCAGCACCCAGCAGTGACCAAGTTCATGGGAGAGTTTCAACCAATACACTCTTCTCCCACGCACTCTTGTGCAAATAAACAAACAACAATGTGAGTATATTTCAGGGCTTGTATTTAATCGCTTTGTCACTAAAAACAAGTCATTACCTACTGTGCTTGCTGTGACCACGCAGTATTGTCAGTAAACTGCGCTCCATCCTTACCAAGTGGATCAGAATCCTTGCCTGCAATCATATCTGACACTGAAATTGTATCCTGAAGCTTCAAGCCATCCACTCAAAAAGCAAATATTTGCTGTAAATAAAACACACAAAGCTTTGCTGGTTTTTATAACTGCATGAGCAACCACTGAAGCTAGACCAAGCTAATGAGCACATGCATCCCAATTGCAGCTGACTGCATGGCATTCATGTGTCTCCACTTAGTAACAAATCACAGCCTGTGCTTCATAAAAAGATTTACACATACAAAACGCTCGTATAGCAGTCAGACATAAAACCAGGATGTAATCAAATCTCCGCTGTTTTATGTTTAAATCTCTCAGGACTTAAATCTGCAAAACTGAACGTGAATAATTGCAGCTATTTTCTAATAAAGACCACATGCTGCAGGAGTGGAGTACGCAAGCTTTCAATAGCTCTGCATAATATTTTTGGAGGTATTTCTACTTCAAATAAGCAATCTGGTTCAGCAGAGATAAACACACACGCATCAGTGACCTTGCTTAAACAATGCCCCGATTATTGCGATAAATCTCATTGCCAAATCTAAATATAGGCTTTTAAGACAAGAGAACCCTCAAACCAACAACAGTGGCATTTTAGAATGTGACAGCCTTCCCCTGTTTACTGTTTACCTCGTTACCCAAATGCCTGTGCAGCTGCAGGAGGCCCTGCAAGGCAGGGGGGCTGTGGCTGCCAGCCACAGTGTGATCTGCACATGCGATGCTCCCAGTGCACTTGGGGCAACTTCAAAACTTGCATCACGCCTCGGGTATGCATGTGTTCTGCTTCCCACAGACAGCCCAAGTCCTGACACAAGGCAGATAGGCACCGCAGCACTGAGTCACAGCCTCAGAAACAGGGTGGATTTTTTTTTTTTTTTTTTTTTTTTTTAAATGAAGGCATGGGAAAAAAAAAAAAAAAATCCCATTCAAAAACCCTTCTGAGTTTCAGACTTTGGGTGTCCGAGCAGGAAATGAGGGAAGGAGGGGGAAGGAGGGGGAATGAGGGGAAAAGGAGAAAGTTCTTTGAGTCAGGGTTATATTTTTGGAGTATTACTAGTTGTGTTCTGCCATTGTGCTGCAGAAATTAAGCTGTGTAAATTAATGCAGCATTATCTTTTCCAGGTTTTTAAGCCCATGCTGCAGCATTAACCTAATCTTGTGCTCAGAGCACGCTCCCTCCCCATGCCATGGACAACAGACAGCTTTCCATCACAGATGCCCCTGGCTGTAGCACACATCCAGCCACGTATTCCTATTTCACCTTCTTTCCCCAAAGCATGCAAGAATGTCAACAAGAACCGACCTCATTCATGTTGGGAAGCAAAACCTAAAAATTGAAGACTTAAAGCCTTAAAGTTTGACTTTTTTTGAAGCCTACTGAAGTACACAGTTCATAACCATAACATATGGGAAAGGAGCAGCACTGAAGTACTTCTCTTCCTTACTAAAAATATGACAAAGTACCTGCCCCCTTTTGATCTTGATATTTATGAAAATAAAGCTTGACTTTGCTGGGCCGAACAAGGCTAGAGAGAAATCTCTGCCTGCTATTTCATACTCTATTACAGTTTATGAGAGATACATAGCACGTTTATTCTTACTGTTTCAGGACAAGTTAAAACTAAATTATGTTATTATGATACATGAACAAGTTGCTCAAGGAGGCTGTGGAAGCCCCATCCCTGCAGGCATTCAAGGCCAGGCTGGATGTGGCTCTGGGCAGCCCGGTCTGTTGGTTGGTGACCCTGCACAGAGCAGGGAGTTGAACCAGATGATCACTTTGGTCCTTTTCAACCCAGGCCATCCTATGATATGATTTTTACAAGTTTCTCTCCAAAGCAATCATTGCTCAGGTTATTGTCAGACCATTCTTCTATCCCCTTTTCTCCATTCCTGATGCAGCACAAGCCTAAACCACCTGTGACTTCCCTTGCTAGCTGCAAGTTGCCACCAGTGGATCAATTATGCACAACTACAATGACTTACGGTAAAGAAATCATTTGAGGGAAAACAAGAAAACAAACCACAAAAAAACAGATGGAGCTCAACTTATTTATAAATATCTTCAAAAAGCAGCCTGGAAACGTCCCGCCCGGGCGGGTGATGAGCACAGACATGGCATGGAGCAGCAAGGGAAGAGGCTGGGAGAACAAGGGCTTTTTTGTTGTCAAGTTTTGTTTTCTCCTTTCCAAAAAAACAAGAACATCCAGGAAATCCTCCCAGTTTGGTATTCCCACCACTGCCACGATAGATTAAATACAAGGCCTTTGCTTCCTGTCCCCTCCGTGCTGGGATGGAGCAGGATAATGCCAACGTCAGATCTCACAGGAATGCCACAAATAGCGATGAAGTTCTAGATCAGCTTGGCAGAAGCTTGACTATGCTGCCTGGACAGCATGCAACTTCCCACCCCAGTTTAACTCCACCCTTTTATTTTTAAGCTGAGGAAAACTCAGTTGGGACCTCAGGGTGAGTGAGGCACCTCCACAGAGGACCCTGCAGCCACCGCCATGGCCTAAAGCACAGGGTGAGCACCAAACCAAACCCGAACTGCTTTTGGGAGCATTGTAAAGTGCAACCTTGCTGGCCACAAGTGACTACTGGAGAATACAGAGAGCAAAATCATAAAGGCTAGAAAAGATCTCTAAGATCCACAAGCCAACCTCAACCCATCCCTACCACGTGCATTGACCGCATCCTTCAATGTCGCATCTCCAGTTCCTGAACACCTCCAGGGACGGTGACCCCACTGCTCCCCGAGCAGCCTGTGCCACTGCATCACCGCTCTGAGAAGTTTTTCCTCATACCCAACCTGAACATTTCCTGGCACAACTTGAGGCCAACCCCTCTCATCCTATCACTATTACCTGGGAGCAGAGGCCGACCCCAAACCTCCCAGCAACCTCCTTTTAGGAGCTGTAGAGCAGTGAGGCCCCCCCCGAGCTCCTCTTCTCCACACTCATCCATTGCATTCCCTCAGCTGCTCCCCATCACACCCCAAACCCTCACTGGACTAAGACACAGCTTCCAGCTCAGGGAGAAGTCGTATGGTTTTACCATTGTGCAATTGACACAAACTCCACCAACACGGTCCATAAATCACCTTTCTGTACAAAAACACATAGAGACATAAGGACAACTGAAACCAAAACAAAAGCAAGTTCTTGTCATCCAAAAAACTATCAAGCCTACCAGGTCCTTTCATTTTGTCACTAGTCTAAAAATAATAATAATGAAAACGCCCAACAGAAGAAAACTGGCCATTACTATGGAATGAACTGTGGGACAGAGGAGGAAAAAAAAAATATATATATATGAGGGATAAATCAGAGCTTATCTTCTTAAAATATAAACCCCTCAAGGAACATAATTTCCTGCAATTAAAAATAAGACAATCCTCAAGATTATCCTAGACAAATCACCTTATGAGTTTAATATGGCTCGGGCCATTTTGTTTTATTTTTTACTTTTTTTTTTTTAAATGTGCATATTAATGTTTTAATCAAACCTGTTGGACCTTCTCAGCTTCTCCCTTACAACTGATGCACACCAGAAATGCATAGGATGTATTCAGAACAGGTTTGTTTCCAGCATCATAATATGCTTTCTCAACAAGAAGCTTTAGAACATCTACTTATTTCACTACTAAGATGACTTGGGTCACAGCTTGTTACATTCATAACTTCCACAAAGAGCAACGTATTCGGCTACCAGACACCACACAGCCACCAGATGAAGTCAAGGGTCTCATTACCAAAGACTGGGACTCAGGCTCTAACAGCCTTGCTCCACCCCACTATCCAAAAAGCAGCATTAACATCAAATATCAACAATAAGTTCTTGATGCCAAAATCGTAACACAATGGAAAGTGCAGCAGATAGCACAGTAGCAAAGCCCTAAGCTGTAGCAAGTAAGGGTTTGCTCAAATACAACAGGCACAGAAACAAAGGAGGAAAAAAAAAAGATGCACAAAAAAAAAAAAAAAAAAAAGCCACTTACCTTCAGAAAGCCTCAGGTATGGAGAGATCTCCAACAAGATACCCTCACCTCCACTGCCCACTCTTAAATGAGGGCTGGAAAGGGGTGGATCCTGGCTCCAACCCTTCTGGTCACTCAGGTTCATTGCATACACCTGAGTTCCCCTGGGTTGGCCCTGCTTTCCACCAGGTGCTCAATTACTGCTTCAAGGCCTGACTCAGCATTTCCACTTCCAAAGTGCTTCAGAACAGCCAATTATGCTCTCTATATTTACAACCCTGCAGTAAATACAGATTTTCAGATCCAAAACGCCTTACTGACACCAGGCCCTTGCATCCTGCAGAAGCTCTGGCTGCAAGGCTGCCTTGGTGGGAGCATTTTGGTGCTCTGAGCTTTTTAAACCTTTCAGTTCAGTGACTGCAGGTTTACAAACCCATCATTTAGGAAGGCTAACCGACGGTGAGAAAGCACACATTCCTCTTGAAGTGACTCTGTTAATGAAATCAGTCTACAGTGGAATTTCAAACCTAAAAAAGGTTTTCAGAAATAGAACAAGATTGATACAGATTGCACATCGATTCCTTACTCAGAATCCCATTATCAAATCTACTGGAAGAAAAGTTCAGTTTCCCATCTGCCCTCTATCCCTCTACCTACTGATTTTTTTCTGTTACTTTCCCCCTCTCCCCTCTGCTCTCCCCACCTGACAGCTATCAAACACAATCGATAGATGGATCAAACCAAAGGGTCTTTTCTGTTGCATTCACTGCATTTTTCACGGCTGAGCAGCTCATACCCATTCCATTCCAATCCACAGGGAATTTGAGAGATTATGTTTTGCTGAAACTAACGGGAGCATTCATCCATATACATATCTTTGATTTCAGCCCATTTCTAAAGGTCCTCCTTAAGATCACAGCTGCCGACTATCAAATGAACTGTAAATCAATACATACCACAAAGAAAAACAAAAAAACAAAAAAAAACAACACAAACCCAGTCTAACACCAATTCACATCTTCTCTTTTTAACACCTTTTAAAGCTAGCAATGAAAGCAGTATAAAAAGGAGAGCATCAGCTCCTTTACCATTAATGTCTCTACATTTTGCATGGTTAAGGGAATTTCTGAATGAACCAGAAGGTGGCAACTTCAGGGTAATTCTGCCAAGGAAAAAACCACCCTGCTCTCACATCCTTTTCTATTATTAAATGTGATACAATAGGATTCCTAGTAAAATAACTGAAGCCAATTGCCACAAACTGTACTACTGGGAAAATTAAGCAGAATGAAAACAAGTGAGGCAACACAAAAGAGATTAGCAGCACGCAACGCCATTTCTCACAAAAGAAAATGAGGGCATAAACTTGTATTTAACACTCAGAACTGCGGAGCCATGAAACATGGCACACAGTACAAAGGGGAAGAGCAGGGGAGGAATAAGCAGAGGTACTTATTATGTCTGCCCCTAACTGCAGGGATTCTGAGCACAGTACAGAGCAGCAAGGACATCCAGCCGCAGCTTTACCATTATCACCATTACCTGGCTGTGCCAATTGGACCATTTCTGTAGAGCTCGTGAAATCTGACAGCTAGAAAGCTGCAATTTCATACAAGTGGTTATTTCTGAGCCCTTGCTCAGGAAAAAACTGAATTCAGCTTGGGGAAGAGCCTTGCCACTGCCCACGACTATCCCAGAAATTAACTGGCAATGTCAAAAGATTCAGATTGGCACTTTTATGCTTTAAAGACAAGAGACACAAGCAGGAAATTAATCACTGACGTATGTTTGTATTTTTGACTTGCCTAATTATAACTTTCCGCCCCAAAGCAACTTTCAGTATTAACTCAAAGTTTAAATTTCCTCTTCCTTCTACCTCAGCTACCACCCCTTTTGCTCTCTCCTCTCAGGCCCTACTAAGATTGGAAACCTCATTTTGAAAATGAATTCTCTGCCTCTCTGTTATCTGATAACAACCCTCAGGATTGCAAATTTAATCATGATAACGACCAAAAACCTTGACACGGGAACCTGAACGCTCAGAGCCTTTGCACCATTGGCAATACTTGGTGTTCATTTACATAGTGGTAGCAGTGGAGAGCTGCTGTGGGGAAAGGAAAAGAGCCGCACAACACGCTTGGTATTAGAAACATCCTTCAAACCTTAAGACGAGAGAACTGGGAGATTCAGAAAGCTGAACAAAGAAATACCTGCTTTGCCACAGCCCTGCGGTTATTTGTAACGAGGAGCAGATAGACACAAAGACAGATAGCACAAAGAACAGAGCTGTACTTGTCACAGAAGGCATCTTCAGAAACAAGCGATATTAGAAATTAAAAAGGTTTCCTAATGACTATTTTCCCTTCTGGAGAGTTGTGTTAATCACAGTGTTAATACACTCAAATCAGACTTGGGATACTCCTGACACCCACACTGCAGGATTCCCATTGCACAGGATGCTGCTGTTAGCCAATAAGCTCAGCAGCACGCTCAACTGAGCAGCAGCATAAATGTCACTGCACTCAGGTGATGAAGTGAAGGCTGAAGCTCACCTGGTCACGGGGCTGATATGGTAACTTTGTGCACATTGCCTTTAAAATCTGTACTATTTCATGTATGGCCACTTACTGTAAGGCCCCCATGTATTATCTATTGGCATTCTCAGATAAAAGACGTTCCTTGTACCTGGAAATTCCTGTGAAGTAGCAGAGATTTCTGTGAGACTATCATTATCCACCTGCCACAGGGAGTCACGTTCTGATGGTGCAGCCATTAAAGCTGTTGCTTTTTGCTATTTGAGAGCTTTGATGTGACAACTTAAACTCTCCTTGAACGCCTTCTCGCATCCAACGTCACCTCACATAGCCTGCAGAGGATAAGGCAGCACCCTTTGTAGTGATGCAGCTGAACTCACAGGTGTCATTTCATGCATTAATTAAAAAGAAATATAGCTCATAGTTAGAAAACAAAGGATACTGCTAAGCTAAGGGCTTCTCTACAAGCCTTTGTTAGTTCGCTGTTTAATGCTTTGGGTTTTCCATACCATTTGTCTTTTTACATTTCACAATGCAAACAACGATGTCAAAGAGCCAATTTCAGTTTACTTAGATGCCTCTTTAGCTCAGGCTGTTTTCGTTTCACCTCAAATCCAATCAGTCATTTGCATTTTCTCCTGCAGCGGTAGACTAGCAGATAGCCAAATTAAACAGCATTTTAAAAGCAACAGGGATCTCAGGAGAGGGGGGAGAAACACAGCCGCATTTGCTAAGCTGGCAAAATGCCACTTGTCTTCTTTGACCTTCATTCTTTATAACCTCTCTGTTAAATAAAGATCCAAACCTTACGATGTTCAGTTCCACCAGCACTACACAAAGAGCCCACCAGCTCTTTTCCACAACCAACCTCAAACATATTCACACAGCTGGGTCAGTAAAAGAAGTTGAAGCAAATGGAATATAGCTGCAGCTGAACTAACCAGAGGTCATAGCTATCCCTGTAGCCCCAGATACAGGAACCAGACTGCCCCAAGCACACACCTTCACACAGGGTGCCTGGATGCACGTGCCCTATCCAAATGGCTGTCCCACAGGTACATCCCCCAGAACCAGCCTCCAAGCAGCTGCACTTCATATCAATTCCAGCATCCCCAGCTTCCTAACATCCTGGGCCTATTTTCAAAAATGCATTTAACACACATCCCCGCAGTGTAAATAATGAGATTTAAGCCTAAAGAACCTCTCCAGGGACTCTGAAAAGATACAGAAAGTTACCCAGCTGATGTTTATTACATGTTTCCCTATTGGCCACGTTTCTGTCATCAGAGAATTGCACTTTTAAACACTGATGGGCTACAACTGCTCTGAAGAAATCCATGCAAGGTAAATGTTTGTTCTACTCGTTTAATAGCCGCTGGACTCCTCTACAGAAAAGGCTCTCTAAATTAATTCTCAACAGCCTTTTTGCCAAGTGAGATTTAAACTGCCATCACTGCAGCCTCCTCCTCTCTGAAACAAGGAAAGAAATCCGTATTTATTTTAATTCTGGTTCTTTTTGCAAAGGTTGGTTAATTTACTCCGAGTCCCAGGTTATTTATCGTGAGATCAAAGAGACCTCCACTTCAGCTCTCTGTATTTGGTGCCATGCCTGTCAAAATGTAATCAAAGGAGATTATTCAGTTTCAGATGACATCTCTGCTTTTCCTAGAGGCAGAAAATTCATGGTTTCTAAGAAGCCGTGAGTAAATGAAGAGAGACAAGTAGATTTGGGCTAGAAGGGAATCCCAGCTTCCAACAAAATCTCCTTCTCAGCAAAATCCAAAGCAGTGCTTGGCACATTCAGCCCATCGCTTCTATTCAAGAGATGCTGTTCACATCTGTGTCTACACCATCCCCTCCATAAACACCAAACAAACTGCTGCTTGGGGAGAGAATAACAGCAGTGAGTAATTCACACAGAAGTCCAATTTTCCAAGAACAACCGTTCACTGGGGCTCACACACTGAGAACATGGGCACCTGCACGCACCTGGAGCCTGATGGCACCAGGCTCAGCTTGGGACCTCCTACCACCAGCACAGGGCAGGCTCCCTGCTGGGGGGCTATTCTGGCTCCCACACCCCATCCCATCGGGTAGATTTCTACTCTATTACAGACGGATACACGGAGGTAAAAATCACTCCCTGCTGTGGCAGTTTATGATGTTTGCTTTGCACTGCATAAAGAAAGAACACCTACACCAGAGAAGACACACATCCAACAATGAACTCCCAAGCCAGCCTCTTAAAAACACTCACCAGCTCCACATATAATCAAGCCCTACAATTATTCTAATTTGCACAAATAAGAGTTGAACAAACACTGTAAATGTAAATGAAAAACCCCAGGCACAGGCTGGAACGTTTTAAAATCCCAAATACACAACCATCTCTGTAACAATGCAACGGAATAACCTACTGAAACCCAGTTAGCAACAAATGAAAACCCTCAAATAAAAAGCCATCCCACGTCCACAGACGGCTGCTGTCACAGAGCCAAAAGCCAAGGCAGAAATCCTGGGCAGGCTGAGGAATGGGCTTAAGAGTGAAGTCTGCCCAGTGGCTGGCACGCTCCTCTCATCACCTCATTCCCAATGGACAAAGTTCTTGACGTTTCCAAGTAGCCATCTCACACTGGAAATGGGACACGAATATAACAACAAAACCCAAAAGCTCTCTGCCTGCTTGTAGGCATCTACAAGAATGCTTTCTGCTCAGTTATCTTTTCCATCAAGCAAGAGGTTTCTCCTACTCACCGCTCCATGGCTTTGTCTGCACTAGCATCTTCCTCACCAGGCTTGCCATACCAGAATTTTTACCCGTTGTTGTCTAAACCTGCTCTGAATCAAACTGGGTGGAAGAGCTTTAAAAACCCTCCAGCATCCAGCCCCTGCGTCTGCCCGCGCCGGTCCTGCTGCTGCTTCTGCGGAGGCTGCACGGGCTCTGGATGGAGGAGGCTGCAAACTCCCTGCACACACACACACACACACACACACGTGTGTGCACACGCACAGGAAGCTTGGAACTGAATCAGTGCTAAATGTACCGACTTCCTTCTTCATGCTCCAGTATCTCTGGTGTAAACAAGCAGTTCATGTTAGCCAAGCGAAGCTGAAAAGTCCGGCAGGGAAGGACAAAAGCAGGGAGTGGTCCCGGCTAGAAGTAACTATTTTAAATACACAAACATCTTCCCGTCAGATTAAGCCTTGCTTTTACATTAGGCAAATTCTGAAGCCATTGTCATGATAGGATAACTCAAGACAAACAGGAGACACTGCTTCCTCCTCTGGAGAACCTCCTCATTTCCAGCACAAAGCACCTTGTAAGCAGAGCAGCAGTAGGAGAGACTTCACATCAGTCCTGAAGGCAAAGAGAGAAAGGCAGATGCCAAAACGAGCCCCCAGGAAAGCACCACTGTCTCCAACCCATGCACGGGGCAGGGATACTGAGCCTGGATCCTCGTAAGAGCTGGTGGCTGGAACTCCAGTCCTGACCCCAAACCAGCCATCGGCAGCCACCAGCTTCTAGCAGCAATGGCAGATGGCAGCAGGAGCATGCAGGGATGAGGCAGAAGGCAATGCCATCCTCTCTGATGTTTAAAAGAAGCCTGCTTGTGCTTGGAGAGATGTTCCGCTCACCCACACAGCTCCAGGCTCCTTCAGCCTTCAAATGGCTTGCAATGATGTTTAACCTGCAGCAGCTCCCACCTCTTGGCACACACCACTACCACACAGCACCCACTTCTTCTGCACAGAAGAGCAAAACCACTGCACCAGCTCTCCAGCAACTATCTTCGTGGGTAACACTAATGAAATAATGCCTGACAGCAATCTGATTTCTCAGACAAAACGATACAATGGCCAGCAAGAGGCTGAGCAAAAAGAAAGCCGATGGCTTGGCAGTTCTTTGCTCAAAAATGATTTTAAAAAAAACCAGCCTTTCTGAAAGAGCTGCCACCTCACGTCTTTTCAGAGAGCTTTGTGCTATTTTTATTTCCCTATTTGAGAACACTGTAATAAAAAGTTTTCTTCTGCTAAAGCTGGAACACTGAATATCTGTGACTATTCAACACATGTCCCTCTTATTGTCCTGCAAGGCTGCCTACTGAAAGGTCCTACAGACCACCTCTTCCCATTCTGTCTTTCATGGCAAACTCAATTCTCAAATCATGCCATGCACGTAAAGTAAGACTGAATTCCACTATTCCCAAAGGCACAGAATGCAGGATTGAAGAAGCAGGGTCAGAAAAGACAGGCTCTTTCCTGTGTGTCATTTATGTGGGTCCTGTGGTCAACCTCCACCTCTAACATTTGGATTCAAAAACATCTCCAACGATGAAATGAGAGGCCACGTTTGGGCTTGGAGCTCCTACCACAACAGTGCAGATCCATACCTTGCAAGAGGGCAGTGCCTGGTTCCACAGCCCTGTGCACACCCCAGGACCTTGTAAGACCTTCTTTGATCTCTTGGGCAGTCCTTGAGGAGGTCCAGCTGCTCACCTTGTGTCCAGCAATAATGCTGTGCAGGGAAGCAGCACTTGGCATTAAGAAATCCATAGAACAGCCTGTCCTCGTTTGGAAAAGAGATCTGTACAGAAGAAAATGAGAGGTTTGCAGAGTCCAAATACAAATACAAGTCCGAATACAACTCACTGCCTTAATACAAGTGTTTATGTGCACATCTACAAAAAGACATCCAGAATTTCATTGTTCGGATATAATGATAATGCTGGGACAGCACTACACACAAATCATCCTTGCAGACGCGCTAGCCAAAGGAGGCTTCACATTAACGCCCTCACCCCTGCCAAGTGCTGAAACAACTACCACACAAATATTAGCAGGGATTCCTCGGCAGGGTGATGCTGCTATCAGAGGAAATCTCAGGAGACACCACAAGATTCTATGAAGACTGGCAACATCCTACAGAGCGATCACTGTGGGTACCCAGGCAGCCCGCACTCCTCAGCCTGGTTCTGAAGGTGCAGTAGCCATAACAAGCTCCAGGACAAGACAGCCTGGGAGCAGGGGGAAGCAAACAGTGCTGCTTCCAGCAGCTGTGCTCTGAGAAGTCAAATTCCTTCTTGTCTTCATACAGGGAGAAATACAACAGCTGCTCTTCTGCTTCTGACACACCATAAAGAAAAGAGAAATGGTCTTGGATAGGATATTCGGCTGAGGTCACATAAAAGGAACTGTCTGGCTGCTTGACCCCTTGGAGAAGTTTTTGGGATCAGCTAACACCATAATGTGCTGAGATGGGGAGAACAAAGAGCAGCACACAGGATTGAGGTCAGCAAAACCGTTTTCAGCTTGTTCTGTGCTCCTCCAGTGTCAGGGACTTCACCTGGCGCACACCAAATTCATCTGCATGTTCTCCACTTTGGTGATAAGAGCTGATTACAGCTCCTCACTAGCTCCAGAAATGGAAGGAGCCGTGCTCCCTCTCAATCTCAGCCTGCCCAGGTTCATGGATCTCCTGGCATCTATCCCCTTTTTACATATGCTAAGTTTAGGATCCCATATCTATGATACACAGCTCTGAACTAAGCAACTAGGAGGGCATTGTGATTTCAGGTCATGTTTAAGCTGAGGATCCATGAGCACCTCCAACGCTCCCAGCTTCACCAAAAGGAAGGACATCCTCTCTCCAGCCCTGAATACTCCTCCTTCCATGTGCTCTTTAAAAAAAGCTGACATCCAGTACGCTGACCCAATGTTTTCCACACGTTTGCCTTCTGATAAGCACACAAATGCTTTCTGCTGGGCGTTTTCCCTGTTAACCTTCCTGAACAGAAACAGAAGAAAACAGAACCTAATGCAGTAGGTAATGATACTAAATATAAGCAGCGAATCGAGTCACTTTGTTTCTCAGGCACTCAGCTGAATGGGTCACTTTAGAAGTCCACATCTACTGTCCCTATGCAGATCCCAAAAGCACCGATCACTTCTCATTTCAGAAGCAAAATGCACTCTTGAAATCAGAATGATTACTGAAAACCTCATTAAAGGATGGCAAAGTGATAGCACTGCATGTCTGCTGGTGTATGCAAGGAGCAAGCAGGTACAGAAAGCACGCGGAGCATCCAGGAGATGGCTGCAGGTGCTTTGGGATGGCTCTTGTGATGGCAATGAAGCTCTTGGTGGGCTGGCCTTTCATTGGCTCAGGTGGCTGTATAACAGGGTGTGGGACAGGCTGCTCCCCAACACAGCGACAGGAAAAGCCCAGAGTGTTCAGCCATCCCTGAAAGAACAGTGGCACAGTGACAAGGAGCCAGCAGGAGCTGCTTCCTGAGACACACTGGGCGGTGGAAGGCTGCTTTTGAAATTGAGAAACACACACTTTTCAAAAAAGAAGAGATTAAACATCTCACAGATGGGTCAATGGAGGAGATCAGTGATGCGGTAATAGTTTTGATCGTTCTCAAAGTATTTACATAGTCTGTATTCAATTTAAAAAAAAAAAAAAAAAAGATGAAAGACTTGCTGGATTATTAAAGAAATATATTCACATTCACATGTTCATTTCTAAAGTTTACCTCTACAGATACGCACCAATTCCCCACCTTTCCCACCTGCAAAATGTGTCCAGTGTGGAAAAACTCACCTAACTCTAAACTTGATACGATAACATGATATGATAACACTTTATGAGACATCTGTAGGTAATAAGGTCCTGGCACCGCTGCCCAGAGCTGTGGGTGCCCCATCCCTGGAAGTGTCCCAGGCCATGGATGGGCCCTGAGCAGCCTCAGCTGGGAGGCAGCCAGCCCATGGCAGGGGGCTCTGGCAGGTTTTGGGGTCCCTTCTGACCCACCCATGCTGTGATTCTGTAGGAAGAGAAGGACCACATACAGCTTCAGAGACGCACTGATAAGACAGCAAGTTGTATTCAAAGCTGTATCCTCAAAGAGGTCAAAACCAAACATTGCTATTAACTTTCAACAAGACAAGGAAAGTACTGCAATAAAGTTGCCAAAAAAAAAAAACCAAAAAAAACAAAAAAAACCCAACCCAATGCAAACAAACAACAAACAGAGGCCAGGAAGCAGAGGCCAGATCCTCTGCTAGAGGGAAGCAGAAGTCAAGTACAGTGTGTGCAGAGGAGGGGACAACACGTCTGTCCTCAGGGAAGGGATCTGCAGGGCCATCCCAGCAGCTACAAGTTGTCTGCTGAAGGATAAGCAAAAAATTCCCCCCCCCCCAGAATACAAACTTCACTGTGCTGGAGATGAGAAACACTTGGCACAATGTACACGATGAGCACATCTTGGCTGGAGTTAACCCAGTATCTTGAAGAGGACCAAACACTAAGTCTGTAAAGAAGGGTAAGGTTTTCCATTCCACTATAAGGAAGAACTTGCAGATTCTCTCCCACTTTGCTCTCTGTCCTGCGAGACAATTTCCTACACAAACACACAAGGAAAGGCAATGCTCAAGATTGCTTTGGAGTTGTAATTTGAGATGCACACGTTTTAAAAAAAGACAAGAAGCTAAATTCAGAAGATGGGAAATCTGAACCGTGAGGAATTGTCTTTGAAAAATGCACAAATTATGTCATTGCCAGTAAAGGGGAAAGCCTTTGTGGCTGACAGACGGCCCTGATTGCCAGCCTGGCAGACCTCAGCTGCAAGGAGTTCTCAGCAGCCTAATTGCCTCCGTTAGCTGCCGAGTGAATAACCCAAAATCCGGGCAAACAGGAAATTTAGTGGAGACAGAATGAGAAACAGCCCCTGCTTCACTGTGCAGGCTGAGGTGCTTTTCAGTAAAATGAACAATAAAGAGATCCTTATTAGCTCCTTAAACAAGCCACACTTTCAAAAGCAAGGGAGGAAAGAAGGGAAAGGGGAAGTCAGTGAGAGGGAGGAGGGGGAAATTAAAACGCTATGATTTCTACAACATATTAAAAAATGTGGAGAGAGTGGAAGAAACGTGCACTCAGATCGTGTCTTCGCAGTCTCCCAGTCCTCATGCAGAATTCTGCAGTCCCTCGCCCAAGGTAGACAGGTGTACATAAGCTGGAAAAGGGACTTGACGTCTCTCCTTTTAAAAACAACTTCAGATTCTCCTTGCTGTAACTCCGTATGAGGCCACACGCTCTTGCAGTTGGCAGACAGCTGCCACAAAACCCATACTTAATCCCTGAACTTGAGCACATTTGCAATGAAAACAGAAGAGCTCAGAACCACATCAGTACCTTGTAATTTGCTCTCCGAAATAAGCCCTGAAACCAAAGGTAACCCATGTGCAAAAGGATTTATTTTTCCTCAGGAAACCTCAAACGAGCATTTCAGTCCCATGTCATCATGCACATCAAAACTATCAGTTTTGAGAAATCAGGGATTTTTAGGCTGGCTGTGTGAAAGTCTGACTGCATGGCTTTGGGAAGTAATCGTTTGTCCTTTAGTGAAATAGAAAAGCAGTCAGTTCCAAATGTTTTGGACAACTTTTCCCAATCTGCTCTGCCCTGAGCAGGCACATGCACGCCCCTGCCACAGTGCAGTCTTTTGGAGTAGGTGGGAAGAGGAAAGCTGCAAGACACCGCAGCCCAAGGTAAATCCCACCTTCCCATAAGCTTCCAGCTCTGTTACTAAATGAAAGGCAGGGAATTTCCCCCTTTTCTGCACTTCAGTGACTACCCAGCAAGAAGAAACCAATGCCACCCACATTCCTCTCTTTCTTCCTCTTCAGAAGTTTGTCTGGAAACAAGAAGTTTGTCAAAAGCAAGAAGCAGGGGCAACACTGTTGAAAGAGCTGCTCTTTCTCCAGAAGGAATAACTTCTGCACAAGCACCAATTTACTTACTTGGAAGCAGAGCTGACGGCTGTAGCCGCTTTCTTGCGACTGTAATTCAGCAGTGGCTGCAAAACTTCAGGATGTAGCCCAGCAGCACACACAAGCTGCCAAGGTTTTCCTAGAGGGGTTAAGAATCCTAGAAGGATTCTAGAGAATCATTAAGGTTGGAAAAGACCACTCAACACCACTGTGCCCACTATGTGATGGAATACAACCGACACACAGCCAACAGTTCACTTACTAAGAGGAGCCTTCCCCAGAAGGGCAAAACCATTCTGGGATGCCATTTTCATCAAAGGTGAAAGGCACTTTGAGCCCCAAAGCATGATTTCAAATACTAAATCACCAGCACCGCGTCAATAACCTGCTAAGAATTAGTTACACAACAGAGTTTTGCACAAAAAGACTGCATTAAGGGAGGTGGGGCAGGGTGAGTGCAAAACACAAACTCCCTCGAGCACTTATTTCCCTGAATAAAGTGCAAATCTGGAAGTACAGTAGGTGACGATGGCTGTCATCATGGCAGACACAAGAGAAAGCTCTGCCTTCTACAGACAGTTGCTGGAAACCTTTCCTGTTCCCCAGCAGACTGAAAAAGAGCACAGGTAGAGGACAACTAAGAGAACATCACTGCCAAAAGAATATTTATTTTGATAGGAAATGAGCAAGATGGCACGGGGCAGCTGTAAGGAAAGGAAGCCCACAGACAAAAGGGACAGGATGAGATATACCATGAGCCAAGCAAGAAGGAAATGAGAGAGGAGGAAGAATAAAGCTAGTGTGGCCTTTCTGGGGGTGGGGAAAGAGGTGAAACATAGGAATTGCAACAAACGAATTGCACGGAACTGATTCATTCCTATGGAAACCCTAAGGGACACGATGGTACAGGTATTTTTCACCTCAGTTAACAAGCATGCGTCCTCAGGCTAGGAGGTGCCAGGCACATTTTTCCAGAGACTTGAGGAAATATTTATACTAGAATTAAAAATAAAAGGGAATGTTAAGTTAATCTGCCATGCAATCTGAATCCTCGCATATAAATAGCAGCGATGGAGACAATGTGAAGTTGCAGGATTAGTGAGGCCTCTGCAATGCAGTTAGCAACAGCTGAGGGGTAAAGTTGGAAAAACACCAACAGGCTTAAGAATGCCAAATTAAGTTTGCTTGCACAGTTGTTGCTAATAAAAATATGAAGCCTTCCTCTCCATCTGCCTCCTCCTCTGGAATAGCAAGCTGGCAACGCAGCCGAAATCCCAGAAAAATCCTGCTTCCCACAGTGTCCACCCTCCCTGCTCCCTTTGCAGTCAGCTGAGCAGCTGTGATGAATGCAATCCCCAGTGCAGCTTCCTGCACAGCCCTGTACTGAGCTCTGCAGCAGATTCCATCCAGGATGCTGCAGGAGCAGTCGCACTCTTCCCATGCTGCAGGCAGCAGCACAGGTGGAACACACTGGCTAAATGTGCCATTTGAAGCCATGATGGGAGCAGAAAATACTTTCCCAACTTCTCACAGATAAACAGAACTTGCCAGGATGTATTATAATGTGTGTTGGGAGCTACAAACCACCTTCTACACTTTGCACCTCAGAGCAGGCGTGCAGCAGCGACATGTGCCTGGCTTCAGGGATGACTCTGGCAGCTCTGTAATTACAGCACTGAGCCAATGTGATGACAGTTGGCCCAAATGCAGCCACCCCAGGGGCCACAGCTCCATCAGTGGCGTTTTCAATGCAAACGTGGCTGGGGAAGCAACTGGAACTGTAGAAGGAAAGAGTAGAGCAGTGAGAAAAGCAGCAGTGAGACATCACCTCCTTATGGAATAATGAATGGTGCTGCTAAAAATAAAAATTACACTGCAAAGAACTTCATTTCACTCAGGCCACATTTAGAAACCTAGCAGCTAAGTCTCATTTGCCTTGCATACAGCAGATTAACAATAAAAATTCTCAGCCACCATTGAAATCAATGGATTTCCTTGCTGTTAGCAAAGTAAAACTCACAGTGCTGCAATTCGTAGTGATGTTATTGCAGTGGAAATGATTCTGATTCCAGAAGGCAGCTCCTGGCATGGCAGGGAGGTGCTGGGATCATTGAGACACCCTGAGAGCCCCAGCAAAGTTATCCCACAGCCTGAGAGCCATCCTTCAAAGGCACACGTTCTCAGCCATTTTCTTGGGTAAATGACATTGTAAACCAAATTTAGCTGCTCGGGTCAAGCTTATCCAAATTAGCCACAGAAGCTATTTGCATGTTTTCTACAACTTCAGATTAATTTGACTTTATCTTAGTCCCACACTGTGATCCTGGAGAACTGAACATAATTGGGAAAATATCTGACTTATTCAAAGAATATCACTGTCTGTTTTTTATGGGTAGGTGGTATGTAGATATTGTCAAACTCATGCACAGCCACCATTCCTGCTTAAATCCCCTGCAACTCAACACACCAATCTTACTTGCAGCCTGGACACATTCTGGGTTGCTCTGTTTTTCTAACTGCTCAGAAGAAAGGAAATACCTCTCCATTACTCACCTCTACCCCTTACAACAGGAAAAAAAAGAAGAAAAAAAAAAAAAGATCAATCAGGAGCTCCTATGTCTGTATTACAGGTAATTCAACGCACAGGGAAAGCTGCTTGAAAAGGAGGCAGCTGTACAAGGCACCAAAAAGTCAAAGAGTAAGTGTGAGGAAGGCTGTCCAGTTCCTTGGAAAGACTGCCATGTTATTACATTCTCCTCAAGGCAAAAGCTTCAGCACTCCTGAGGATGAGCAAAAGGAAAAAGAGATAAAGAAATAAAGGTGAGGCAAACAGTCCTCAAGATCAGCTTACTCACAAAGAAACCCTGGTAAAAAAGACATGCAGTGTTGCCTGCTACCTCCTTTCATAGGAAACACAGAACGGTTTGGGTTGGAGTGGACCTTTACGATCATCTAGTTACAACCCCCTGCTATAGGCAGGGATACCTCCCATCACAGCAGGTTGCTCACAGCCCCATCCAGCTCTCCTCAAACACCTCCAGGGAGGGGGCATCTATGCACCTTGCATGCTTCTTTCACTTACTGCCTTACCTATATCTCATACATAAAGAAAACTGCACACAGTCATAGGCAAGCAGTCAGCAACTTGCAGCGCACTGGGGCAGGAGGGACGGTACAGATTGCGGTCCCTTTGTTACCGGGGCTGAAGGATATCAAATATTTATCTCATTTGACCAGCACATGTTGCTCTGGCACACTTAAAGCTTGCACTGTCACACTTAAAGCTTGCACTGTCACAGCTTTCCATCTGAAGTAGAGAGAGAGTTTTTAAATTTCAATTTTACATTTCCAAAGGAGACTGAAAAATCAAATGTTGGTCGGCAGTGGTAGAAATGCAAACAGCCTGAAAGAATCACTGACAAGATGTTAAGATGTTAGCGTTTGCATTTTTATCATCAGGTTCACAGTGAAATAGGATACTTGAATTATTAGATCTCTTTTTTTTTTTTTTTTTTTTCCTTTCTCCTCACATCGATGTCATTCTATCAGATTTGCTCCAAAAGAAAACAGAGATAGGACAGAAGAGGCACACAAGAATGCATCTGAAAGAATAGGTATGGGAGGAGTAACATCAGGCTGTACAGAATCATAGAATCACTAAGGTTGGAAAAGACCTCTAAGATCATCTAGTCCAACATAAACCACCCCCTTTCTGCCCACTAACCATTGTCCCTTAGAGGGAAACCTTTCCTTCACATTTCCCTACCTTGAGGAATGCAGCTTGTAAATAAAAACAAAGGTTTTAACAAAGCCCTGTGTTGCTAATGGCATATATTACTTTATGGGGAACAATTCAGACCTGTTGCATTGCTGAACTCGGGCCCTCTTGCTTTCCAGTCATTCCCATTTGCTATGGAGGCACTGAATCCAGCCTGGCTTGGATGTACAAGACAGAATTCTGTCTGGCACTGCATTCGTAGCATCACAACTAAGATCTGGGCCAGACATAAGCTGGGTGGGTAACGATGGAGAGGAGAAAAGCAAGGAGCAGAGCGCTGCTGTGAGGTGAGGTGTAGAGGCAGCCGCCCGGGGAGTTTCTGCTCCACTGAAATCCCTAATGAGATCTCGATGCAAAGGAACACTTCAAAGCCACTCACTGAAATTCCACAATTAAATTGGAGCAGATCGTTCGAAACGAGCTTCAAATGATAGAAATTGGCCCCGAAGGCTCCTTGTAGGATTACCTTATTTAGACAATCAACAAAATAATAAGATCGGAGGAAAAGCGACAGGAGCAGTACGAATATCCTACTTAAAAAATGCAACAGCACAGTTTAGCCTTCAGAAGTCATCTTTCTGCCTGCCTGAAACAATAGGACTCTGTTCCTTTGTGCTCTGAGATGGTTTATTTCAGCCACCACACCCAGTTCTGGGAAGGGCACCACGATAGCCGCTGATTTGTTTGCAAGATGGTGCAAGGTGAAGTCAAAGTTAACGACTTTATATCCTGTTTAATGCATTTAAAAAATTAAAACTCTCCGCAGTAAATACGGGAGACAGAGCTGAAAAGCCAGTTACTTTGTGTCAGCAGCAGATTGAAAAGCAAAGTAACCTTGCCATGATGGAGCACAGCAGGGCAAGGGGCAGCCACGGGCAGCAGCAGGGATGGGTGCAGCACCCAGGGTCACCAGCTGCATCCACACCATGTTGGCAAACTACAGCTGATGTGGGACTTGGGCTCAGCAGGGCACAAGCCATGCTCAGATCTGCTTTACATAGCTCCTGGATGGTTGCTGGTCAGAATATTCCCAGCTTATTTCCATCAGTGACCTAGAAATGAGAGACAAATGACGCTGATGCGAGGCCAGATGAAATCCAAGCAAACCAGTTCATGAGCTGGCGAGGGAGGGTTAATTTTCCTTCTGGTTGTACATCACAAGGTACGTAAGGTCCCTCACCCAGACCAAGGACCGAGAGAGGGCAAGCTGATAAGTTTTAAAGTCAGTTTTGTGCACGATCCCCACGCTGGCTGCTGGCTGGAACAATAAAAGGATCGCAGCCAAATGAGCATTACTTCCTCCAGACCGTCCTTTAAAAATTAAACTCCATAAAGATAACAGCAGCCCTGTTCAGAGCTAATTATAGCAGGAACGTTAGAGTACCTAGAAGTGCTGAGAAGGAACTGGTGGGAAAGGAAGGAAAGGGAGCCGAAGGCAAAGAAAACAACAACAAACAAACAGCGAATGGCAAACTTGTCCTGTGGCTGTCCACAGCCTTTGGGCAGTGGGTTGGAAGGAGGGCAGTCCCAGAACTGGGAAACTGCACCGCAGCCCTACACAGCAACACAAATACAAGTTATACACGTGTAGAAAAGCTCCTCTCCCTGCTTTCTGTCCTGCTGAGAGCAGTGAGGTGAGCACAGCCCTGCTCTTGGCTTCCCAAAGCCCACATGCACACCTAGAAGCTGTCCAGGTCCAAGCACACGTGCTAGGCTGCTTTATTTGGGTTGGAGCAGAAGGCTGCTTCCTGCAGGGATTCTAGCAGGAGAAACAAGTAATTGTGAAGTGGGAGAGACCCCGAAAGCCAGCAAGCTCCTGTAGGGAGAGCTAAGGAGGAATAATGTGTTCCAGTGTAAGCTGAGCTTGCCTTTTCCAGTCTTATCATTTTGTTTCTAGCCCTGCAATTAAATGTTTAACTGCAACTGTGGCAGTGTACACACTAACGGCTTTTTCCTTCTACTCCTCTAAACTTTGGCTGAAAGACAGGTGATCCTAGGGCAGGTTGCCTATTTTGCTGGGAGTGGCCAATAGATGAATGCAGCAATGTTCACCACAGTCGTCACCCTGCTCTGCAGCTCCCTTCCCTAGCAGCACCAACTGTACTCGAACCATGGCTTGGGGAACCAATCTCTGCATCCATAGAAGATACTGGAAAGCTGTACCATGCTAAGGTTGCATGCCTGTTCATGCCAGTTATGTAGCAGGATGATTTTTCCCTTATTGTTTGTAAAATCATCGTGTCAGACCAGAAAATAAAGTTTCATCACCTGTGCAACCAGCACAAGTATCAGAGACTCTTAATCTCTTCCAAACTGAAGTGACGTTCCGCTCCTTGCTAACCAGGTCAAAAGAGCAGCAGGTTTGCTCCATGGAAGATGCCTAATCATGCCTAATCAAATGGCACAGCACTCAAATACACGTGTGCACAACAGCTGAATCACACTGTAATTCCTTCTGCCCTTGCCCAAGAGGAACAAAAAATTCTTAAGAAAAGTGGGTAAAAGGGAGTTGGGGTAAACACTTGATCACAAAAGAAAGCTCAGAAGTGAAACACACATTGAAAAAAAAAAATAGTTTATCACCATGTCCTTCAGAGAGCTGGGGCAGTGCTCACACTCCTCAGAGCCCATGTAAGTCAACACATTATTCTCCATGCTCTGCCTCACATAGCAGGTGCAGGCAGGATCGCTTCTTACAGCCAAGATAAAGCGCAATTTATCTTCGCAAACACTAATATTCATCAATTCCTCCTGCAGATAAAGCAATAAATGTTTGCTCCCCCAGATGGAGGGAGCATTATTTAAACTGCGGTAGTATTCTAGTAAATCCCGGACAGATGGACCAGGATTCAGGGACAAGTGAAGTTGCTGTGTCTATGATAAGGGAATTAGAATGACAGAAAGCCTCTTGCTGGGAAATGTGGGATCTGGTGGATTTGCATTTGCTTCATAAAGAACACTCTACAAACACACCATTCAAGGTCACTGAGCCAGAACAGCGCAGAGGCCCACCTGTACCATGCAGCCAGGGCCACTGGAGCCTCTCCATCTCTTCTGGTTGAAATAGTGTCCAAATGAAGCCAGGATTAAAGCACATTCACTTTGTTTCTAACTTGGCTACGTGTTACTGAAGATGACTTACTTATTTGTAGCCAGCAAAGCAAGAGTCCGAGGCGTTTACAGAAAAGTAGACCAGCCGCCCTGTGACCAAGGAAGCCACATTCATCCACTTCAGCAAATGTTGACCCAGCCATTACTCAGGCACAGCTTCAGATAAGGCACTGGGACTGCCTGCAGCCCTGGCAGCAAGCTGCTGGGGTCCCTGCACTCAGCTTTATCGGGATTACGGCAGGTAACACACCAGAGCAGAAAAAGAACAGAGAAAAGAGCAAGTTAGCACACAGAGTTAGGTCAGCAAGTAGAAGCACACAGGCTGTATTAATGAGACCTCACAGAAATGGCATTTTTCTAATGATACTGATAGTTCTGTTTTTTCTTTTAAAAAGATGCTATCTGATCAGATTAACAAGGCTGTAGGGCAAAAAAATGAAGACAAAGAGAAACCAATTCTATGTATATTAACTCAGGCAGCTGCCAAAACTTATTTGGAATGTTAAAGTGGACAAGCAGACTGTGCTAACATTTAACCAGAGCAGCCAAGTTTATCGAACAGAATCTGTGCTACTCCAGGCGTGCCAGCTGATCCCATCCATCTTCTTTACACCACACTGCTGTTAGTTTGTTCTCTGACTATGCATCTATAAGAGCAGATATTGGTGACTGTGTGCTCGTTACACTTCTAACAAGGCATTTTATTTTCCCACCTGAGAAGAAGCTATATGCAAGCTAACAAAGTAATTCCTTTCCACTGTGCCTATTTCTTGCTTCCCAGCTAAGCTGCAGCCCGCAGACCCAGCAGCACCAGCACTGCTGGAGGAAGGACTCAGCACGAACTGTTTTTTCATATCTGGATGTATTTGGAGCAGATGGGAAGGAGGATGAAATATTACAAGTTGCTTCTGTAAGGACAGAAAAAACATAAAATGATGTGTGTGCGCGGCTTAAAATAAGCAAAAACGTTGCTTCCTGGAGGTCACTTTCAAATCCAAGCAGCTTTTGCCTACATTGGCCACTGCTACTTCTCCTCTTCCAACAGGAAACTCAGCTCAAAAACACTGAGAGTATCAACAGCACAGTATTTGAGATAGGAAAAAATAACGAAGCGGTATTCCAGAAAGTGGCTTTTTAAAGCACATTCCTCAGCTGCACGCACAAGGCACCCACTGGGGGCTGGGCTTGGCTGCAGCAGCCCTCCCCTGCACCAACCCCAGGGAGCAGGGCAAGCCCTGCAGCCACAGGATTTTCCCTGGAGGCAAAGAGCAGCCAGCACCCAACACAACTGCCTGAAGACATTACCTGGTGTATTTCTAATGTTGGAGCTGAATTACCAGGTACTCACAGCATCCTCTTTTTCACTGCTCCTTCATTCCAGGAAACTCCATGACACAAAGACTCTTTCAGATTGGTAGAAAATTGCCCTTAGAAGTATTCTTTTCTTAGGAAAGTCCTATATATTTATGCCTTCGGTAGTTACGTAAGTAAAAATTGCAACTAAAATAAAATGACAAATAGTAATGCAAGTGTAACAAAACATTCAGGGACATGGGTAGTGGGCATGGTGGGGGATGGGTTGATGGTTGGACTAGATGATCTTAGTGGTCTTTTCCAACCTTAATTCCACAAAAACAGCCTTCTAAACCAGCCTTGTTCCATCACACCTCCTTGCTCTTGTTGGCATGGCACACCAGCAGTAACGGAGCTCTGTGCAATCTCTGTGTCTCTATCGCTTTGCTTTCCCCAAACGTTTTTTAAAACAACGTAAGGCTGCTTAACACACAAGTGCAAGAAGCATTTCATCTCTACAGTAAAGCTTAATTCTTCTGGCCTTATCAGTATTTTCATTAGAAGTGCTTTTAACTCCTATCTTCCATCTCTATTGCTCGTACCCATGTTGATGTTGAAACACTTTTAAAGAGTGTACCAGGTCACAAGCTGAAGGGCTGCTGTTTTTCTGTCTGAGCTTTGCACAAGTTTCTTAGAACTCAGAAACAATTTCTTCCTGAAGCTGTTCCTCTTCACAGCAGACAGAAATTCCAAAGGCTCTTTGTTTACTTCCTCATTTGCACACAATCCTCCACCCTCCGTTTTTAAACTGGTGCAGTTCTGGGAATGCATAATTTCTTAACAAGCTGCTGCTGAAAAGCCTGAAGAGGGCAGAATCATTCTCACTGACAAGAAAAAATACCACAAAGAAATAGGAAAAAAAAAAAAGCAAAAAAACACATCTAAATTTCACTGCCTAGCTTCAGCACTAATGGATGTAATCACTGAGAAAACGTCATACATTTTATCCATGATTACTGTTACTACAGAGGATCTGATAGAATGTTTGGACAATTATTCAACCCTTCTTCTGCAGTTTAGCTACTGAACTTGCTGCATCTCAGTTTGTAAAGCCATCCCTCAATCCCCAAACAAGACCCAACAGCAGGCAACAGAAGGGCAATGGAAGGACAGGGCTGGTAAAGAGACGAGAAGCACTAGTTGCACATGCTACAGCTCATGATTAAGCCAGTATTTTGCTGGGAGGCTTTGATTTGACTTCCAGCTTTCTCTCAGCCTTCACACAGACAGCTTTCCAGAACTCTCCTACTCCTGCCCATTAGCTCAGGACAGCACACAGCATTACAAAGGCACCAGATGACAAACATCCAAATCTACTGATGGGAAGGAAAACCAGGAAGCAGAGGTGTTGAAAGAGATGGAGTGATGATGAGACTGTTGTGGAAACAAAGCCAGTAACTAAGGCAGTTTTTGGATGCAAAGGACAGACTCCAGAGGATGCATACTAAGGCTGTGCCTGGACCACGGAGGTATTTTTGGTCACTCTTCTAGGAAATTGCTGACAAACGGTGAGAGTGCAGAACAGCAACAAGAGAAGGAGCTGCTTTATCAAATCCAGGCAGGGTTAAAACCTGGAAATTCAGCAGCTGCAGATAGTGCTGGGCTCTGCACAGCTCCCTAACCCCTACCAGTCCTGCAGCGTAAGTACTCTGCTCCTGACTTCTGGACTTGCCAAGCCTTCAGTTACACTACCTGGGCCCTGCTTCTTGTCACAGGCCAACATTAACAAGCCCAAACAAGCCCTGTACAGAGCAAGCCTTGTTTTCCAAGGTGTTGGATGCTACCCACCAGTTGTTTCCCAAATTCCTGAAAGATTTAAACACAGTAAGATGAGATTTCTTTGCATTTCCTATCAAATAGAATAAGAAGTTAAAAAAGAAGGGCTAAATATGCCCCAAGTGTCTTCTGGAAATATCCTGAAAGCTGGCTTAAATACCCCAAGAGCAGAGGCAGCAGGGCCTGGGACCTGGGCCTATAAGCATTCCTGGAAACAGACCTGCATAGATGCTGAGGATAAGGGCTGCCATGACAGCCTGGGTAGCTCACTGAAATATTCAGCTGCTGACAGAAGGGAAGGAAAGGATATTATTAAAATGTTTATTACGGTAATACATCAAAATTAATTTGAAAAAATCAGCTCCCGCTACACAAGGCTTATAATGAGCTTATAGCCTAAACACTGATGCTTTGTCAGATTAGGTGTCTTTGCTTCCTTTGCATTTTTACAATGCGATGTAGCTACACACTTTTTTTCTCCCTTTTCTTTAAAAGGCATCTCCTCTAATTTTCTGTTAGTGGGGACACGGGGCTAAGGAACAGAAGTGTCAGCCTTTCAAAAGCAACAGGATTTAGAAATGAACAGAGGGGAAAATATCCAGTTATCTGTTAACACTAGACAGTTTTTTCACGCAAGTTAATGTCATTTTACAGCTCAGGGCTTGCTAACGTTGGGTTACAGAGATAACAGGATTTACATGATCACGACAATTTTTAAAATACCCCATCACTATTACTAATTTTTACTTGTCCTGCAGACAAGTCAAAGCAATTTTCTACTTGTCAAAGATGATAAATCTGCGTCTGGTGACACTGACAGGTGGATTTGTCAAATCCCCCTTGAAGTGCTTTGGTTGCTGCTTTCAGGTGTGCTCCCAAGCAGGGCACGGCCAGGATGAGGGAGAGCTCCTGAGGGTCCAGCTCTCCAGCACAGGACCCCAGTCCTATGCGAAGAAGGAAGATAAGCAGCAAGAAATTATTTTGAGCCTTGCCATACAAAACATGAGCTACGTCCCAGGAAGTGGAAGGCAGCTCCCTACTCACGGCAATCCTGTTTCTTGCAGGTCATCCAGGCTTCTTCCTGAGCTGTGTGGGAGCGCATCCTCCCTTCTTTGCATCACACCCAACACACAAAAAGCAGGAGAAAGGCAGCAGCACTTCTGGCTGCCAAAGGCTGAGCACATCCCCAGCAGCACAGCACAGCCCAACATAGCTGGGGTGAGGCAGAGCTGTCGGTCCTCACTGCACACTGGTGGGGTGGGAACGACGGCAATCCGTGCTAGTGAACTTAGACATTTGGTATTAGTGCAACTCAGACACAATTGTAATAAAGTCATTTATTGGAGCTGTGAAGTGCAGCTGTTCTTCCCGTCTTGCCACCCACACTGTGCTGCAAGCATCGAGGCTCAGACCGAGGGGGTGAGGCAGGGAAGCCAAGTGGGAGAACGGAATAAATCACTTGGAAAACAGCTGGATGGTAAAAATGGTCAGCCCTTGGGCTGGAGAACTACTCTAGACCCTGCTGTTTTACATTACCATTAAATTGAATGTAATTGCCATCTGAGTAAGCAAGCTATATTTTAAAATAAAGACACATGTAAATTAATCTGCACTTATTTCCGAAGATAAGCTGTCACTGCTGCCAGAGAACCCAGAGCGCAGTAGCTCCGTGTTTTGATGAAGCAAAAAGACTTTTTCCCCGGAAGTCCTGGGATTCCTTAAGAAAAGTTCCTTGCTTATTAAGTAATTCCCTCTGTCATGAATAAGTTATGTATCGTCGCACTCTAGAGAGACAATTGTGAACAGAACTGGAAAAAACTGCAATTTTCCATGTCACTTCTAATTCGGGATGCATTTGTACTATCAATGGGGAGGGAAAAAAAAGAAAAATGAGCGAAGCACAGACCCAGCCAGCATCTCTTTCAACCCTGGAAACCAACAGTATTCAGATTAGAACACAGGTTTGAAGAAGACAAAGGGGGAAAAATGCAGAGGAATAATACCAGTGATGGCTCAGAATATTAAGGCAATGCCAGATTGTCACAGCTCTGGAATCGGGTGCTGATAATTCATTACAGCTCCTGTTCAGCTTCCAAGCAACAAAACGTGTCTGCGTGTGTTGGAGAACAGATTTGCATTCGTTGGTTTCTGTTCTTGGATGAAGAGTAACACTAAATAAATGCAAGGATAGAAATTAATAGCTTTCCCTCCTGGGTTTCACCTGCCTTACTGGATATTTCAAGCAGAGAAAAGGAATATCCTAAAATTAATCTGCAAACCACTGAAAGCTTTCACATGCCATGCCTCCACACAAGCACAGCCTCTGCACCGAGCTCACCTCCAACACAAACGGCCTCTCCTTCAGCCCAGACCCTGCTAACAAGAAATGTGCAGAAAGCTGCTGTGTCCAGCAGCCTACTGGGGAGCACAGCTTGACACTGCACTGCAGCTGGCAGCCACTTCTTTTGCTGAATTCTTCATTTTCTGCCCAATCACATCCAGTTCATTTAACCTCAAAGTCTTAGCGAGGCTCAGCCCAACACCCTGTGCTCAGCTTTTGAGGCAAAGACTCCAAAGCAGTTACTCTAGGCCATGTTTTTGGCTACTGAAGCCCTCCCAGCACACTATGCACAAGCACATGATTACCTCACACTGATACCATCGCATCACTTCTAAATAAAAGTAATACGAGGCAAGCAGAGTGGGAGTGAGGAATACTGCTGATAACAGTGGGCTGCTACTCATACCACTGGGAGCAGCTCCAGCTGCTTTCAGTTCTTCATTCACCCTTGCTAAGGGTTTTCCCAGTGCAGTGCAGCACTGCACACACAGCACCAATGGAGCAAAAACAAGCTCACCTCCAGATTATAAAGAAAGCTGGTTGTCACCTCTGCTGAAATCCCCTCTACATTTATACACACATATTTTCCTGGTGGCTTTGCTGTTACAAGCAAGAACCTCACAGTCACAATCAAAAGCTCAAACAAACAAACACACAAGACTTAGCTGCAATTTGGATCCAAAACTACTTAACCAAAAAGCCATTAAGATTCCAGGAGAAGGGCTGGTGTGTTTTTTTTTTTCTTCAGGGTTAGCCTGTGTTTACATCAACACGGCACCTAAGAGAAGTGTCAGGAGGATAAAAGCCTCAAGTCTTAGGAGATGATGACTACAAACACAAAGCTATGTCCACTTGGTGAAATTATGGAAGTGAATTATTCTTTTCCAATGATATGTAATACTTTGAGGTATTAATTCCTTCATAAGACTTAGCTAAATGCTATGCAGCTGCTGAAAACTGCACATCTGCTTTACATTAACTGGTTTTTAAGTGTCCCCACGAATAAGCAAGCACATACCTTATGCCCCAGATAAAAAGCAAAGGCACCACTAATTGAAGAGAGAGATACAGCTAAGCCTAGAGCTGAATCACCACTGGTGGAAATTACAGGAAGAAACCACAGGGAAGAATGCAAAAGAAGAATATCCCAGAATGAGTAAAAGGAGCAGGAATTGGAATGTTTCTTCCCCAAGCTGTGCAAGTAATAAGCACATGACACATCACTGCCCCCTGAAAGGACAAGGGGCAAATGCAACGTCCTCACAGTCACACTTCACAGAAATGAGTAACAGGAGCTCCAAGGAAACACAGGCATTTCCTTCCCCAGTTCTCCAAACACCCCCCTCAGGGATCTCAGAACAATCAGCAACAGAGGTTAGGAAGGAAAGTACCGAAGAGTCACATTGTTGGTGTGACTGAAGGCTGCCCGTTCCGTTGGGTCCACATTTCCACCTACCAGCACGAAAAACAGGTGAACAAATTTCAGATGTTTCTCATGGGAGACGCTTCCTTTTGGAACAGAATAAAAAAGAAAAGAAGCAACCTTAAAGTGGTGAACACAAAGTAGGTCACAAAGAAGCCACATCAATGAAGTCTGGAAACAAAACAAGGAGGGATACCATGTCAAATATGGAATTGAGTGGTTGTTATAAATGGACATCAAAAGTAGAGCTAGATCACTTCAAGCAGTGAGCCATTTCATGGATGAAACACAAGCACACAGCATAGGATGCACTACAGCTTCTCCTTTAAGTCTCTTGCAAAGCTACTGTAGTTTTGTACGTAACCCCAGGGGGTTTTGACTGAAACAGTAACCCTCCTGAACTCCACCAGTAACAGGGGATCTCAATCCAGCTCCACACCTCTCTCATAACAGTTTTAACTCAGCGGTCTTCCCAAAATCACCTTACAGCCAGCTGGGCACAAGGCAGATTCATAAATGGATTTGGTGCTTATATTCTACAACTGGATGCAGGCGACAGTCAAGGGATCTCACAATCCAAACAGCAGAGCCTCAGCTGATCCTACAGAACTTGCTACCCACACTGTCATCATGAGCACACAGAACACTGGGTGCTGCCAGTCATCCCTTCAATAACAACTTAGACAAAAGTGCACGTCTACGTTAGCATAACCTACAACCACAGTAAGCAGTTTCTCAGCAAAGAAGAAGTAGGTCAATTTTATTCTTGGCACTTGTTTATAGGAACACCTACCTACTCATATGGGAAACTACCTTACCTCTCATCAGAGAGCCTTCTATGCACGGAGCTGATCTCGTTTCAAAACCATCCTCAGGTAACTGCAAGGAAAACACATCTCTTGATAGTAACAGCTATTGCACTTCTTCACACAGACAGGGTTTACAACAAGTAATAATGTAAAGTCAGAATATATGACTGAGGAGATAAGGATAATTCACAGCTGCTTAGAGGCTCACACATGTGTGTGCCAACTACACACAGGTGAGCTGACAACACACAGGTTTGGTGTTGATAGTCGTGCCGTTTTTGCAGAGAGCTTTCCATTTGCACCCTATTCTGCTGTGTTGGGTTTCTTCAAACACAGAACAAGCAACGTACTGAGAGTATTTTTTCCCTGATTTAATGGTTACACAAGTGAGAAATGAGTTCGTGTTTCAGATGGCCGTGGCTCACACAGCTGGATGGGAATGGCTGCCTGCTGCAATGCTTCTCCCAGCACAGGAGTCCCCAGATGAGGGCACGTGAAAAACAACTGACATAAATATTTACAGCGAGACCATAAAAATCTTTGCTACCTTCCTATATGGGATATAAAACTCATTCCCTCCACAGAGTTTAGGCTGTTGGAGAAGCTCAGTGGACAAGGCCCCAGCTAGCAGAGGAAGGATTAGGGAAGAAGCCCATGAAATCCACTCAGTGAGGCAATTGTTCACACCATACCTCACCAGCATCCTACAGAAGCACTGTCAGAGAGCTTCTGGAAGGGAGAAGAGATCCTGTAAGTGTATGCTATCTCAAAGATAAATCTCCTCCAAGGAGGATTAAAACCACGTTGAATTTTTACTCCCTATCCTTTTGTCAGAGCTCTTTATTTTTGCTTTGGTGACACCACTCCATTTTCCCTGCTTTCCTCTCCATCAGCTACTCACCGTCGTGAGCAAAAAGATGGGAAACAATTCCAGAAAAGTGCCACAAAGCAACAACTGCTCAGCACTATTTGATGAGGAAGCCTAATGCTCTCCCAGCACTGTGCTTGGGTTGCAGCAGCCAGGCTGCACAGCCTGAGGTACAACCTGCAGCATAAATAAAACATCGTTCTCGGGAAGCTTTTTGTCTTCTCCTCTTGCAAAGCACCTGGGCTGCACATTGAGATGAAATACCAAACTAATATGGAAAACTAATCCACATCACTCAGCTCCCCTCACAAAGCCAACGAAACAAAGATGTTCTGCTCAGCAGCACAGGATTTCAAATGCCATGGAAAGTATGGTAGAGCTTCAGGTGGTATAATCTTCGCTCTGTCGTTTTCCAGTCTCCATCTGTGATGCATTTTCCTCTACAGTGAAGACTTATCTTCTTGGAAATAATGATTTAGGCACACACCTGGCCCTGTACACAAATGGAGAGAATCAGTACTGGCTGTCCTACGCCCTCCGTGCCAGCAACCCAGCCTGCTATCACTGCAATGAGATAAGTTTATTACATTTTGAAGGTCAACAAAACTTCACCTCTGTTGCTGCCAAAAAAGGGAGCGAGCAGACATAGGCACCTGAATGGAAGCTTCCCTGGGGAGCATCCTGCCCAGCTGACCTGCACATCTGACAGCTAATGCAGTATTTGAGAGGATTATTAATAGCCACAGGAGAATCCAAGCAAAGTAGCAGGCTTAAAGGTATCCCAAATGCAAGGCACTGTAAGTCGAGTTATGCAAGCAAAGCACTGCAGAGGTCTCAGGAGATCTGACTTCTGATGCGTGTCCTTAGGCGAGTTATCTGACCTACTTGTGCCTGGTTTCCTCACCTTCCTGCATCTCAGCAGCTCTCTCAAAAGAAATGTTTCAGATGCACTCACATAGCAAAGCAATGAATAGCGTAAGTGTAACTGATTTAATTTTATTGAAACCCAACAGACTAGAGGATTGCTAATAAAGCTGTCACCATTTACTGTGACAAAACGGCGCACAAAACTGAAGAAACCATCATCGTTTCACTCCTCTCACTTCGTTTCATTCACTTCAGCCTCCCTGGCCGTGCAGTCCTAGGATGGGAAGCCCCTGTTCCTACACATTGCACTGACAAGCACAGCATCTGCACCCGAGCTTGTCAAGACTATATTTGTGCACTAAAGACTCAGCTCAGGTGTGAATTACCTCCGCTTATCGCAAGCCAATCCACCGAGTCAATGGCAACTTAATTTGGAGATGCAATGCTCGCCAGCCCTGGAGTGCTTTGCTGGCAGCCAGGGCCCCATCATGCAGCAGGAGAGACAGGGCAGTGCCCTTCCAGAGCTGCATTCCTCCAGCATTAAGCTTCCTCTTGAATGCTGCTCTGTTGTCTTTTGTTCCTCCGTGCCAAAAAACCCCTACAAGCAACCCAGACACAAAGCCTCTTCTCCCAAAGCCTGGATCCGGGCGGCAGGCATCCAGCATTTGATGCAGCAGCCTATGCAAAACATTGCTTCCTAATTTGTTTCTCCTTGTCACAAGAAACTTCACACCGCGATCTGAGTTGTCGTCTTCTTTTCCAGGACCCATTCTGGGCATCGTGCTCAAACTGCTACCCAGAGTACAGCAAGTTTCCAGAACTGATGCCACAGTATTGCTTTCTATGCTTTTTTTCATGCCAATCACATTGGGAATAGGAGCAAGCTGAACGGTTCTGCTGAATGGTCATGGTCTTCGGACCATGAGAAGAAAGCCTACTGCTGGGAGGGACTTGGTGGATGGACTCAGTGATCTCCAAGGCCTTTTCTAGCTTTTCTACGATTCTATAAAGCCTGAGTGATGGGGGGTCACCTTTAATCTCTAAATTCTTCTCATCCCCCAGCAATTCTGGTTCCCAGTCCAGTATCTCCTTGTGAGCACATCTCCAGGCACACAGACCCCTCCCAAAACACTCTACTGTGTAATTCTCCATCTCTTTGCAAACTCGTTTGCCACCTTTGTTATTTCCTTTCTTCTCCAGTCCAGACTGCAGTGTCCAAAGGCGGGCAGCCTCCATCTGTAAAACACTACGCACATCTACAATGCAGCATCGTGTAAATACAGTGAATAACCTGAACAAAGAAGAAAACAGAGCATTTTCAATTAAACTACTAATGTCTAAGAATGCAGACATGGCACTACAGGAAAGGAAAAGGTGCCTGCAAGTTTTAATCAAGCCAGAACCGAACAGAGAAGCGTATGCATTCTTATGCAAATCCGCAGCAGACGCATTGCACATCTGCTGAAATGGGAGTCGTTTTCCCACAGTTTGCAGAATTAATGTGTTGAACTAAGTGGCTGCCTGTGCTTGCAGTGTAACAGCTAAGTTTTAATGGGGCATTCCCAGCTGTAGGGAAAAAAAAAAAATCCTTTAGATAATACAAAATCTAAATCCAGGACGTGGTTTTACATTTACTTAAGTGCAAAGACCTCCCTCCACCTCCAAGCGCTCATTACTTGCACTACTCCAACTTTATAATTAAAAATAATCCAGATTCTTGGAGAAGAGCCTTTCTACAGTTTTGCGACCTTTTGAAATCCCATTAAAGGGAATTAACAAATGTTATTCTCTCCTGATCATTTCTGTAATGGCTTTCTGAGATGAAGGGGGGGTCAAAACACACAAAGGACTGTTAGAAGTTTACTAACCAAAACACAGTCATTCTTCCCTTCCCTTGGTTACTTTCCTTGCAGACACAGATCTTACTTCCATGATTACTGTGAGTCTTTAGAGAGGACTTTGAAAGAATTCAGATGAGGGTTTAACTCAGTGACCTTGGGGCTATGAAAGCATAAATGCCAGAAAAACGCTGAAATCTCAGCTTTTTTTTTTTCCTTCCCTCCTTCTTTTTAAATCTATAAATATCAGTTGAAAGGAACCCATGATCTCATATTAAGCCAACGGGTCATAGTTATGCTCCCGTTATCTTTCCCCTTTTTTCCTATTGTTTAAAAATAGGAAACAGCACCACATTAAAATGTTCAGCCAGAGACAAATCGTGCGGCCGAAATCCAGGAGTCAGGAAGCTGGTGTTTTAAAATAATGTCATCCTCGTTTTCCCCAGCACACACCAGTATTGTTGATACTTCCAAATACTTCAGTGACTTTTAATAAATGAGTAACCTAGGCAACACTGGGCACAATACAGGCAGCTGGAAGGGCCCAGCTAAAAACTCCTACCAAAACAGAAGAGCAAAAAAAAAAAAAGACACCAATAATTTATGCACAAATTAAAGTCAGTTTTCCTTAAAAAAGGGAGTGGGCAAACAGTTTGCTGCAGACTAACACTGCAGCAAAGCTGGGAGTAAAGCAAAGGAGAAAGCAGGCTACAGGCAGCCCTCAGCTGCTCTCCAAGTCATAGGCCAAATGCAGGACACACTACAAAGGAGGTAGCAGAGGAGCTGACACATGGCAGTATGAGCAGATCATGTGCAGCAGTGCTTCAGTCACATCCTTGGACATCCCCCTTTGAGGGACGTGGTTAGTGGGCATGGTGGTGACAGCTGGATGGCTGGATTTGATGATCTCAGAGGTTTTCCTCAAACCTTAATGGGTTGGTGATGCTGGTTGGCAAGGGCAGGCAGTGCCTCTGCCCAAAGCATGCTTATCAGCTTTAACCTGCAGCAAGCACAGTTACTTAAACCCTTGTTTTTTTTTATTACATTCTGTCTTTTAGAGCAGACAACCAACTGGAAATGATTGTCATTTATCACCTTAACACGATGTAAAAAAGCTTCGATGTTATTTAATGTCTGTAACAACACACCACAGTGGTACACAAAGGCCACCGTAAGGTCAGATACCACGACAGTCCAAATGCACAGGAAACAGCACTTCCATCCCCAAAGCCTTACCTTCCCATTTCTGCACAACTTGCTGTGTGAGTTAAAAATAAGCCTATTGATCAGAAGGAAAAGCAGTACTCAGAAGCACCGACCTCCTCTGCTTCCCAACAAGGCCGCCTACACAGACACTCCACAAGCTATAAGCCGACTGTCAGCTTTCCTTGGCAGCAGCTTCTCATTCACACCTTCAGCTTATCCCACTTAATAAGTCCTCTGTAACGGCAAAGAATCACACACACAAATGCAGCTTTGTGCAGAACACAGCCCAGCTATGCCACCTGAGTTCACCTCAAGGAGAAGAGTCCAGGAAGGTTTAACAGCTGTCCCTCAACCATCAGATTGCCCTATATGCGTAATGAACTTCTGTTTGGTTCCTCACATCAAACACATCCTCCCTACCTCCTCCTCATCAGGCAGACTTCTGAACAGAGCTCCTGGAGGTGCACACTAAGGTCTGGAAGTTGGAAGCAGAGAGAAGACGCTGTGCATTTCAGGCAGCCTTGGGCATCTTCAGCAGCTCCGGCACCACCGTCGAGAAAATGCCGCCACCTGGTGGGGTCTGCTTGGGTTGTGGGACAGGGCGCTGGGTTTGGGGGAGGACATCACCTCGAGAAGGCTCACCAGCCTCCACAGCTCAGCATGAGCAGTGCCGGAAGGACAAGGGCTGCTGACAGTAAGATGATGCTTACTGTCACCAGCGCTCACCCAGACAGTTATGCTTGGGAAAGAAAAGACCTCAGCATTTTTAAGTATCACTGTGAGCAGTAGAAATTAATGTATATATACGTTTATATTTAAATGCACCAAGCTACTGACAAAGTCACAGCGAGGCAGGCTGTAAAGAAACAAAACTCTTGAGAACAGAGTCAGAGCTATTTACAAAACAGAGCAACGTAGATGACAGATTGCTGGAACAGGTAACTTGTGGAAATGGTGTTTTTGGACTGAATTTCACACGATTAGAGATGCTCCTGGTCAGTGCTTGAGTCTCGGCTGTTTTTTTAATCTCCACATGACATTATGTGGATTACTGGAGCTTCAGCCCTCAGCACAAGCCCAGTATTTTCCGAGAGCCAATGCTTAAAAGCTCCGAACTTGAGTTTCAGGCAGCTGAGAGACGTTTCTGTCTGGTTATACCAGGTCTAGAGCTTTCATTTGGAGCTAAGCTATGCCTGGAGGTCAATATCCAGCCTTTGAGCATCACTGTGAAGAGCAGGCTCCTGCTGCTAGGAAGGGGGGTAAGCAGGGCTGCTGTGGCAGCAAGGCACGTCCCCAGCCGCTGGCAGCTTTAGAGGACAAGGTGATGAAAACACCCACGTCTGATCTGCACTACGGTTTGTACAGCCACTATCGTCTTTTAGCACCAGTGCTAAAATGGGAAGACATTTCCTAGCCCAGATAAGGCCACAGAGCAGCGCTGCCCACTTCCAGGATGAACATTAAAGAAAGAACAGTCTCTGGAACGTGCTATTTTCTACTTATTTCTGCAACCCCTGCTTCAAAATCAATCACTTTGGTGCACGAGTGCCAGCAGCGAGCTTAGAGCCAGAAGCAGATCTGACAGCCACCACTGGAGAAGTTTACAACCTGTTTAGATGCAGACTGTAAGTTTGACAAAATCTGATTCTGCCCCCATCACATGCAACATTTAACACCAATGCTGCAACGGTAGCTTTATAATTCATTGTTACAAAATCCATGGGTGCTCAGTCAGCCGTACCAAGCAATATAATTGCTCTGTTTTCAGAGTTAGCACTGAGAAAGCTGTAAATCACTCATTCCTTCGTCTATCCCCAAATCAGTTCTAAAGAACAGAGAAAAAGACGTTCGGACTTCGACCTAAAACACTGGTGAAGACTTCCAAAAGTCACTCTTCCCTTTTACATAGGAAAAAAGCATAGTATTAACTCAGGCAAGACAACCTCTTCCCTCTCACCCACTCTGTCCAGTCAGCCTGAAGGAAGCTGTTACTCAGAATACACTGATAAGTATTTTACAGAAACATTTGTTGTGTGTCAAAACTAGTTCTTGGAAGTATCACCCAGTGACACTCACATGATTTGTGCTTCATAAGTAACTAAACCCCTCACTGTGACAAGCAAATGTGCTGTTCCCACTCACTGCTCAAACACCCGGCCAGAGGAAGCTGCCTGTGTTACAAGCTCTGTCCGTCAGGAGGGAAACCGTGTTCTTGTGGTCTGATCACGTTCTTGCTAATTCACCCAACCAGGGCCTCCAGAAAGCAGAATGGGAAAGCTACACTTTAACTACAGCAGCAGGAAATGCAAAAATAGCTGGACTGCGATTTAGATATTGCAGTGAGGTCAGACAAGACCTCAGTGTCACTCTGAAATCACATCCCAGACATGGCAAAGTCCTGCTGTACTCACATCACGGTCATGCTGCTGGTGAGCCACAAAGGCCAGTAATGATGGTACTTTACTGCTCCGAGCTCTTCTCTCTGCTTACAGATGAAGTTTTACAGACTCTGCAACAGGACCAGCTCCCCTCATGCCAGTAATTGCTGCCTCAAACAGACAGGAGTGGGATGGTACACTGCTGCAGAATAGATGCACAGAAACAAGCGGTCACTCTTAGATACCAAACTTCTTTCCTCTAAAATGAGCCTTTCCATAGCTTCTCAGGCAACTACCTTTCACATGGAACAACTCCATAACACAGTTGTCCACGTCTCACATGGAAAAGAAATGCAAGGACATCAAAAGCTGCATTTCTTGCTATGCCAGAAAACGGCTCTCATCTTTTCATGTCAGATATTCCTTCTCTCCTCCGGCCATCCATGGTGAAATAATTAGTGTTAGCGTTCTCATTGTTTATCAGACAATGCAGACAATGCGGCTGAGCTTTCTGCTCCTGTTTGCTTTAGCTGTGCTGCTGTGGTTCCTCCAACAACTGCGCGAGGCTTTACTTTTAATCCTATAAATAACACTTGTCACTCACAGGTTTGTAACCCACATTTAGTTGCACACAAACACAGCGCAATTTCAGTTCGATTCATTGCCTGCAAACTTATCCGGGAAAAAAAGGCGAGGAAGGAGGAAATACACACATCCTAACCTGACGGCAGCTTCAAGGGGAGGAGGGAGGGAAGACACCACCACATCAGATTCTACATGAGGGAAAGAGATAATGAGTTGTTTTTAAACACAGACTGAGAATAATTAGCTACGGTCCTCAGGCTACGCGACGTATTTTACATGCTTGAAGTCTACCCTGATTCTTACAGCCTAAGAGTTGGTTGCTCCATCACACGGCTGCCGTTCCATTCATCCACACGTTGGTGTCAGCCCACAAACCTGTCACAGCGTGCCTTCACCGACAGCACTGCTCCTCAGCACGGCTGATTCTGAGCAAACTGCTGCTTCAGACACCCAGGCAGGATGCCGGGCAGCAGGCAGATAGGCCAGAGCCAGGCATCCTGGTACAAGAAAGCACACTCTCACTTTACCTTATACGAAGCACTCCATGCAAACAAATAACCCAAAGACACTCAGATTCTCCTGAACCTTCCAAAAGCAGCAGAGAGGTGGTTTTAGGTTGCTCTGTGTGTGCCCTTTTTTTTTTCTTTTTTTTCTTTTTGTAAAGAAAAAGGTTACATTTTAGACTGTCAGCATTGTGAGCATCGCAGCACTCAGGTCCACTAGCCCAAGTGGAAGCCACAAGTCGGACGCTGCTAAAAAATACCCCAAACTTCCATCAGGAAGAAGGAAGGAGAGCAGAGCACCGGCGGGGAGCAGGGGGCGGCGGCCAGGGCTGAGGGAGCGAGGGGAAGGGAACGCGGAACGGCCGAGGATCACCGAAATCACGAGCGAGGATCACCTGGCGTCGGAAAAACTGAGTGAAAAGTTGGGCCCGCCGCGATGGAGCCCGCCGCCACGGTCCGCACCGCCCCTCGGCGCCCCTTACCGTAGACGCGGACCCAGCCCTGCTGCTGGCACACCGAGTCCAGCAGGACGCGGTCCAGCGCTCCTCCCGCCGCCTCCAGCTCGTCCGAGCCCAGCTCCGGCTCCGCCAGCGCCTCGGCCGCCCAGGCCGCCGGCTCGCCCGCCGCGGGGGCCGCCTCCATGGCGAGGAGCGGGGGACGACCGCCGCCGCCGCCCGCGCTGCTGCCCGGCCGCGCCTCGCCTCAGCGCGGCTCCATCCCGCCCCTCGGCCGCCGCCGCCCGCCCCCTGCGTCAGCGCGACGGGAGGAGGCGGGGGAGGAGGCGGCCGCGCTCCGGCGCCGGGCGGGGAGCGGCGGGACGACGGGTCGTCGCGAGGGGACTCGCGCTTCGGGCCTAAGCTGGGCTGCGCGGAGCGGCGTGGGGCCGGAGCGCCGGGGGAATAGCGGCGGCCGATCGTCCGTCTGTGCGCAGCTGTGCCCGGGCGGCGGCTCGGGTGCTGTGTGCGGTTCTGGGCAAGAAAGGCGTTGGGGCTCTGGAGTGTGTGTGGAGATGGGCACGGAGCCGCGCGGGGTGTGGGGCACGCTGTGATGGGGAGCGGCTGAGGGGATGGCATGGGGCAGTGTGGAGGAGCTCAGGGGAGACCTCGCTGCTCTACAGCTCCTAAATGGAGGCTGTGCTGAGGTGGGTCAGCCTCTGCTCCTGGCAACAGTGACGGGATGAGAGGTGATGGCATCAAGTTGTGCCAGGGGAGGCTCAGGTTGGGTGTGAGGAACGTTTCTCCTCCACAAGAGCAGCAATACAGTGGCACAGGCTGCCCGCCGAGGTGGTGGGTCCCACGTTGTGGAAGCCAAGGGTAGATGTGGCTGTGGCTGAGGGATGTGATCGGAGTGGTCGCTGGCATCGTTGATGGACTTTCCAACCCTAATGATTCTACGAACACAGCATGGATCCTGCTGTGTTTCAGATCATAACACCAAAACATCACTTTTCAGGGAGGACAGGCAGGGATTTGGCTTGCACTGCGCTCCTTCCCCTGCCCTGTGCCTAGCACTGCTCGATACAAACCAGGCAAGTTCATCCAAGCGCACAGATGCTGTGATTATCTCCATGGTGCGGAGATGATGTAGCAGTGCAACCATCTCTCCAAAACAACATGCTAAGACCTAAAGCTTAGCACAGGCTGCCTCTAACGGCTCCTCTCTGTCCACAACTTCTGCCTTTATATAAAGATACAAATATTTTTGCCTTTATTCTGACACTTAAACAGCACTGTCGTTGGCACAGTCGTTACCCAGCCATAAAGCTGCTCCAAGCCAGACCCAACTCTCCCATTTCCACCCATCCTGCTTGCTGTCCTGTTTCATTGTGAGCTACAATAAATAAGGGCATCCACACAGTGAGTTACTGCACCTTGGCTGAGAGCCGTGACCTCCCTCTGACGAGGCTGTAACTCAGCTCTGTGGTGTGGCAGGATCGCCCACTCGAACCCAAAGGTTTGCCTTCTGTGCTGAGTGTCACAGCTGCAGGACTCACACGATGGCAGTGAGCCGACTGGATTTGAGTACCTCCTACTGGTGTAGTGGGATGCACGATGGAAGACATAAACTATTTCAATGGAGAAGTCCTGCCAGCCCTATGACTAACTGATGAAACCTTATTTCCTGGGGTTTTATGTCGCATGCTTGACTGAGAGCTTGGCCTGAATCTTGCCCTACAACTAGGTTGTTCTCTATGCAATTGGGCTCTGCTTTCTGGATTGGGATGAGGTGCAGGTTTTTTGTTGTAGAATGGGAAGATGCACTTTGCTGCCATTTCCAAACTGATTTTGACAATAAAGAAACCTTCCTCAAAATGTTGTTTTGTGATCAGCAAAACCATTGCAACCTGGTTTTCCACCAGTTCACATCCCAAAGCAGAGTCCTTGGGATCTGGCAAAGGGTGGATGCCTGCTTTGCAGAGCCTTGTTGGATCTCTCTTTACCTTACCTGCAGTGTTCATTATTCCTACAGGAATTTAATTATCTCTTGGACCCTTATCACTCTGTTTGAAACAGATCAGCAGGCTCAACACTTACTGCAGTTGTAGGAGATGAAACACAGGACAATGAGAGAGGGAACATCCTGTGAGTTTGGTGTTGTCAACCTCAATTTTCTGGGAAATAAGGGTTAAAAACATATCCTGCTATCCAAGAAGAGTTAAACCAGGCAGGAGCCTGTTGAGGATTCATCCTTTTCTCCCAGTGACAGGCAAAGGATAATTCTTCCACATGTGTTGCAGCATGGCATAGCCCCTCACCTCCTGACCTGTCTCCTGTGGAGAGCCAGGACACCCAGTAACACTTCCTGGTTGCTTCCTGTCCCACACCATGCCTTGCATCGTGCTACCCAAAGGCCTGGGAGCTGAGGGTGTGCAGGGCTGTTCTTTTTGCAGAGAACATCGGCACAGATTGCCATAATGACACCACAAAGCAGTAGGGCAGCCAATTTCTCTGTCCTATGTTCTCTTTACCACTGCTCGTTCCCACTACTGCTGATAATATACTCTCCAAGTTTGTCTTTTAGTGGCCATAATCCAATTAACTTGATTGTTGAGGTTTTTTCTCTGCAGTCCTCTCCTCTCCTTCAGCCTGCCCTGAGCTTGCATGGGCAGCTGTGGGGAAGTGGGGACGGAGCTGCTTGTATTGCGAGGAAAGGATGTGGCTGTTGAGCTCCTGCCAAGAGAAGAATTGCAGAGTTTTTAAGAGTTGCCACACAGAGCTGGGATGACAATTTACACAGGATCGGCATGGGACAGCAGCGACTGGTTCTCATCAAGTAGGGTCGGCCCACTCCCAGTGCAACCCAAAAGTGGACTCTCTGAAATGTCGTGCTCTGTTGGGAAACAAAATCCATTCTTCTGCCTTCATTTGTGGGTTTTGGGGCAACATAAGCAATAATAAATAGCAGAGATGACTAAAATAGGAAGAGTGACAGTAGCAAAAATAGACATATTTTGTAAATAAGGATGTCCTGGAAACAAAGATGCCAGAGTTACATGCTCATTGGTGCAGCTGTTCTGGCTTGAGGTCCTCTCAGCCCGTGATGCAGCAGGCATTTGTGAAGGGAGCATGACAGTGACCCAAGCACATGTGTAGGATTCCCTCTGTGAGAAGCAGAGCCATAAAGCTGCTCATAGCCCTCACATTAACACAGAGGCCCTGGAACTGGAACTTTGCTCAAACTTATTCCAAGTTCTCCGCCAAGCAGCACGGACAGGAATGGCCACATCCAAAGCGGACAGAAGGAAGCGCTTTCTCACGCAGCACATAATTATATTCTGCAACTTATTGCCACAGGATGTCATGGAGGCCAAAAACATAAATGAATTCAAAGAAAAAAAAAAGAAAGGATTAGATGGATCCGTGCAGCCTCTGGCTCAGGAAGTCCCCCCGCCGCCGAGTGCCGGAAGCCGGGAGGAAAGCTTGCTTTGTGTGCTCCTTTTCCGAAATCCTTTCCTAAGCATCTGCAGCTGGAGCAGCCAGGGTTGCTACCCACATCCCACTGGACATTCCTTATGGATGGAACCTCAGCCCTGTTTCGTTCCCTTGGACCTGCTGTACCAGGGCTGGGTGCCAGAATCTCCACAGCAAAGCCCATTTGGATGGGGATGGTAGACAGTATGCACGCTGATTGAAAAAGAGCAAAAACAGCGTGGGGGAAAGTTAAATATTAAAGAACGTCCCTCCTTCATCTCGTGCCAGCTGCCCCCAGGGTACGTGTGCGGATGTTGGGTTCCTACCTCGCCTTGAGCTTTATGCTGCTTCAGCAAAATTCTAATTTTTCTCTAATGGAGGAGAGGAATATCTGGTCCTGTTGCAGTGGGACAGTGTCCTCTGAAACACCAAGTGGCCCCGAAAAAGGGCTTCTGAGAGCCTTTCCTGCCAACAGCTGCCCGTGGAAGGGAAAATGGAGCTGGAAAAGCACGCTGCAGCCACATGGGCATTGTCCCTCTGATTTTGGGAGCTCTGTGCCACTGGTCAGGAGCTCTGAAGCGGATCTGAGAAACCCTGCAGCTGATATAAAAAGACATGGGGCTGGCATTGAAGAATATTGTCTTTAAATAAAGACAAAAAGTGGACTTGTTGGTGATGGAGCTGTTCCCATATTATCACTATTATGTTGATTACCCCCAGGCTGCCGGAGCTGATGGCAGTGGATGTGGGTCAGGGTTTGTCTTTGGGCTGCGAGGAACGAAGGATTTATCCCTATTTTTCTTGTTGGATGACTTGGAGAGTATTTTGAGAAGCGAATAACCACTGGATTTGCTTCCATCTGTAGGAACACGGGCTTCTCCCTCTGAGCTCCTATGTCACTGCTTCATCCATGCCTCTCTGCTGTGTTTCCGCTCCGTGTTGCCTAAAGCAGCAGATCCCTGCCCACGCTACTGGGAGCACAGACATGTGCCAGTGCCCGGCCCGGCGCTGTGGCTCCCTGGGGAGGCGGCTGGCTGCGAACAAAGGCTGTGCGGAGACGCGCGTGGGCCGCTCCCGCAGTCCCCATCCTGCCCTTAATTACGAGCTAAGCGGTGGCTAATAAAGATGAGGCAAAGCAAATAGATCGAGCCGCCGTTCTAATTAAGCGGCGTGCGACGAGCCAGACCCATCTGTGCGACAGATCAGCACGAGCCGAGAGGGCTCCATGAGTTTTGGATGGAGGCTGCATCGCTCCGAACGGGGAGCACAGCGCGGCGCATTCCCCCGGCTGGCTCCCGTACGGCCACTCTGCTCACGGGCTCGGCACGGCGCTGCCGGGCGCTGACACCTCCCTCGTGGCCGGTGCCAATCGCTGCCCAGCGCGGCCTGGCCCCTCCCCGGGCGGGCGGTACGCGGGGTACGGAAAGCAGCGGGAGCGGCATGGCGGCGGCGGCGGCGCGGTGGTGCGGGGCAGCCGGGCGGAGCGGAACGGGAGCGCGTCCACATCGCGTTCCCTGCCCTTACCCATCCACTTCAGAGTCCCCTTGCCTCCGTACCGTCCCCTTTCCCCATAAACTCTCTTCATCGTCTATCCCCCTAGTCCCCATTTCCCCCCTTCCATTCCCAGTCCGTTCCTATATGACCCCCTATACTCCCTCTCCATTCCCTGTCCCTCCCATTCCTCATCTTTCCTATTCCACCTCCGCCCATTCCAAATCTCATTACCCCCATCTCAACTGTTCCCCATTTCCCCTCCAACCCCATTGTTTCCCATCCCTTTTCCTTATCCACCCCACTCCATTCCTCCACCCTTTCCCCCATCCCTCTCTCCGTATCCTCATCACTCCCAGTCCCCATCCCTTTCTGCCCTACCTGTCCTCCCAGCAGCAGTGGGGGGTTGGCACTCCCCTTCACAGTTCCCCTTCACTTGCCTTCCAGGCTCTTCACCCTGAGGCTACCTGCCCAACATGGTGCCCGGGGATACCGAGCAGCACTCTGCAGGCAGCTGGCACAGCCCCTGCTCGTGCAAGACCTCCCGGCCCCTCAGCTGCAGCCATGCCAGGTGCGTGGGGACCATTGGGCATCAAAGGGAAGATTGGCTCTGGGTCTCTGAGCTGTGGTACACACATGTTGTGCGGTCTCCACCAGGCTGGGGCAGTGTCTCTTTTAAATCTCTGCTCTTGGCTGAATGTAGGAGTTAATGTTTGTCCCTTTGTCTCGCAGGTCCGTGTGCGTGTCCATTACTGCGGGTTAAATTTTGCTGATATCTTGGCCTGCCAGGGGTTATACCAGGAGAAACACACTCCTCCGTTCACCCCTGGTGAGTGGGTGACCAGATGTCATAGGTGACCAAGTGTCACATCCTATGGGAATGAGCTGCCCTGGAGGTCGAGGACGCTGCTGACTTGAGGCAACTTCTGGGGTCAGTAGGATCACATTTGGCATCCTCTGAAAAATACCCAGTGCGAAATACTTTGCATTTTCAAAGAGCACTAATATAGAGAGAGAAACAGCAGATATCACCTTTGCTGGAAGCTGAGAAAACTGAGACATGCAGTGCTTTGGGGTAGGCAGGGTCTTCCTGTCTGGAGCCCAGAGCTCTTGCAGCTCAGTGACTGCCACAAGCACAGGTGGCAGCTGTGCCACTCTAACGTCTGCACAAGGTCAGTCACTGTGTTGGCGGCACCTCCTGTCCCCCTGCAGCATCTGTCTTCTGCAAAAATGCATTGGGATTCTGAATTATAAGGAATTCTTAACTAGAGGTGTTTGCTGTCTCTTGTGCTGATGCTGCCATCTTCTGCCCAGTTGGTGCTTTGCTACTGGGAACTTCAAATAGAATCTCTGAGGTTGGAAAAGCCCTTTGAAATCATCACGTGCAGCTTCTGCGTGGCCTGGCCCTGGGGCTGCTCCATGGGTGGGTGCTCAGCAGCCACTGGAGCAGAGCCCAGGGGTAATTTCCTCACATTGTGTTGTTACAGCTGATGCTTGGAGGGCTTGGGGGCACAGCAGTGCCTGTTGCTGGAAGGTTTTCTCCCAAATTCCAGGTGCTGGAAGCAAGAGCTCATGACCTGGCTCTGTTAACTGAGGTTGCTGCTAATTGTGGGTGTGAAGGCGGGTTGTGTCAATGTGTGCCCCATGTGCATGTACTTATCCTGCAGGAATGGAGTTTTCAGGGACTGTAATGGAGACAGGAGAAAACGTCAGTGCTGTGAAGGAGGTGAGAACAACATGGGGATGTAGGGAAACTCAGCATACAGTTAATGCAGTCACTGTTGGTAGACACAGCTTGAGCCGTTCACAGTTCCTTCTGAAAACATAGGAAAATGAAATGCACAATTAAGAGGGGGCTGCACCATTTGGTTATGCATACAAACAGGCAGCCCAGAGCCCCATGATGGAGTCACAATCCCTGGAGGCGCTCAAGAGCTGTAGAACTGAGGGACATGGTCAGCAGGCATGGGTTGATGGTTGGACTAGATGATCTTATTGGTGTTTTTCAACCTTAAGGATTCTGTGATTTCTCTCCCAGTCTCCACACAGTGACTGTTTTTGCAGGGTCACAGGGTGATCGGTGTGTCTGGCATCAGCGCTATGGCAGAGGAGTGCATTGTCGATGAGAAGGTGAGAACACCAAGCATTTGGGTTTCCCTCTGAGATCAGCATTTCAGCCCTGCCACAGCTGCAATGGGATACAGCATGCTTGGGGCATCTTTTCCAAAACAGCATGCATCTACAAGATGCAAAACCTCTTTAAAAACAAGTCCTTTCACACAGTGAGCCCCAGTGATGCTGTCAGCCCATTGAATCCCACGTACAGGCACTATGGCAAATCCCTGACAACGTGTCCAGTGAGAATGCAGCAGTGCTGCCCGTTGCTTATGGCACAGCCTGGCTTGCTCTGCACCACCGAGCACATCTGCAGCCACGGTGAGCAGCTTCACTTCAGTTCAGCACAGCCCCCACGGTGACTGGGACTCAGCATGCCCTGATAGCAGGACAATCCCCCTGCTGCTGAAATATTGCTCTATGAGGGAATTATGGGCATGTTTCTATTGTGCTTTCTCATTCTTTCTCTTCCTGCCAGGGAAACAGTGCTAGTGACAGCAGGAGCTGGAGCCACTGGCCTTGCCATCATTGATCTGGCTGTCAGCGTGTTCCAGGCAAAGGTACTGAGGTGTTGTCCTTTTCACCCGTCCTCATATGCTCCAGCCTTGGCAAGCAGGTGCCCTGGAGTCACAGTGATACAGTGGCAGAGAACCAGGACCAGGCATTTGCTGGGTCAGACACCAGAACCACAACCCTGGTACCTCATTTCCCTCCTTTACTCTACCTTCATTACAGATCCCCATTGCCCCCTTGGGCAGCACAAAGATCCTTTGCATCTGCCCCATGGGTCATCATTTCAGAAGGGGGTTAGAGTTCTGGAACTCCTGTTTCCAGCCCCACGAAAATTGTCACCTCAGTGTGCTTCTTTTGATGCACACGAGAAAATATTTGAATATACATAAGGAGAAAAAGTGAGGTTTCCAACTCCATTTCCTCTAATTAAAATAAGCACACCTAGAAGCTGAGTGGCTGCAGCACAGGCATCCCCTCTGCTCTCAGGTGATAGCAGCAGCTGGCAGTGACCCCAAGTGCCAGCTGGTCCTGGCAAATGGGGCAAGCCATGCAGTGAACTACAGCCAGAACAGTCTCAGGGAGCAGGTGACAGCACTCACAGGTGGCAGAGGGGTCAACGTGGCCATCGATGCTGTTGGTGGGGACATCTTCAAGGCTGCCCTGAAGAGGTGAGTGAAAATAAGAGGTGATGCTATTGGCATGCCTTGAGCAAGGTGAAGCTCTACCTGCCTCAACTGGTGGTGGAGGCAGAGATCATAGAATAGAAGAGAGATCATAGAACCATTAAGGTTGGAAAAGGGGGGTTGGTTAAACCCCAGCCCATTCCCACCATGCCCACTGACCATGCCCCTCGGTGCTATACCTCCACAATTCTTGAACACCTCCAGGGACCTCCCTGGGAAGCCTGTGTCAAAATCTCACCATTCTGAGAAGAAACTTTTCCTAATATCCAAGCTGGAGGCTGTATAAGATGCATTTGCTCAACCCCACATGGCTTCTTATGGCCAGGGTAGCATATATTGCCTTGGGATGAGGTTTCAAATACCTGTCACTTGTCTTCTCGCAGTCTGGCTTGGGAGGGCAGGATTGTGGTGATGGGTTTTGCTGGAGGGAAAATCCCCTCAATTCCTGCCAACCTGCTGCTCCTGAAGAACGTGTCAGCCATGGGAGTGTACTGGGGTCGGTACCAGCAGGAGGACTTCCCCCTTTTCTCCTCTGCCATGTCCTCCCTTCTTCAGTATTGCCAGGAGAGAAAGATCCATCCACACGTTGGAGCGGTCTTCAAGCTGGAAGAGGTACACATGACTCAGAACTGTTAGCCAAGGCCTTTTTATGGGGGCAGAAATAGGTTTGTGTGTGCAGTTAGACCCCTGGCACAGAAAACACAGGAGTCCTAAAATCCAAAAATATTAAATCAAAAAAATCCCATTTTCTCTCACCCTTTTTAATCTTCTTCCATTGGGTTTCAACCAGAGAGTTGTTAACTTCTGGTTTGTTACTGCAAGGCCAGAACTGCAATGTGTTCAATGGGGAAATCATAAAAACACACGCTGCTACACCAAAGAGTTTGTGGTCTTAAAGAATAATGTGCTGGGATAATATCTTAGAAGTGGATTAGTGGACTGTGATGTGCCTTCATTTGCATTTCCCCCCAAGCACCTCTGAAAGCGCTCAAAACACTTTTTTCCCCCCGTTATGATGGTCTTTCAAGCCTTATATAACAGTTCCTTAGAAATGCCCACGTAGCCCCATCCAGCAAACTCAGGGATGCAAGGTGGAGGAATACCCAGGAGCTTGCTGGCTTCTGAGTTGTTTCAAACCCAGCATTGGATTCCAGGGACAGAAAGCCCAGGCTCAGATACAAAACATGAGCTCTTTGTTCACACCAAACAAAACGTTACAGCCTATTGTACAGCCCACATAAATACAACCAGACCCTTGGTTTAGCTTAACCTCTTATTGAGTGAATAACACTGCAAACATTGCAGTACAGTGACTACTTCCACATGTTCTGCACCTCTTACCCTGATGATCATCATCCCCATAAGCACTCAGAGTTTTGTGCTTGCAGGTGAATGAAGCCTTCAACCATGTGCTTCAGCGCAAGTCCACTGGAAAAGTCATCATCTCCATGAAGTAAAAGGGCTGTGAGGGATTTCTTGCATGGCTGTGCATATGGTAAACTGAAGGACCCTCAGCCAACCTTGTGCATGTCCTGCATCATCATAAGAGCAGTAATTTTCACAAGGCTCTCTGACCTTCCTAAGTCATCAATAAAGTTATATGGCACTCCACATCTGACCCAGCAGCATTTCTGGGGGCAAAGAGTCACGGGGCTGGTGTGGGTGTAAGCTGGATTCTGGCCAGCAGTAGGCTGTGAGCCACTTTTCCCCCACTGGGAACAGCTGAACTTCCCACACTGGCTGCGGGAGGAGAGGAAACCAGCTCAGTTCCAGCCTTTTCCCCACCCTTTTTAATACATTTTGAGCTGGACAAAGAAGATGATAATTAACTTGAGTCCTGATGATGCTCATTTGTGAGCCACTGGGGTAGGCAGTGGAACAGTGCCCTGCCAAGCACCTGACGAACACCTTGATGGAACACTTGGATTTGAAAGAAAGAGCAGTGGGGAGGACCTGGGGGTGAAGCGCAGAGCAGTGACTGCTCCCTCTGCCTGCCCTGCCAGGTGCCTGCATCTGCTCCTGACCCCACATCAGCTGGCTCAGTCCCAGGAGAGTGATCACAGTTGCAATTACCTCCATACCCATTATGGCAAACAAAAGCAATCCGAAACTCTAGTAACAAGCAGGCTATACTCTTTGAGCCTTAACAGGAGGGACTTGAGATTTAATGGACTGCAGAGACACAATAGTTGAGCCATTTGATCTGACAATACTTAAATTTGTCTGCACTGTGTCCTGCTGTTCCAGCTCCCAGTGTTGCGTAGGCTCTGGCCCCACAAACTACTACAGCATCACCTCATTATGAAGCACTGCAATAGCCCTCCTGCTTTCCTAGCATGCCTCCACTGCAGCAACTCCAGCTCAGCCATACTCCCTTGCTTGCTGCTGAGCCTCACACCCTGGAGGAAATTATTTAACTCCCATCCATCCTCTAGAAGCCTTGCAAATTCATCATGGTACATGCAGCTTCTCCTTTCAGAAGAGTATTTTTAAGCTTATTCCACTGGTAATAGCAGGAAACTGCCTGCTGCAGTGAAGGATTCGTCCAAATAAGCTGAGAGCCATAGCTGGGCTGTAGAAAATGCCCAGCTCACTTCAGTGCTTGAGCTATCACCACACTTTAGGTAAACGGGCTGCCTAAAGGAAAAGCTCTAGCAGAGGCTATGGTACAGTGACTTCAGCCTGCACTGCTTGAGCCATCTCCTGGGAGTTATTGATAACATTTACAATTAGTGGTACCTGACAACAGAAGAGCAGGACCCTTGCCCTATTGCACCTACTAAGCTTCCCACAGCATTTAAGGTCAGTGCACTCATTAGCCTTTAGCGCTCATTAGTTTTTAATCACCACCCTTCTATCAATTTGCTTAACTGAAATAATAACTCTGGTTTCTTCAGGTCACACCACAGGGGATCCTCAACTTAATTATGCAGAAGATGTAAATAAACTGGTTTTAAGAATGCTTAATCATGCTAAAATTGTTCCATGACGAGGGGCTCTGAAAAAACCCTCTCATAATTATTTGAGTATTGCTTACCTCTATCACACCTTGATATTCCTCTATTGAGGGAGAAGGACCTTCAGGCATTCAGGGGCACCATACCTTACCTCTTCAGTAATTAAGACAACTTGAAAAACCTTTTACTTGTTGTTCCCAAACAACAGTTCCAGGCAATGGAATAATAAGCTGTGCAGCTCATAGCTTTATGGTACTTTTTAGGCTTTACTAACTACTTCTCAGCCTAACACACAATTCCTACAGCTATTTTTCTCAAGTACTACCAACAGCCAGCACTGGAATAAAACTCATCCTGTTCTATTCAATACATAAACCCCTCAGCTCCCTCCGAGTGCCTTCGTTAGCCTTAATGGCCATGATGGGCCTCACCTGAGTGTCCTCACCCATGGACTGGGATCCTATACAAACTCAGCTCAGGAAATCATTTGGTGTTTTTTTGAATTGTGTTGTAGGTGCACTATTTTTTTAGTTTACCTGATTTTGTTTTTTTGAGATGTGAACTGACTTCATTGCTGGATTTTAGGCCTTATCTCTATAGGCATGCTTAGGAAAACATCCTTCTTAGAAAGAACAGTGAGGTATTGTACAGACTGCCAGAGAGGTGTTAGAGCCTCTACTCCTGGAAGCGTTCAAGATTGTAGAGGTGTGGTGCCAAGGGCTGTGGAAAGTGGGTATGATGGGATAGGTTGGGTTTGACAATCTTCAAGGTCTTTTTCAACCTGAATGGATCTACGATAAAAGGGAAGTTTCAAGACCCTTGGCTGTCTTGTTCCCATACTGGGATGGATTCTACCAGGCTTGTTTGCTCAATCCAGCAGCATTCTGATGCTCCTTTAGCTCATATCTTGAGTTTTACTGCTCATATTCTGGTATTAATACTACGTCTGCTTGGCCTTGAAGATCATCCACTATCCTAGTGGTTTCTATGTGGCACCCATGGAGCACTGAGGAAGGCTTGCTCTCCATCCTGGTCCTGGCACCCCAACCTGAACTGCACCTCCTAGGTGCTGTGAGAATGTACTGCATTACACCCAAACTCTATCCATCTGCCTTGAGATGAGCTCATAGGTACCAATGAACTGTCTACAAGTAGTGGTGAGTACCTGCTGCCTCTTGCTGAGTGCTTGCTATTGCCTACCCCTGAGTGAGGGGGTAGTAAGGCAATGGAGGAAAGGAGCATGCAGCATGCCAGGGTGTGTTGCATCCCTGTTTGGTAATAAAGCAGTAGGGAAACAATTGCAACTACCTGCAGGGTGCTGCCTTCTCTGAGGCTGAGAAGGATTTATCCAGCTCTTCAAAGCAGCTGCAGTTTAGCTACTCGCAATCTGCAAAAATTGGAGTGGAGCAACAGTAAAGCACAGCTTTCAAAACCTCATTTTCCTTTTTTCCTTTCAAGCTGACAATAAGATTTTAAGAAAAACTTTGAATAATGGATACACTTTTGAATAATGGATGCTCTGTAGCCCAAGTCCCTTGCCTTTTCTCTCTGTGCCTGAGTGAGAAGGCTTCTAATTGCCAGGCACGTGGAGGGGAGGTGTGGAGCGCTTTGTCTCTCGCACTGCTGATTAACCAATGTGTACGTGCACATTAAAAATTCAGAGGTGGGTAAGCACATCCCAGCCCTGGGCTGTGTGCTGTGCACCGTGGCTTTTATCAGCAAAAGATCTGGCACAAGATGTTTTGCATTTGTTCTTGTTTTCTTGTTGCTGTGGCTGAGCATAATCCTCTTTTTTAGGGGTCAGATTTGGCTGTTTCCATGGAAGTGCTGTTCCTATATGCTGATCGGGGAGGGAGTTTTTAAATAGGGCTACCCAAACCAATGCCTGTCCTGAGGGTTATGGCCTTGTGGGGGCTGTCTTTTGGGGCCGGTGTATGGTTTTTTTTTTGTGCTGGATTCTCATCTGCTCCATCCCTTTGTGCTGCTCAGTGTTTTGAAACTAATATTACGTGTGCTGGTGCCCCTCTGGCTCCTCAGTCTGCCCAGAAATGCTCCAGTCTGGAATATTTCTTCTCCAAATAAACAGTGATGCAGTGGCACAGGCTGCCCATAAGAGGTGGTGGGGTCACCATCCCTGGAGGTGTTACAGAACAAATGGAGATGTGGCACTGAGGGATGTGGTCAGTGAGCATGGTGGGGGTGGGCTGATGGTTGGACTTGATGATCCTGGAGATCTTTTTCAGTCTTAATTATTCTATTATTTCAACCCTTGATGCTAGAGCAGTGAAATAGCTGTGGAGGTGCATTGAGGTGAAGCGAAGGGTCCTCTGGTCTCTGCTAATCAGGCATTTTTAAGAACCTCGCCAGAGGAGGTTGCCAGCCGGATGTCTGCCTTCACACAGCTTGTTCCCTCTCAATTCTGCAGCTTCTTGCCTCAGAGGGTAACTACAATTTAGTTTTATTTGCCAAAATTTGACATGACTTGAGACTGTGATTTACTGGCCTTGAGGAATATGGTATATGTAACCATGGAGGGTGTAAGTGGCTTTTCATGGCCCAGGAGTTGTAAATTGAGATGAAAAAAAATGAGGGAAACATTACTGTCCAACTTTACAAGGTAGCACTAACAACAGGACACACTGAAGCCATCTGTAACTGTCATGGGTCTTTTTGGTCCCTGATTGTGTGCAGTAAAGCTCCTGAATGAGCCCTGTGGTCTCTAACGCAGAGGTAACCAATGCTGAGTGCCGGAGGAGACACCAGATGGCAATCTCTTCACGAGCTTACTTGGTTGCCTCAGGGCTGAGGGTTTGCAAGCTTTCCTTAGGCTGGTGCTTGCTGGGGGCCTGGGGAAGGGTCGCTGCTACAGCAGTGCTTGCTGGGGGCAGTGGGAGCATTTCCTCTGCGTTTTCATAGAATCATTTGAGCTGGAAGGGACTCTTAAAGGCCATCTGGTCCAACCCCCTGCCCCGAGCGGGAACACCCACAGCTCCATCAGTGCTCGGAGCCCATCCATCCTGACCCTGTATGCAGGGATGGGGCATTACCACCTCTCTGGGCAGCCTGGGCCTCACTGCCCTTATTGTTAAAAAACTCCTTCCTTCTACCCAGTCTAAATCTCCTCTCCTTTAGTTTGAACCCATTTCCCCTCCCATCACTGCAGACCCTGCTAAGTTGTTTGTCCCCTCTTTCTTATAGCCCTCCTGCTTGCCTTGTGACAATTTCCAGGCTTCTTGGTTCTCTGTGACCATTTTCAGCTGTTCTGTGTTGCAATGTGGCAGCGTGACCCGGGCAGTGTGACAGCACTGGGTTGTTTCTGTTTGTTTTTATCAGCAGACAGCCAAATTTGCGATGTGTAGTGATCACTGCAAGGCAGTTAGCAGTGAGATAAACAACAATTTTATGGCTGGGAAAACAGGCAGGAGGGGGCTGCAGGGAAAGGTGAGATGGCAGTGGCTCCGAGCACCTGATGGAGCTGTAGGTGTCCCTGTTCAGTGCAGGGGAGTTGGATCAGATGACATCTAAGGGTCCCATCCAAGTCAAATAATTCTATGATTCTATGACCTGAACTCCCTACTCAGTCCCTGTTATCCTTTGGGCATCTCCCAGAGAGATGTGCAGCAGCGTGGCTTTCATTTGGGCTGGGAAATACTGGCAGCAAAGATATAGCATCCACAGCCAGGAGCCAGGAGCAAAGCTTCCTATTGATGCCATTTAAAATAACGATCTCATCTCAAAACTGATTAGAAACAACATAAACCACCTAAAAATAGGGCCAGGGACTGCAGCTACCTGAGTTTCTTCTTGGGGTGCAAGGATGTATGCTGATACATCCTCTGCAATCAGGTTTGGTGCCCAAGGTTTGGGCTGGTTGTGAGCAATGCTATACATGCCCCAGGGCATGGAGAAAAATGTTTTCCATCTAATCATGACATGGTGACAGTAACAGGGAAGCCTTTTAAAGAAAAAATAAATAGGGTTTTTTTAAATATAGCAAGTGCTGTCCATGCTGTGTGCTGCCTGTTTTGCAATATATGCTTGATGGCGTTCACAAGTCTGAGTGTTTCCTGGAAATATTCCTAAAATAGAAATGCATTGGCTAGAGGAGGTGCAAGATGCTGCCCCTCTCTGTCCTTTTATCTCTGCTTCTCTACCCTCACTTCTCATATCCCAGCTCCTTCCCCTGGCTCTCCTCTTCTAATGTGTTTTCCTGCTTTCTTTTTCTCTTAAATTGATTGACCTGTGTGTTTTAAGCTGGCTTTGCTCACAGCTGTTTGTTGGTCATGCTCTTGCATCTCCTTCTCACACAGTGCTTTCCCACATACCACACCTGAGTGTGACTGCTGCTTTCCTGGAGGTCGAGCATCTTCCCTGCAACCCAGAGCACAAAGCATTGCTGGCAGCAGCTTGAGAAACCACTGATGAGCTGAGCATCTCCATGCAGCTGTGAAACCAGTAGGAGAGACTTAATCCCATCCTGCATCTTGCTGGTGCAAGGGTTGTGCTTCCCTGCTTGGTGTTCCTCTGGGGCTGGCAGTGTGGCTGAGATGCTATTTTTCAGTTGAAACCTTAAATTCTGTGGAGAGTGAGTGCTTATTCTTTGGGGCCTCTGGGGAAAATTTCTTGCTGTCCCAGCGGGGTAGGAATGTCATTTTCTGAAATCTCTATCATGTGCAGTTTAAATGGGGTTTTCCTGGTGGTGTGGGTGGGATTGCTGTGCATTCTGCTCTTCCTCCAAGGCCATTTTGCTTTCAATGTGGTTTTATTCTGATGCAATTTACCTTCGTCCCCTCCATTTTCACTGTTCTGGGGTGGGATCATGAGGAAGAAGTTGCAGTTGCCTATAGAGTAAAGGTGTTACTGCAGAGTAAGGAATTAAGGCATCACTGGGGTGAGCCTGCAGCCTGCCCACCCTGTGTCCCATGCTCAGCCCAATAGAGCAGATGATATTTTCTTGAGTTAACTGAACAGCTTCAATGAGCTTTATTTGTTATTTCTTCAGACAAATGGGAGCAGTGTTAGGATGGGAAGAAGAAGTGTGGATCGTGTCTTAGAAAAAAAACCAACAGCCCAAAAGGGGAAAAACATCTTTGGCTTATTTTTCTTATTTTTTTTTATCTCAGAGGCTCATGTCAGGCTCTATCTCAGGTGGAAGAGCCTTGACTGGTCCCCGGGCTGGGCTGGGAGCTGCTGCCCTTTGTCCTCTGCAGTGGCAGTGGACTTTGGCAGTGGCGCCGGGGAGAGGAAGTGGGGCAGCAGGTGTGTGTGCGGCTGGTGGGGGTGGTGGGGACCCCGTCCTATAGGGGATCCAGGGGACCTGCACCGGGGTGGGAGGACTTGCTGGGTCCATCGAGACCCAGAGTGGCCCCTGAGTGCATTAAAACCTGAGTGCGAGGGGGTGATGTGCAGTTCAGTGATGGCTTGTTGCATCCTGGTGTTTTAGGAAAGCTTCAGGTGGAACCCAAAGGGAAAATGCATGTTTTACCCCTGCTTCCGCTGTAGGCGTTTTGGGAACAAAGGGCGGCAGCAGGGTTGGGAGGTGGGAGGAAGGTGGCAATGGGCTTCAGAGGAGGTTTTGGGGTGGGTGGAGAGCTGAAACCTGCAGGGATGGGTCTCGCTGCCTGCAGGCCATCGGAGCTCTTGGATCTGCTGCACGGAGCCCTGGGCCCCATCGCGGCCACCTCCAATGCGGCACAGCCGAGCTGCTGGGAGTGAGCAGGCAGAAGGCCGCCATGGGACCCCACTGCCCTGGAGGCCCATCCTCCCTGGCCCTCTGCCTCGTCCTGGCTCCTGGGACCCTGGCAGGGACCTGCACCGGCCGGCATCCCGGGCTGAGAGCTATGAGAGCGGCCATGCCTTCCGGGCCTACTCCAGGTGGGAGCCAAGGGCTGCTAACGCAGAGCCCCCTGCCTCAGGAATGAGTGTTCTGTGAGCTCCAGAGCTTGGTGGGGAGGCTGCTTTGGTCTTCATTACCTCCTGCCCTGGAGATGCCATCTGTGGGTCTGTCCCTGGTGTAGTCCAGGCTCTGGTGGGATGTCCTCTCTCAGCTCCATGCATTACACTGTTTCAGGCAAGGATATGAAGACCCCCACTGGCAATACCCAGCAGCTGCCTACAGGGACAACTATGCTTACCAAAGACACCAGTGGCAGCCCACAGCCTGGCAGGGCGACAGAGGTACCTCTGGGTCCAGGGATGGACCACCTGTGGTGATGCTCTCCCCAGGATGGGGGATGTTCTCCAGGGCTTCTCTCAGGGCATCCTGATCTGCATGGCTAAAAATCAGCATCAACCCAGGGTACAGGCTAAGTGTGGGGATGCTGATGGAGCTGTGGTCTGTGCCTGACTCATTGCTTTGCTTTTCTAACTCTCCAGATGTGACATGGGTTAAGCCTCACAGCAAGAGTACTGCTTATAGGGACCAGCACTACTACAAGGGCTACCACCCCAACCTGGCTGCCAGCCCCTCAGGGCAGGATAGGTAAGGAGGTACCTGGGCTGCGCTTCCAACTGATCCCATCACCTGCTGCAAAACCAGTGGGTTTGGTGCCAGTCTCCACATGTCCAGCTTCCACATCATCTCCTTTCCACAGGTCCCAGACCTATGATGCATATAAGGAGGGCTTCAGGCATTCATGGGCTGGGGTCAGCAATATGGGGGAGGCCGCTGGCCAGCCTCAAGAGGTAATCCCAAAGCAAGCAGGGATGGAGGATGGCTTGGGGCTCTCACAGGGATTTTGGGAGCCATTTCTGTACCCCCTCCAGCTGGGAGACAGTGAGGAAAGGTAAGTGAGTTTTAAGGATTTATTCTCTTTTTCCTTGCCATGCCACGGGCCAGCCCAGCCTGCTCCAGAAGTACCGTGAGTCAGGACTCAGCTCTAGTGGCTATGAGCTCAGCCAATACATCTGTGATGGAGCTGAACCGGACACTGCGTTTTCGGGGAGCTGGAGCCCTCTGCAAAGAGGTGAGGGCAGGTGGGGGTCTTGGTGAAGCTCTGGCAAGGGGGGAGCAAGTAAATAAATAGCAGATCTCCCAGCATCAGCTGTCTCATAGCTTGAACCTTGGCTGGAGGAGGTCCAGCAAAGGGCTGCTGTGGGGTGTATGCATGGTTTGATGGCTTTGCCATGGTGGGTGCAAGGAGCTGTCATCTATGTGTCTTCTGCTTTAGGAGGGTCCTTGGAGTCAGCTGTGGTGGCACCCCTCAAGTACCCACAGCCACATGTGCCAGTCTGCTTGGGAGCTGGAGGGCAACTGGTGCTGGTGTGTCCCCACCGCCCCACTGAAGGGCAGCACCCCCTGGTTGAGCTGCACAGCCTAGAGGTAAACCCTGGTTCCTCAGAGAGCCTGTAGTTCCCTCCCTAGAGCTGCTTCTTCCACCCCAGTAGGGTCAAATACCATTCCTTGCCTAAGCGGGGCCCCTCAGCCACCTTCCTGTCCCCACTGCCATCTTGCCTCCAGCCCTCATGATCTCTTAGGCCTCATTCTGCCAGCCATATCCATTCCCTGAGCCCACCACAGCCTTCCTTGCCTTGCCATCTCAAGTCTGGTCCTTAGCACTGGATTCTATGTAATGGTTTAGGGTCTGTGCTGTGGGGGGTTAACCTTAGGATGGTATGGAGATTGAATTCACCAACACAGTTAAACCCTTGGCCAAGACACTAAACTTTCATCTAGTCCAGTGGGTGCTAGCCTCATTGCTGGGGTCCAGCTGCTGAATTTGCTCTTGATTTTCAGGTAATCCTTCAAGGCACGAAAGATCAGGAGGAGCTTCAGGCCTTCCCAGGGCCCCTGGCCAGGTACAGACATGGTGGGTTGCAGACCGGTGTCCTGTGCTGGCACAGCTGGCATCTCTCCTTCAGCAGGAGATGAGCCTGAGGCAGGCATCGCTGCCTCTGTGGCTTTGGGAGGTGATGTGTATAAGGGCCATGTCTGGGTTCAGATAGAGAACCCATCCCATCTCTGTGGTTTTGATTGCTTTGTGTTGTGGGAATTGGCTTTTTTGGATATCCAAAGGGTGTGGGTTTGGTGTGGTTTCTATCTCTGACCTTATTTTGTATTCATGCCCTGGCAAATTGATGGGACATTTCCTTGGCCCTCTAAAATCGTGAGATGTGCTGTGATTTAGGCTTCGCTAAGTTTTTGCCCTCTGAGGCTGCTGAGCATCTTTGTGCAGAGTGAGCCCAGGGATCAATCATAGCATGTTGAATCAGGCTGGCTCTCTGTCATCTTCATTACACCAGAGTGCAGAAGGAAAGCCATTTACTGAGCAAAAGGACTGGGGAGACCTGGAGGTCCCTCTCCTGCCTGATATTCCTGTGTCTCTCAGCCTCTTTTGCTGTCCAATTGTCAGATTTTTTTTTTTATTGTAAGATGGAATAGTGCTGCTTGGTTTGCGCATTGCTTGAAGTTTTCTGCCTTTCTTTCAGACCTAGAGGGTTTATATGGTCACAGGTGTCTTTTTCCCTGTGCCATGCCAATTAATCAAGTAAAAGATACTGCCTGTGTGTGTACCTCTCACAGCCTTGGATGTTTGTGGCTGTAATGGCACTGCACTTAAGCAAAATGGAGGTTCTCTGCAGGTTAATTGATGAGCAAGTTAGTAGGAGGAAAGAGAGGGTGTGAGATGGTCTCAGAATCTCTGAAACCTGCAAAGTCCTCATAATGACCAATTTTCTTAAGCATCTTTGAGCTTAGTGTGGCTGATGCAGTGTGTAGTCATTGACTACTTAGGATCTTCTCTCTTCTGTCTTCTTTGAGTCTTTGTCATCCTTGTCAGTGAACTCAGAGATGCTTTGGCTCTTAATTTGTCCTAGATTGCTCTCCCTTAGGTTCCTTTGGATGCCTTTCTTTGCTGCCGTAGGGAAGATCTGCACAAGGTAGATGTGATGACATTTTGCCAGCAAAAGATAGCCTCAAGCTGTGATCTCTCAACACAGAGGGGCAGAGATTCAGCTCTTCTCTGGAAATTCCTGGTCCTCCTCTGCCGACAGAATGGGGTAGGTGCCCCCAAGAGGGGCTGACCCTTTTGGTCTTTGTGCTGAGGCATGTTAATATGCTCCTCACATCTTTCTTGATCCAGCTGCTGTTTGGTGGGGTGCTATACCTTGAAGTCATCCCATTCCCAAAGTACCATCAATCACTTTGGTTCTGCCTGGGTATTTGGAGCAAATCTCTGCTCCTGGATTGCTTTTCGTCCTTGTGAAGTGCCAACATCGCAATGCAACAACAGCTCTGAGAGAGACTCATGCTGTCTTTATTGAGGAGACAGCACTTGTACTTACAAGCAGACTAATCCCTTAATCCAATGAATTCTACCCAATCTAATCTATGGCTGCTCCTTGGGAGCAGGTGAACAAGATCATCAGAACAAGTTGAGCTGGCTACTTTGCCCCCCAGAAATGCATGCTTGTGGCCAAGGCTGGTCTTGCTGGGAGCAGTGTGAGGGCTGGAAGTGCCACAAGGAGGCAGCCTCCATCGGCTTTTCTCCTCCCCTTCCTTTTCACAGTCCACGGTGGGCTCGGACGTGGCGGAGCTGCTGATGCAGGACCGCAGTCAACAGGAGAGATACAAGAGGCAGGAGCCGGCGTTGGGCCCCGTCAGCCTGGTGGATGAGGAGTGGCAGCAACTGGGGACACTGGACCTCATCACAGGGGAAGTCCCTCCTGTGGTGGAGACACAGGCACAGATAGTGGAGAAGTTCACCAAACTCCTCTACTATGGCAGAAAGAAAGTAAGCATGGTTTGGGAAATAGTGCTGATTATTTTTTGTGTTGGCTTCATTGGCGTCCTTAAAGGGAAGGGTGGTCTAGAAGTGCCTTGTGGTTGTGGCATCCATCCTTCAAGTTGCATTTGTACAACATTTATCACTATGGAAGGTAGAAAGCTAAAGAGGCCTTAGTGAATATACTTTGTGACTGTATATAATACTGCATAAATCCAGTGGGATTTGGGGCTCTTCTCCAAAATGAGGAGCAGGGCAAGGAGTTGAAGTGTGTGCAGACCCCTTAGCCCTCTGCCTTGACTTCAGGATGCACTGGTTTGGGCCATGAGAAACCAGCTGTGGGGCCATGCTCTCTTCCTGTCCAGCAAGATGGACCCTCGGACCTACAGTTGGGTGCTTACTGGGTAAGCTGGGGAGGTTAAAGCACTGTGCTCTGTGACTTTGCTGAGCACAGATGACCTTGGGTGCTCTTAGCACCTACCAAAAGAGCCCTGGTTTCACCTGGACATTTTTAGAGGAGTCAGAGGGGACGAAGAGCATCGTTGAGTTCTTCAGGCTTCCTGATGGATGGGAAGAATTAAACTAGGGGTTGGGAGGCAGAAGGAAAGCTGTTTCTCGGAGTCATGGGATGGTTCTGTTGAGTCCTTGGTTTTGCCCTTAGCTGCAGGTTGGCAAAGGGTGTGTGGTGAGAGCCATCTTTACCGGGATGCAATTCAGTCTGAGTCATTCATTCCACTCATACGAGTGTTTTCTGGCAGAATTAACGTACTTAGTCTGGATTGAATTGATCCCTTCAGGGAGAGTTAAGCAAAAATTTTCTCCTGCGTAACTCAAATCCATTTAAGGAAGTTTTATCCAGCATTGTCCTTGAGACTCTGCTGGAGGCAACACAGATCCCCAGCCTGATGGGGCCTGCTCTCCTTTTTGCCTTCCTTTCCCCAGCAAGTACAGCTCCCTAGGATGCGCTTTCCTGCCTCCACAGGTTCACCAGCACGTTGGCCACCAATGACCCTCTGCAGACCTTCTTCCAGCTCATGTCAGGAAGGATCCCGCAGGCAGTGCAGGTCTGTGAGCAGCAGGCTGGCCCCATTGCCCACCTCACCCACCTCATGACAACCACCTTGCCTCACCTTCGCTTCCCTCTCCTCCAGAGCTGCGGGGATGCCAGGTGGGGAGACTGGAGGCCCCACCTGGCCGTGCTGTTGTCCAACAAGGTGGGAGACCTGGAGCTGAACCACCGGGCCATCGTCACCATGGGAGACACCTTGGGTGAGCTGAGGCTACTTGAGAAAGAGAATGGAGTGGTTGGGTTGGAATTTGCCTGTGAGTTTGGAGGCCTTCACAGCAATGCTGAGCACATGTTGCTGTTCCTCAGGGCTAAGTTCTGTGTCTTTCTCCCACCCAGCTGGCAAGGGAGCAGTGGAGGCAGCTCACTTCTGCTACCTGATGGCAGATATTCCATTTGGTTACTTTGGGGTGAAGGCAGACCGCATGGCTCTGCTGGGCAGCAGCCACCGGTGAGTCAGCCCAGCCCTGCAGGGCTACATCTCCAACTCTTCCTCATTCCTGTGATCTCTTCTGCAAAATAACAAAAACAAAACAAAACTTTAGGTGTTTTACTGCCCATAATGGCAGCTGTGCTCTTCCAGCTGTGGTCTGCCACTGTAGCATAGCTTGGGCATGCAAAGCCTTGCTACTGTGCCCTGAACATCTCTCTCCTCTGCTCTGCAGCCAGGCATTCACCCATTTTGCCACCACCGAGGCCATTCAGCGCATGGAAATCTTTGAGTACTGCCAGCAGCTGCGGCACCCCACATCCTTCCTGCTCCCATTCCAGGTATAGGGTTCAAGCAAGAACAGCTGCTGCTCAAAATGGACTGAAGACACCCCAAAAGCATCCCCTGCCCTGATAGAGCTGAGACAGAGGTTGCTCTCCAAAGTTTGGCTCCTTGTTGGGTTTGGGGGACACTAGCAGGACTGTGCTGGCCAAGGGGCTGCTCCAAGGCAGGGAACTGGGTTTTGGGCTCTGTGTTGAGTAGGGACATCTCCTTGCTCCCATCTCATGGCCACTGCTCTCCCTAGGTGTACAAGCTCCTCTATGCCTCCCGCCTAGCTGACCATGGGATGCCAGCCCAAGCACTGCTCTACTGTGAGCAGATCGCTACTGTGCTCCTCCAGCAGGACCCAACCAGCCACCCCGTCCTGGCCCAGCAACTGACCAAGGTGAGTTTTGTGCCTCTGTCATATGGATCCTGCGTGGGGATGTTGCTGGGGGCCTGCTGGTTTGGGGATTTCACGTGGGTGCCTATACTTATCAGTGTGTTTTGTGCCATAAAGGGTAGGAGCTGTTTGGAGACAAAGGACTTTGAGGTTTGGATATCCCCAGGTGCTTGTTGTTCCCATGTTTGTGCATCCAAATGTCCCAGGCTGCATGCCTCCCCCCATGACAACACCTTTGTGTGGGCAGCTGGATGCTGCTGTGCTGCAGGAGCTGCCCCCAGCCCCAAAACTTGGTGCTGCACACTGCAGCCCCCCTGCTGCATCACAGAAACCTATTTAGTGCCTAACAGCCTCTCAGATCTGCCGTTCTGCTGGGGATAATGCTCCTCCTGGGAGAAAACACTTTCATCTGAAAAACCAGTGCATTCATACACACTCTTGTCTTTGATGTTTTAGACTGTGTTACAAATTATGATACACATTAGTGTTTGATTAAGACTTCCCCTCTTTTGAAGCCGGGGACGATATACAACCAGGTGCTGGTTCATTAATATTGGATCAAAGTGCACATTAGCTTTTGGATTAAACATTCCCCCCGTTTAGGAGTAATCATGCTTATAATTTCCTCTTTCCTGCCATTGATTTGGGATGAGTGCATGTTTGCACAAAGCTGGGACGCACAGGGGTCCGGCTGTGCTGGGCAGCTCTGGCCGGTCCCTGTCCCCAGCATGTGTCTCATCTGACTGTCACCAGTGAATCACAGCATCGTTTGAGCTGAAAGGGTCCCTTAAAGGCCGTCTGGTCCAACCCCCTGCACTGAACAGGGACACCCACAGCTCCATCAGTGCTCAGAGCCCCATCCATCCTGACCTTGGCTGTCTGCAGTGGTAGGGCACCACCTCCTCTCTGGGCAACCCATGCCAGTGCCCCACCAGGGTGTGGATACAGACCAATCTCTTACTGGAGAAGTGAAATGTGCAGCAGTACTGCAGTGAGGGACACGGGGGAGACAGTGGAGCGTGGAAGAAATACAGAGCACAACATGACAGCAGGATGCTGTGGTGGGGGAAGAGGGGGGAAAAGAAAGAAGGTGATGTTATCATGTTGTTCTGGGCTGTGAAAGCACAAATGGCATGTGTGAGACAAGGAGGTGATAATCCCCCATGCTTGAGGGTCTCAGCTGGGGCACTGTGCCCTGTTTGGGATGCGCAGCACAGGGACAGTGCCAGACTGGTGCAGAAGAGAAGAGCTCAGTGATAAGAGGTGAAGGGAAAAACGACTGCAGGGTTGTTTTCTGCGTCAGATAAGGTGGAGAGGAAAAGGGTGCAGGGAGCTGTGATAAAGGTCTGTGGGAAAAGCGTGCGCGAGGCTGGTTTTAGGGAGCAAGGATCGAGAGGCTTAATTTGCAGTGAGGTCAGGAACAGCTCTGTGTCCCTGCACAACAGCTGGCTGAGCGACTGAAGCTCTGTGACCCACTGCTACTGGAGATGCCTGAGCAGGACCTGGCACTGGAGCCTGAGTGGCTGCTGCAGCTCCGTACCCACTGCCAACACTGCGAGGTGAGGAGCAGCTTTGGGTATGCTTTGCCTTCTGCTTTCCCCTCCTGCCCTGGGTGGAAAGTGGTGGTGGTGGTGGTGGTGTGCTTCTTGTGCTGCAGTGTCCTTTGCTCTTTGCCCCATGCCACGTTTTTCTGTCCGCTTTCTTTGCTCTCTGGCTACCTGCAGGTGCAGGATGACCTCACTCCAGAGGTGGCACCAACCCAGCCAGAGCCCTGGGATACTGCAGCCACCCCAGGTAAGGAAACAAAGCCCAGAGGGCCCCTGCCTAGCAGCTAATTCCTTGAGCTCCAGGTTACCCCATGGGTGTTGTGTGCCCATCCACAGAGCCCCATAGAGAGGCTATAGCCGCCTCCATCCATGCAGTGCTTATGTGCACCTGGCTGCCTGGTTGAGTCTGGTTTTCTGGAGATGCCAGCACTGATGGGTGGAGGACTGATGCAGATAGGATAAAAATGACAAATCTCTCTGAGCCGTTTCTTCCGATCAGCTTTCCTCACTGCTGCCAAATTCTCTTTTGAGGAGCTCTGCCTGGCAGTAAAAAGGATCATCAATCCTGATTGCCTCCTGCTGCTATCAGGGTTGAGGCTACGATCATCCCTGTCTGAAAAAAAAAAAAAAAAAAAACCCAACAAAAAACATTGCAGGTGGTTTGGGATGGCTCCTTCAAGCCATGGTCTCAGCAGTGCACCTGCTTTCCTTGCACCTGGGGCCTCCCTGCATTGGGTCAGGGTCCTGCCTGGTGGTACCTTTGGCAGTGGGACAGAAGATGCAGTACAGTACATTCCATGTTGTCCCTGGGGTCCCTGTTCACCTTGGCAGCTCATGCTGATGTGTAATGGAGAAGGAAAAACCCTCTGCACCAGCTCTGATGGACTTGCAAATGGTGCCGTGAGCTTCAGGTGTCTTTTCTAGGCAGAGAGATGGACCATGAACAGCCTCAGAGCGATGGCCCCCAGCATGAGCAGTGGTATCAGCCTCCTGTGCCTGATCCCCACCAGGATGTGTCCATCCAGCCCCAGGAGGTTGCAGTGTTGGGCATGGGGCTGACTTCCCAGGAAGAACTTTGCCCAGAGCCCTCTCTGCAGGCAGTGCCAACAGCAGGTAAGTGCCCAAGTGCATCTCCCCATGCTGTAGCAGTCATGAGTGGTGTCTCTTGGGAAGCGTGGTGAATGCTACTGCTGCCACACCAGCACCTTGCTTCCCTGGATCATGATTCACCCAGATTCAAGGTCACAGTCACCTTGTCCAAAGCAGTAAAGGACTAAAACCACCTCTGGTGGAAATGGGGCAGGAGCAAACTGGGCTCAGCCCTGGCCGTGCCTTCTCCATCTCTCATCTAGGCGATGCTGAGGAGCCCCAGGATACCCATAGGGTGCAGCAGCCGGTGCTGGCAGAGCTGGTGAGTTGGGGCAGTCACTCCATGGTGCTTGGGGTTGGGATGTGGGATTTGCATGGTAGGTCATGCTTGTTGATCCACAAGTGCCATGTTCTAGCCTTGGTCTCCAATGCCAGCAGGAATTAAGCACAAGGGCTCGCTCGGCCTCAGAGAGCTCCTCGGCATCCCTGGAGGAAGGCAGCCAGACATCCTCAGACAGCACTGCTGAGGAGCTGGAGGGGGCATCGGAGGACAAGGTGAGTGGGTTGCAGGCAGATGACATGTGGCTGTCTCTTGCCTGGCCACCCTCTCCCAGCCATACCTTGGGCAGGATGGCATTGACAGCCACGTGGGGACATCTGTCTGTGTGGGTGTTGATGATTTGAGGGGAGCTGTGGTCTTATGGCATCCTCACCCTCTCACTGCTTTGACCACGGAAACCTGTCCTTGTCAGAGCTCTGGATTCCGATGGTTTGGCTGGTTTCGGTCCAAGCCCCAGAAGGAAACCTCTCCCAAAGCCACGACCTCAGGCTCCCCCATGCCAGGACTGCAGGTAGGGGGGACACCCAGGGTGCAGCACAGGGACGGTGGCACATTGCTCCCTTCATCCCTCCTCTCCATCCTTTTGCCCTGGAAGTGAATCCTTTACTGATAATAACTGTAAATAAATAGAGTGCCTTTGCTGTGCGAGGAATGCTCTAACCAGGTCAATACATTTTCAGGATCGGAGGTCCCCATCCCCACCCAGTGCTGTCCCTTCTGCTCAGCCCCCAGCATCCCCATCTCCTTACAGAAACCCCGGTAAGTGCTCCTATTGGGAAGCTTCTCCTTTCTTTTTGGAGCGGAATGACAGGAGGGTGAAATATCTTTGTTGCTGCAGTGTCGATCGACATGAAGGGCCAGTGGGATGCAGACGGCCATGAGGTGAGGAGAGCTGTGGCTGTGCCCGTGCTGGGGATGCTCTGCTTGGGGTGGCTGCGGAGCTGCAGTCGCCTCTAAGGTTCTTCTCCCTTCACCCATTGCAGCCCAGCTCCCAGCAGCCAGGGATGGTTCCGCTTTTCAACCCTGTGCAGGTTTCCCAGGTGAGGTGGGCAGTGCCGTGCCTCGGGGCTGCCCATTACATTGGAGAAGGGGTGGTGATTGGTGTATAAGCACTTCTGAACCACTCTCTGTGCTTCCCAGCTCGCTGCTGCCCGGCCCACCCAACCCAGACTGCTCTCGCAGCGCCGCTACCCCAGCCCACTGTGAGTGGGGGTCGGTGTGCGCGTGTGTGTGTGTAATGCTCAGAGAAAACAACAGCACTTTGTGGAATGCTTTCATCCAAAATGGTGTTTGCCTTTTTTGTTGTTTTTTCTTTTCTTTTTTTTTTTTTTTTAAACGGTGGAGAGGGGGAGGAGGCACAGGTTGGGCTGGGTGGTAGTGAAAAGCAGCGAAATGTGATAGGACAAGGGGAAATGGTTTCCAAGTGGAAGAGGGGGGATTTAGTCTGGATAGATTGGAGAGAGGCAATAAGGTCAGCAAGGCACAGGCTGCCCCGAGAGGGGGTGGTGCTCCGTCCCCGCAGACCTGGAACTCCGGCTGGATGGGCTGTGAGCGCTGACGGATCTCCGGCTGTCCCTGCTCAGTGCAGGGCGTGGGACAGCTCTCACGGTCCCACCTCAAGCACGAAAAAGTTGTCCGGCGGAGAGTAGTCTGAATTAGGTTGTGCGGCACTGCCCCACCTCACCCATTGGACTCAGTACGCCGGCCGTGAGTCTGTCTCAAAGCACCGCGGGGCCACGAGCATCCGCCCCGGCTCAGATCAAATCCGCAGCCGCTCGGGCTTCTCCTGCCCAGGCCGGCCCGCGCGGCGCCCCCCCTTGCTGGTGGCTCACCCACCCACGCGGGCGGAGCTCTGCTGGAGCCGCGTCAGGCCCTTCCCTCAGACCTTCCCCGAGGCGGGGAGTGCGGGTGACGGGCACCCAGTGCGTGGCCTCGACGGTGAGCTTCCTCCGGACGCTCTGGTGGTTTCCAACAGAATATATATATAGAGCTCTAACTCTCGAATACTTTCTGGCTGTGGCGAGTTACCCGGCATGCTCTGCGGAATATGGTAATGAAGGTGGCCCCGCCCCTTCTGCTAGGAGTGACTATTTACGGAGCGGTTAGAAGGGTGCCCCGCGTTACAATGGGGCCCCGGGCAGCCTGAGCTGGGGGGGAGGGGGCTGGAAAGGGAAAGGGAGGGAATATGAATGGGTCGGAGCTGCTGGAAGCTCACCCCCAGCTTGCAGCAGCGCGTGGAAGCTCCAGGATGGGTAACTGGCTAACAGAGCTCATTGCTAATTAGGGAGGGTGCGTACTTTCTTCCCCTGTCAAACAATTGGGCTGCTTGTGGGGCAGCCTGTGGGCATTACTTGGATCTGGAGCCAACCGTGCCCCAAACAGCGATGTATTTAGGAGTTAGATACCTGATGAGATGCTTTGTGGCACCGCACAAGGGGGTACCACTGCACTCAGCTTGTTCTTCCAGCATCCTCCTCCCAGCTGCACTTAGTGCGTGTCCCACTGGGCTCAGCAGGGCCGTGATTTTTGGAGCTGTTATTTATTAGATGAAGTGCTGGGTGATGACCTTGTCTCTGTTCCTTCAGCTCCCGGTGCCACCCGCCATGCAGCTGGTTGTCTGGGGTCACTTACTGATCTGCTGTACGAAGCAAGCTTTCATTGCTTGCTCGAGTGTCACTAGGACATGAATATTAACAAAGCTCAGGTATCCCGTGGTGCTGGCTGTCACTGTGGGCCACCGAGGGCTCGTTTGGAGCTGCTTTGCTCTGCAGGGAACTCTGTGATGGAGCTGTAATCAAGTGTTTGTGACCTCTGCTCCAAAGCACCGTTCAGGACTTTGGAACATGGGGATGTTTGTGATGCTGCTGGTTGATCAGGCGATACACGTTGTTTATGGAAAAGCACCTTGGAAATCATGGAATATTCCAATTTGGAAGGGACTCACAAGGATCACAGAGTCCAATTTTGGCTCTCCTGGAGCCCTGGGCTGGGAGCAGCTGTGTGGGGACAGGCACAACACACCAGCTATAGCAGTGCCTCTTGTACCCATGATGCTGAGGGACCTATGCTGTTCTTGGAGATCCTAAGTACTGAATACATCATCCTGAGGCTGTGAATTACTGTTGGAGAGCTGAAAAAAGCAAAACTACAAAAAAAGTTAGAAGTCTCTGACAGCATAGGGTAAAAGCATCACCTTTCTTGATGTGTCTGTCATGAGCAGAGATCGTATCTGGTGGTGAGATGAAGAGAAGTTGTGTGCTGGCTGGTGTTAATTACAAAGAGAAAAACACATGAAAATCAAGTGAAATTGAATCCCACTGCATCTGCTATTCCCAGAGTGGAAGGCCTCAGTGCATCTCATTAGTTTAAAACCCCTGATGGTGAGAGCTCGGCTTCCAACAGGAGATTGATGTGACATTGAGATCAGGGAGAGGATTAGCTGCCCGCCTGTGAACTTGTCCAAAGGAGTTTAACATGTAAATGTTTCGGCAACGTGGCTCCCAGTGAGAAGGCATGCCCGTTAATTAAGGCCCCTGGGATTGCATGGTTGCAATGAGGGAGGGATGAGCTCTGTGCATGCAGAAAGGCCTGCTGCTGTTTTCTCTGTGGTAGAGCCCTTCTGACTGAGAGCTTTGCATGGGTGGGTGAGCTCTGCTGGTCACTGGGATGATCTGCTGTAGGGCAAGGTGAGCACTGTGGGTGTTGGGTTGGGACTGCACCTACCAGTCATGCAAGAGAGATTGGGATCCTCCTCCATCCTTAGCATCGTGTCTCTACTTCTTACCTCCCTGCTCTCAAGCCCTGCTTAAAACAAACAGACCTTCAGGTATTTCGTGGGAGGAGAGGCTCCAAGAGGAGAGCTTGCATCCTGCTGCGGTGCCTTGCAGCTTCCTCATGAGGATGAACCAGATTAGGATGCAGCAGTCTGGAAAAGATGGAGTGGTGAGAGACCTACACAGTTCTAAGCAGTGCTGAGGAGGTGATTAGGAAGCAATAGTTTGTTGTTTCCTGCAGTGCAAGGAGCTGGGGCTGCCTGCTGAAAACTTCAGTCTCCATGCGGGTTTGGAGCAATGTGGGTTTGAACTGAACTGCATCACAGAGCTGTGTGTGTTTGGGAGAAGTAACTCAGCTGTTGCAACTTGTTGTCCCAGGATGTGAGGAGACCAGAAATATAATGAGCCTTTAAAAGGGAATTTGATTATGTCGTGGCAGGTAATACTTGTCAGGGGACCTGAACGTGGCCCCAAGGGGTGGGTGACCCAATGCTCTGCAGGAAGACCCTCTTCTTGGGAGGCTGCGATCGAAACAGCCCTTTCAGCTCAAGCTGAAGAAGTGTTCCTTGGTGCAGACGCTTATGTTTCTTCTTGTACCCATGCCTGCCTTGCAGAAGTTGCAGCTGCGTGTGGGTTGCTTGGTGACAGTTCTTCTGGGCAGGGCAGGGAATTAAACAGTAAGTAGGATTAATAAAAACGTATCAAAATATGTAAACATATGCATCAAGTCTCTTTGAAAATGAAGGAGCAGTTAATAAGTATTTGCAATCAACGTTCCTACGTGGAAGCCTTCTCTGAAAGCAGCTCTGAGACTGCTCAAACAACCCATCTCTTTCCATCATTTTAACAGCCTGTTTTCTCGAGGCAGATGAAATGATTTGCCTGAAGAGCTGTCTCCCCTCCTCCCCACATATGACAGGCTGTATCAGACAGGTGTCTGTCTCCTGGCTGTGTCCTGAGATGGCTCCTGGGCCTGGTGGTACCTGGAATCATAGTTACAGCATTGTTTGAGTTGGAAGTGAGCATTAGTGGCCATCTGGTCCCACTCCCTGCACTGAACAGGGAAACTCAGCTCCATCAGAGCTCAGAGCCCATCCACCCTGATCTTGATGTCTGTAGGGATGGGGCACTACCGTGTCTCTGTTCCAGTGCCTCACCATCCTGAGTTCCTGCTCTGGGCAGCTGTGGGTCACAGTGAGTAGCCAGATCATGCCTTCTATTTATTTCCATGGAAACTACAGTAGATAAGAAGAGCACAACAACATGTAGTGGGATATTGGTGGAATGTTTCAACCTCTACTGCTGTTGCACTATGATCTGCCTCTGACATCGTGAGCTGGCAAAATAAAATAGAAGGCATCACTTTTGGAGCAGCCATCGTACAAGCTTGTTCTTCTCTGGGTTGTGGGTCCTGAAGCACTGCATCCAGGACATGTGGGCACCATCTAGATATGGTAAGGTAGGATGGCAGGTGATGAGCAAAATGTTCTGTTTCTGGGGCTTACACCTCCATAATTCCTGCAGGGATTTCAGTGCTCAGGTGATGTTGCTACTTTGCCTTTCCCCAAGGCTACAGGAGCTGGGAACCACACAGCTTATAGTGCTTCCCTGGTCCCTGCAGTTGTTCCCTGCCCCTCTCTCTGAGGGTGTGTTTGAGTTCAGCTTTGTGGGATAACGGATGGGACTGTCAGGCCTGTTGTCCCAACAACCCAAGAAGATAAATTGTCCAATGTATGCAGCAACCTTTGCCGGTCCCTCACCCCAGAAGGAAGCAGCCCCATGACAGATGGGCTGACAAGCAGCACTGACACAACTGGGGCAGTGTGGATGTCAGAGGGTGAGAACCACATCTCTCTTCTTTCCACTTGGCACCCCAGAGCCTCTGGGCCAGGCAGCTGTTGCTTATCACCACCTCCCTTGGTTATTGATGGAAGCTGGCAGCATGAGAGCCCTGTCTATGAGAAAGACACTAGTCATGGTCCCAACATTGCACTGCAGAGCTGCCATCTGTCCTCTGGATGCTGGTAATGGATCTGAGTGCATCAGTGCTAACTTTCTGGCTAGACTTGACTCTGCTTCTCTATCTTATTTTCCAGAAGGGAAGATCCTAGACTGGCTCTTCAGGATCTGGATCCTGGGCTGTCCCTTCATCTTCTGTTCTGCTGAGGAGCAAGTAATGCTGGGATGGATGGTTACAAGTTTTGGCACATGCTGCCCAGGAAGGTGGAGGGGTCACCATTCCTGGAGGTGTTGAAGAACCATGGAGTGGAGATGTGGTCAGTGTTGGAGATGGGCTGGGGTTGGGCTTGGTGATCTGAGAGGTCTTTTCCAATAGTCCAATGATTCTAAGATGCCTCATCTAGAGCAGTTTGGAGAGACTGTGCAAATAACAGCACAACTTTCTCCTTTTGTCAATATGTGAGGAAAGTTTGGCAAGGCCACAGCAAGGTGAATCTTGTGAGCATCCTAGAGCTGTGAGCTATGAGCCAGCCTTACTATGAAAGTCCATTAGCCACGAGCAAAACTGCTCCTGGGCTCAGCATTCAGCACCTGTTATGGGCTGAATTAGTCCTTAATTTCTATCCCTGACAGTTAAAATGACTCAGACATTTCTTCCCAAGACTGGGTATTGCTTCTGACTGCATCCCTTGCAGCCATGGCTCTACTGACAATTAAATTGTTCTCAGAAACCTGGTGACCATTGTGTCTGCAGGTCAAGGTAGGCTGCTGCTCTCACATGAGCCGTGCTATGTGGCCAGAAGAGGAGCTCTGCTGTAGAAAGCAAAAGATGAGATGCATTTGTGGACTCAATGGCTGCAGGTTTAACAAGATCAATACCACCTCTGCAAAAGATTACATGGTATACTAGGCAGCAAATAGACCACTTCTGCTGGATTTGGAAGCCATTTATAGAGCCTATTAGGGATGGTAAGGTAGAAGGGACGTATCTGGAGTAAATTGCACAGATGCAGTAACTCACTCTCATGTTAAGGGTTTTGCAGTCTATTAAATAATGGAACTAAAGGCAAAATAAATGAGATTTCTTTTTCTGTAAGAAGCTTTACCACCAGCAGAATGATAGGGCCAGGCTGTTGCACTATTCTGGCTCCCACTGCTCACATTAGGAGGGCTAAACCTAATGCAAATTTGGTGCTTTGGCACTGGCTGAAGACTGAAGCTTTACCCTCACAGAAAGAATTGTAGCATCACAGAATGGCTGCCTTGGAAGGGACCTCAAAGACCATCCAGCTCCAATTCCCTGCTCCAGGCTGGTTACCAACCACTAATTCAGGCACCAGATCAGGCTGCCCATGCATGCTACATGGCTAGTGCTCATGTTTGCCCACGGTGAGCAGGCAGGAGCTGAGAACTGCTTTTGAGAGCAGGCTCTCTGAGCTCAGGCTGCTCCATTGGGCTCGTTTGAGCTGCCCTTGTGCCTTCATCACCTCCTGCGGTGTGCCCTCTGAATAATTAGCTCTAATAATGCATGAGCAATAGCCTGCCTGGTCACCATGCCCGCATGGCAGGGTGCTCTGCTTCTGTCATTCCTCCCATTCTCTGTCCAGTCTTATTTGAAATATCCTGCAGGATGAATTATGGTGCTCTGAGAGAATCTGCAAAATAGGATCACAGGCCAATTGAATCCATCTGCAAAGTATAGGAGCACAATATATCACCCTACAGATGGATTATATATATATATATATATATATATTTTTTTTCCCACTCCCTTCTTTATTTTAAGGGGTTCTTGAACCTAAAAAGAACAGCAGATACAAGCTGCATGATGTAATGAACTGAGTGCTGCCTGCAGGTGAGCTGTGTAGGAGGGATGGTGATGCTGAGATGTCCATAGGGAGGCAATGGGCAGCAATGGGTTAGGGAAGCAAGGCAGGGCTTCACACCTTGGCACTGCCCAGCCTGCTCCCTCCTGCAGCAGAATGGTGCTGTGTGAGTCTCTGGGAGGATGTCACAGGGCCCAGCATTCGTGTGCTGAGAGAGACAGGAGCTGGCAATGTTTACCAGCAGCGGCAGGCTTTAGGGACAGACTTCTTTGCACTCCAGGTGGATGGAGGTTGGCCTTGTGCTGCTTCCCAAGCCTCCCTTGTCCTCGGGCTGGGATGCTCCAGTCATTACCCAAGGGGGAAGGGAAATGAGTTAAACCCATCTTCAGACACGTTTGTATTGATTCTGTCACTTTCTTGCTGCTTGCTGACAGGTGATGGATGGCTCATAATGCGACCGGCACAGTACATTACGTTTCCCATCCAGGGACTCCTAAATCATTTCAAATTTTCAAATTCCCTAATCAATATTTTATCAGTAGCAGAAGAAAGCGGAACGGGCCCATTTCTCAAGACGGAGGGGAGTGAGCGTGTGTGTATGCGTGCCTGCACATGGATGTGAGTTTGTGTATTTGTAATAGCAACTAAAGCATCACTAGCACAGTGATTACAGTACCTGCAGCTGTAAAAATAAATGCAGAAGTAGGACTGGGAGTGGTGTTTACATTCTGGTGACTACAGGATGAAACAAATTAAGGACTCAAGCGTTTGGTGTTAATGTATGGGGCTATGGCCTTCTTCCTCTTGGCCTGTGCTCTACCCTTTTCTCTCTGTTGTTATATGAAGAGGGCAGCTGCTCTCACCTGTCTATTTGCTGGAGCTGGAGTTAGATTTTGGGTTGTGCTGCCCAAGGTGCTCCCTTCCCCAGAGGCACCATGCGCTATGGGATGCAGACCTTGAGTCCTTGCTCAGCCATTACAGTGCTGCATGTAGGAATAACCCATTTCTTGTTCTGAACCACAGAATCATGGGGTTGGAAGGGACCTCTGGAGATCTCCCAGTCCAATCCTGCTGCTAAAGCAGGTCCCTACAGTAGGTCACATAGGAAAGCGCCCAGTTGGAGCTTGAATGTCACCAGAGAAGAAGACTCCATCACCTTTCTGGGCAACCTGTTCCACTGCTGTCCCATCTCACAGTAAAGAAGTCTGAGGACTGGCCTCATCAGCAGGAATCCTATGGAATGGATCCCATCAGTGAGCAGGGAGAATGATCTGGACCAGCAACAGCCAACAGAACCCCTCAGTGTTCATCCTCCAGAAGTCAGTGCTGCTCCTGCCTCTTTCAACCTTACAAGTGGTAAAACCCCATTTTTTCATACCTACAGAAAAAAAAACACCTAGTTGAACTAGGGACAGATGGCTTTGCTGTGCCAGTGGGTGGTCCTGCAGCTATTTGGGGTTGGATGCAAAAGGGCTGGGGGGGCTCTGCTGGGAGTACTGGGGTCAGCTCATGAGGGAATGGGATCATAGAATCATTGGAGTTGGAAGAGACCTTAAAGGCCATCTTGAGTTCTCCTGCTGTGTCCGGGACTAAGCTAGATGCTGATAAGCAAAGAGCTGTTTTTCCCTACCATTCACTTCTACCAAGCCAGAAATAGCCTGCCCGAGTTAGCTCGCATAGCAGCATTTCTCATTCAAAAGTTAATAAGCTTTGAAATTGGATTTTAATCAAGTAATCTTTGATCCTAGGCACTAGAGCTCCATTAGGAGGGTCCAGTAAACCAAGTTTCATCTCTCTCTCTCATGTTGTTTCTTTATTTTTTTTTTCCTCAGTCTTGCAGAGATGTTTTAGCATTTGAAGAGCTGCGTGTTGTAGGATTTCTGTTGTCCCTGCTCTTATGATCTCATCCCATCCCGTAGATGAATGGAAAAACTGATTTGGCTAACGTCTTCTTTCCCAAAGTTTGAAGCCTGTAAGTATTTTTTAACAGCTTCGCTTCTTTTGGGAAAAGTGCCAGAGCTCTTGGAATCCAGCTCTTTGCTAGCAATCAGTGAGGGGGGGACAGGGGGCAGAAGATGTGCTGTGGCTCTCAACGCGTTACCTGCCTCATAAAAAGAGTACAATGAATTCTGTGTCCAATTGCAGAGCAGCTGGGGTTGGAGGGAGCTCATCTTTTCTGACCTTCCTGCTCACAGTTGGGTCAGATGGAGCTGGCTGCCTGGGACCACAAAAGCATTGGGCTCTCCTCAGGGAGAGAGACTTTGAGTACCTCAAAGGATGGGTGCTCCATCCATCAAGTGTTCAAGGAGTTCTTATATTTAAACAAAATTTCTTGTGTTTAATTTGGACTGCTGAGATAGGTCTGGCTCCCTTGTCTTTGCTCCCTCTTCCCTGTGCATGCAGTTGCGCTTGCCCACATTCAGGGCTTTCTCTTCATGAGATTCCCATCTGCCCATCTCTCCAGCCTGCTGAGGTCCCTGCAAAGGGCAGCACAACCATCTGCTCTGCTGGCCGTTCCTCCCTGCCTTGTATCTTCTGCGAACTTACAGACAGTATGCTGTGTCTGGTCATCTGAGTCACTGGTGAAGTTCATTAAGGGACCTTTCCTATCCTTTTCACAAATTTTGGCAGGCAGCAAAGGAAGTTATAGCTGGACTTTGGGGTTATGTAGTTGCACTACCACTCAAGGGATGGATTTGGTTCAGACCTCTCCAAGTTGTTATTTAGAAGCCTCATAAATCTGCACAAGGACTCCTGTCTTGGTTTACCCTCTGAAGACTTTTCTCTTGATCAGATGGAGTGGAGCTTGGTTTTATTTTTCGAAGCTATATTTAGATTCTGGTGCACAGGCACCCGTTTCCTGCCGAAATACTAACTTAGTGAGCTCTCCAAGGACCAAACACAGTTCCTTCCTGGGCTCATGTAATGATCAAATCAGACGGGGGAGGTTTCTTTCAGTAGCAGAATAACCACGCAGAGCCCCTGCACAGCTTTCCTGTAGTAGTCTTGTTATCCCACGAGTCGTCATTTGCTCAGGGTCAGGGCTCTAATGAGCATCTCAGCCCAGAGCCTGCTGGGAGAGGCTGTAAAGGATCTGTGGTGGGCTTGCCAGAGGTGGTTTGGGTAGGATGGCATGTTGGCAGGCCAGGTGTGCCGTCTGTGAGCCGTGCACTCTGCTCTCCCTACTTCTGTTGTCTGTCACTGAGGACATTGCACTTGCGTCGCCTTGGGCTGTGAACACCTGACTGCACGCTTATCCCCTTTCTTCTGGGGAAGAAGTATGTTTGCCTTTCCGTACACTTTACAACCCCAAATACCTGCATCTGGTATTAAACTACCCTGATGGCCAGCTTTTGCCATTTCCAGTACTTCTCGGGGCTGCTGAGCCCTGTGCTGGTACTTGCTGGGAACATGAGCTGTCACATGCTGGCTCTACGGGACCGTGCAGTCTGTGCCAGGCTGACAGCACCTTGAAGGAAAGCTGGTCTGCTGCACAAGACTGACCCTGCAGAGTGCAGGGTGCTTAGGGTGAGCCAGCACCACCTGCAAGGGATGCTTCCAGCCAGCCAGTCACATGAGAAATTAAAACTGACATTAATCTAGTGGATGCCAGGCCAACACAGTTGGCAGAGCTGATCATACCATGTTTTGGAAAGGGACATCAGTCCTTTCTTGTGTTAACAGAGCAAGCAATCTCTCTCTCATGGCATTTAGTGATCAAATATTTTGCAAAGCTATTTGGAGAGGTTACCCAATCCCATAACTGAGCAGCAAGAAATGTAGTGTGGCTAAACAGCATTGTCCAGCTTAAGTCCTCTTCCAGGCTGTGTGCAAGGTGTGAACGAGCTGTCAGCAGCTTGCTGGGTGCTAAGGCTAGACTCTGCTGTGGAGGGTGAGAATTTGGTTTTAGTCTTTCCAGGGCTTCCCATTATGTTTTAAGGTCTGGTTACTGCCACGGCTGTGTGTCTCTCAGAGTGTCTGTCTCTCTTGACCCCATCAGTGGCGGTGAAACATGGAGCCAAGTTTCCAACACCTCTTCTGGAAACCATCCCATGCTGTGACAATTTTCTGTTTGGATGAGAAACAGACATAGCATGAAATAACTAGGAGCATTTGCCATGGAGAAACTCTTCCCATTCCATCCCTATATCCTCTTCTCCAACTGCTTAGCATCTTTCATAGGATCACAGAATCACTGAGGTTGGAAAGGCCACTAAGATCCCCAAGTCCAACCTAACAACCATGCTCATGTCCCTCAGTGCTACATCTCAGTTCTGTACATCAGTTCTGTAGCACCTCCAGGGACTGTGATCCCACCACCTCCTTGGGCAGCCCATTCCCTGGAGATGCCCTCACTGGATATGCTTGCATGAAAAACACACTGGCTGTGAGAGAGACTGAAGCTGGGGCATGAGGCATGAGTTCAGGATAGAGCAGATCCAGCTTTGAGTCCCTGCTATGCTAGATTCAGGGAAAACAGCTTTTTCTCCTCACTCACAGGCTGGGGAACCTCTGATCTGTGCAGTCGTTCCCCAAGCTCACAAAACTTCACAAATATATCTTCCTGAGAAAGGTTGCTGGTGTTGAAATAGCATTTTAACTGTCTTTTTCATGGTTGTGCTGTATTGTGACAGGTTTGGAAATGATTATGGGGACTGGTAGGAGGATGCTATAGAAATGCTATATGCCGTGATTGTGCGGGCCTAGGCAGGGGGAGGAGGAAGGATGGAAAGCTGTTGTAAAACCATTGCTCCAAGGGGAGAAGAGAGTGTTTGCCTGGAGCTGTTCCCAAGGGCTGATGCCCAGTGCACAGGCATCTATCAGTCTGTCTTCTGGTGTGGCCAGTGATGGACCACTTGGCAGATCTGACTGTACCTGGAAGAGCAGACTGAGGGCCTGCTGGGGACAGGCATTGTCCTTTCCTTATTCCCTATGACTCTTTTTAATGAGGGTAGAATTTGTTCTCTATATACAAGGACCATACCCTGGGCCTACTTGTGTTGGGGTGGCAGTCCTGCTTGGACTTGCATACTGCTCAGGAGTGCTGCTGGGGGAGCTGTAAAGTTCACCTGTCTGTCTTCTCCCTGTACCAGCAGTGACATCAACAAGCCAGCCTGCAGCAAGGGATGCAAATGGCTTCACCTGGAGGTAACTGTTCCCAGGCGATGATCCCCAAGGACTGCTTTGCAGAGCCCTGCCAGAGCTTCAGGCAGACACGGGCTTGCTTGGATTTCAGCGCTGAGCTGGTCGGTGCCAAAGCCCATTTGCATCACTGTGAAAAATGGTAAAATTATCGTTAGGTGTTCACTAAAATACTCTAAATTTTGCAGAACATGAGGCATGAGTCAGGCATTGAGACCTGCATCCAGAGGAGGAACAGAGCGGGAAGAGGCGGCAGGAGTGCTTATGAAATATTTTGTTTCACTGGCAAGAGGACAAGAAATAATTGGGCCCTAAATCAAGGAAATGGGAGAAAAGGAACAGCAAATCAAGGGAAATGGTGGAAAATTAGGTCTTAGAGTAGAGAAATGTGTACACATGATCACCTGGTAGTTCTGGCAAAGATATATGCCTATAAATCTCCTTTTTTAACCTTTTCTCTGCTGCTTCAAGGGGATTAGCATCAGATGTGCTCATCCTGTCCATCTTTTCTAGATGTGACTGGCAGTGCACCCCAAGGGCTGTGGGCAGCCTGGGGAGCAGGAACCCCATTGCATAGACCCTCCCTGGGTGTGCAGAGGAGTAGAACCATAGAATTGAGTAGAAAGGGACTCTTAAAGGCCATCTGGTCCCACTGCCTGCACTGAGCAGGGGCACCCACAGCTCCATCAGTGCTCAGAGCCCATCCAGCCTGACCTTGGCTGTCTGCAGGGATGGGGCACCACCACCTCTCTGGGCAGCCTGTGCCACACTGCCCTTATTGTTAGACAGCTTCTTCCTTCTATCCAGTCTAAATCTCCTTCCTTTAGTTTGAACCCATTTCCCCTTGTCTTATCACAACAGGACCTGCTAAGCTGTGTGTCTCCTTTCTAATAGCAAGTCCGTGCCATCTCAACCCTGGAGACCCAGGGCAATCCAGGATGCCCAGCAGGCTGCTCCAGCCCCAAGCCTGTCATCCTGCATTTAAACAACCCCCTGACTCCCCTCACTCCCCTTCAAGTCCCTGGCTTATTTTTCTTATAGAAAGAATGAAATATAAAAATAAAGCTTTGTGTTTGCTTTTCCAAGCCCTCCCTCCCACTGCACGGTGCGCATTAGCTCCCCGAATGCTCGAGTCAGACATGGCCTCTGGTTAAAAACAGCAACCACCCTCGTGCCTCGCCTGTTTCCCAGGAGCTGGCAGCCAGACAATAACACTGATGGGATCGTCTTCATCAGAACATGTCAGCCCCTCTGTGAAATTTAAGTAACTTCAATTGGGAGGCAGAAAATGATAAAGAAAAAAAAAAAAAAAAAGCGCTAGGGAGAAGAAGCAGGGAGATGGGGAGATCAGAAGAGAGCTGCTGCAGGAGCCGCCCGTGCTGGGACAGTGGGTGTGGGCAGGTAGGAGCTGCTGCTCCTGGATCAGAGGTGATGCGAGTTGTGCTGCTGATTTGTTTTGTGGTTTTTGTTTTGCTGGAAGAGCCGACCCTGTCTTTCTGAACCGTTCGGATATCTGGAGGCGAAAGTGCTCTGTAGAGTGAGGTATTAAATTATTCTGCTGAAAACAAAAGTCTTGGCTGAGCATTGCTCTGAAGTCACTGGCTTTGGCTACGTGACTGCGTGTGGCTGAAGAATTCTATTAGGTAGATGGAAGTGTTGTCTCCTTCCATGATATTGAAGCATTATGGGAGTTTCCAGAGGTGCCTAATGCAGTCTGATCCAGGAAAGCCTTCTTCCTGGTGTTGTCTGGCTGTGGGTCCGTCCTGGTGGGATGCTGGTGTCTGTGCGGTGTGAAGGGCACAGATAGAGAAGAGGGGTGGGCTGGGGTGGTGTTCCATGGCCCCAGGGTGTGTAATACCATCACAGATCCCTTTCTGTGGTCTGTACATTAGACTTGTACAGTTACCATAGCTCCAAAGATTGTGGTGGAGCTGAAATGGGTGCCAGCAGCAGACGAGGGGATGGGCAGCTGTCTGAGCCCATTAAACAGAAGATCAGGGCTGAGACAGTGCTGAGTGGTTGCCATCTCCAGCTGAAGAAGCCCAGGAGATATCAGGCAGAGCTTGTCATCTTCTGCTTTTCTGTTTCTGTAAACCTGGAAGGTGCTGGAAGCTGCTGCAGTAGAGAGGATGAGCAGGCATGACGGTTGCTTTTTCTGCACGCTCTCACGTCGTTTCAGTCACTGCTTGTTTGCTTGCCGTTGTTGTGGCTGTGTTTTTTTTTTCCTTCCCCTGACTTCATTTCTAACATAAAAAGTTATTTAGCCTGAAAGTGCACGGGAGCTCATTGTGCAGGGAGCTGCAGCACAAAGGGTTCCAGAAGCAATCATGTTTCCTCTCACCAGCACAAGCCATGCGACCAGATGATTCAGAAGCACAACATCTGCAAGTCTTGAAAGGAGTTCTGCTCCATTTGACTGAGAGCAAGGAGAAGGAGGAGGGAGAAGGGGGATGGAGAAGCTCTTTTGGTGCCTGGTACTGGGGATGCGGCTAATTGCTGCGTCACCACTGCATCCCACTTATGCCATGCCCAGGGGTGCCTGAGTTTGTGGTGGGTGCAGGGGTGAGCAACCCATGACCGTTCGTTCTTTCCCTTTGGCCTTGGGAACCCAAGTACGTCCAAGCCCACAGGCCAACCTCCCTTGGGATGCTTTGGGTTTGCATGCACATTTCCTTGCTCCTTGGGTGCTGTTGGAATGGAGCACTGCACCAAGTGGGAGAGGAGGAGGAGGCGTTTGAGAAAATGGCAGGGACAAACAGCTTTAAAAAAAGGCCTATTTTCGGAGCGCCGTTTCTCATAACCTTTATCGTCTCCGCTTTGCTTGCCTTCACAGCCTCCTGCTTTGATTTCCCGTTCACAGTTGTTATTCTGGCAGCCCCTGGAAGAAAGGAGGTTGTGAGGGTTAAAGAACAGCTGTGGGAACGTAATTAATGCTTTGCAACTGTTCTGAAGGCCTTTAGCACCTTGCCGTGACCCAGCCGGTAACATCTGTGCATTGGCAGCAGCCAAGCCATAAAATTTCCCCCCTCCAAGTCCCATACAAAGCAACTGTCATCTGCCTGAGGCACGCAATCAGGGCACAAACTTAACAAATCTGTAGAAAGGCTGCAGTGCAGATGGCAGCTTGTTGGGTGCTGGGGTTGGTCAGAGGCTCCCAGCTGCTGGTCCATGTATGTGTCCAATGCAGGAGGTGGAAGAGACCCTCTCTTGCAGGGATCTGATGGTTGAGATGGGATGTATCCAAATCTGAGAGTGGCACCAGCCCCTTAGCTCACTCAAGTTGGATGACTCTGGGCTGAAAGCAGTGCCCACAGTGTCCGGAGCTGTTGGGATGACTTCAGCATGGCTGTCCCCAATCCCACAGGATGCTCAGAGCGTCCCTGTTTGGGGACGTGTTTCATCAAGGTCTGTCTTTTGCAGTGCTTTTCCCATTTTATGGCTAAAGGGCACCTTCAGGGCCTGCCACCCTCATTTTTATGTAAGTTGTAATTCAGAGTAAAGGAGGCACGAAAGTGCCTCCAATTCTCAGGAGCTCCAGCTAGAGTTTTCTTTCAGTCCCAGAACGCGAGGCACAGCTGGCGCTGCCTTGGTGACCAAAGAGAGGATGAACGAAAACACTTTCTGTTTTTTAAAGATTGCCTTTTTCTTCTGCCCTATCTCCATTTCCCCCCCCTGTTTCTCCAAAGCCAGCCCCCTGAGCTCCCAGCCTTCAAAGCCCATCATGCACAGCTGGAGGGGAGTGAACCTGCCAAGGGCAAGCATTCGTCCTTTGCTCTTTTTGGTTTTCTGAGAGGCCTGTGACTGTGCTGAATGCCAAGCAGCCCTGACCTTCACCCAACTGGGGCTCCCAGCTGCTACAGCGTTCTGCAGCATCCCTGCCTGATAGGAATTCAGCCTGGTGCTTCCCACCTGCAAGTTTTATCTGACAAATGGGTCTCATTTCTGATTCTAGTCTCCTTTTGATGGACCAGACCGTCTGCTACCTGGGAGAGGTTCATAGATCTGAAAGGCCGGAAGGAAGCATTACATTTCTTCTCCTTTGCCTCCTATTAAGAGTGTGCCAGAGACGCTAATCCCACATTTGAATTTCAGCCAGGTAGCTGGAAGGGATGGCTCAGCAACCTGCTCTGATGGACTACCCAGTGCTGCTTCTCTTCACGTCTTCCCGTGTTTCTCTTGCCTTTGGGCAGGAGGGAGGGGTCGTTGATGAGAAGAGCTTCCTCTAAAGCAATCTCTTTCTTCACAAGTCAGATGAAGATGTTTTTCTGCATTTCTGATGAAATTTCTTCCCTTCAGAAGAAAATGTGGTTGGTTTTGCAATCGGCTCCCTCCCGGTAATGAAAGTGGTGGGGCAACAGGGGGGTGGCAGCAGGAGAATTAGGGCTCACACTCTGACGGCAGTACATGATAACATCTCAGGTACCTTTACTCGTGCAGCTTAAGCCACGTAAGTGGGTAAGACATGATGTCCCCATAGGCCAGCTGTGCCTTGCAAGCTGTATGGCCTCTCAGCATCTTGGACACCTCTGCAATGCACCCCTGCTATTGCACTGCTACACCACTCTCCTCTGAAGAGGGATATGGATTACTGACCTGCTGAGATGCAGCTTGGCTGCGCCTACATTCCTCATCCTGAATTATTTTTTCTTTGGTTGACATTTGCAAGTAGGTGTCTTTTTTTTCCTTCTTTTTTATTCCTGGTAGTCGTGTCTTAGAGTCCTAATTCCTGAGCAGCACCTCTTGCTGGTGCATCCTGAGCAACTGTTTGTTGCAAACAGTTTATTTCAGGGGACAAGAGGCAGGAACAGGACGTGACTATGGTTCGGGTGTTGAAATACAAACTTCTTTTTTCTCATGTTCAGTGCAGTTTCAGGCATGTCCAAGTCCTGCTGGATGCAAAACAGTCAGCAGGTTGGTGGAGGCTGCATGGCAGTGAGAAGCAGAGTCTAACCATAGAAGGAAGGCTGAGTTGGCTCTGAAGGTTGGAGAAATGGGGTGCAGGCGAGAACAGGGCGGCGGATAGATAAGTTACACAAAGCAGATTGCCATGGCTTCTTTTCTTGCTCTTAGCCCCCTCAACTCCAACACAGTGATTTTTAGGAGAAAATGAGTGCCAAGACTATATAGGGAACAGCCACCAACTCCCAAGTGTTCTGTGAGGCAACTGCTCTTTTCTCCTGGGACCATTCTGTGCACATGGCACATGTCCTGGGCAAATTCCTGTGCACTCATTTGATGATGGAGGCCTTCAAATCTCTATGCTTGAAGGAGACACTATTTCACATCCCCACCACAATTTCTTCTCGTATGGAAAAACCCCCACGTTCACAGGCAGCTCTCCTGAAGCAAGGCAGCGTTACATCCCTCCTATTAGCAGCGCTTCCAGAGGCTCTGCAGCTCCTGCTGACGTGAGCAGAGCTGCTCAGCAAACAAGATGTGAGAGGTCTCCGAAGAGCACAGCCCTCTGTTTGATTTTTGCTAATCGGGTGCTGTAGTGCCAGGCCTGGGGAAACAAATCAGTGAGGGCCCATCTGCTGAGTGCTGGATGGGGTTGCGTGCATGCTTGTTGGCATGGCAGAGAACGTGGAGATGTGGCACTGAGAGAAATGGTTCATGGGCATGGTGGGAATGGTTTGGTAGTTGGACTTGGAGATCTCAGTGGTCTTTTCCAGTGTTAATGATTATGTGATTCTACGCTGACGCTGGAGAAAGGAGGTGCCACCTGGCTGTGTTTGGGCTGTCACCTGGAAGTCAGACGTGTGTGTGTTACCTGCAGGTGGGAGGAGGGAGAGCCAGGGTTATGGGATAATATGGTACAGAGCAGTCAAGTAATTTAATTCTTAAATCTCGTCTCCCTCAGGCTAATCTCCTCTGAGCCTCTCTTTGCTCAGGTCAACTGCTTTTAATTAGCAAGCTTCATTGATCGGGGTGGGAGCGGGAGCTGCTGTCCAGACCTTTTTAACCTGGAATCTTTTCTTCCTTGCAGAAGGGATGGTGCTACTTGCAGAGGGACCCGCAGGGACACCGTGGGATTACTGGTAGGAGGATGGCGTGGGGCTGCCCACAGCACATCTCCTCTGGCACTGCCTGGGCAGGGAACCCTGCAGTTCAGCACAACCCAGCTCCCACCACCACATCAGCCTCTTGCAGTGGCTCACTCTGAGCTGTCGCTAATGAGGATGGTGCTCATCATGTGATCGCGCCTTTGGGCAAGGGCGGTGGTGCTGCTAATTGGCTTCTCTGGCTGCGGTTTCCTTAGGAAACAAGGTTAAAGCAACTCAGCTCAAAAATGTACCTCCCGGAGGAAGGCACTTCAATATTTCTTCCCCTGTAAATGGAAACAGCTCTATGCCTGACGCCAGCTCCTTTCTATCACCAGGTGGAACCAAAGGATGTAGGTGCATCTCTGCTATGTTCTCTCTTGGTGTGTTGGTCCTGTGGCCCAGCCCTGGATCAACACATTTTCTATCTAATGTATTTGACCATCAGAGTTACGAAAATTCTGAAATGAAGTTCTCCCATATAAATCAAATAGAAAGGAAGTGGCTTTGTATCAAACCACTGAATTAATATAATTATCGTATCGATTAAATCATCAAACAAACCTGCAGCTCCTCTATCAGATTCACTGTGCCTGGTTCACGCTCCCTGAAGCACAGACCACTATGCCAACCGTTCCCTTTGCATTCCAGGCAGAGAATGGAGGCTGCAGTGATCTCTGGCCGCATCTCACACACAGAGCAGGCCTCCAATGCCCATTACAGCTGTCAGCCGAAATTATATGTATTTGGGGAAGAGGTGATCTCTCACATACCCGCTCCGATGTGAGTCACTGAGCCTGAGCTGGCATTACACAGCTTGATGCGTTCCAAATTACAGAAGGAAAGTGCTGTCGAGTCATGGCCTGTTGGGGCTGAATGTGGCATGGGGGCACGTGCACCTCCCCTGCAGGCAAAGGGCTGCGTGGAGATGGGGAGGGGCGAGAAGTGATGGCCTCAAGTTGTGCCAGGGGAGGCTCAGGCTGAGTATTAGGAAACATTTGTTCTCCAAAAGAGTGGCAATGCAGTGGCACAGGCTGCCCAGGGAAGTAGTGGGGTGACTGTGCCTGGAGATACTGAGGAACAATGGAGATGTGGCACTGAGGGATGTGAGCATGGTAGGGGTGGGTTGGAGTTGGACTTGGTGATCTGAGAGGTCTTCTCCAACCTTAACGATTCTATGATTCTATGATCTCTCACCCAAAGGACTCTCCTTGAACATTCACCCCCTCTGCTCTTGTGCCTGCTCCTGCTCTCACTGCTCTGCAGCTCTGGGGTAAGGGAGTATTTTCCACCTAAAAAATGCAGCTGTAAGATGTGGTCTTGACTTTAAAGCAGGGTCGGAGTCAGGCAGGCAGCCAGCCAAGAGCTGGGCGTGATTATTCAGAGGATTATGATCAGTGAGTCTACATCCATTGACCTGCAGGACTCCGCTTGAAAACATTAAGAACTTGTCACAATTTGGTGCTAAAATTGCCTTTGAACCCCCAACAAGTTTTCTCCTCCATAGGCAGCTACAAGAGGCAGTCGCTGTCTCTGCAAGCAGTGGCTTAACTTGGTTTTAAGTTCTGAAGCAATGCTGGAGGAATGAAGCCAATGGCTGGGGCAGTGGGAATGTCCCTGTTTTGGGCTCAGCAAACCCCAGCATGGCTCACAGGTCCCGCAGCCACATCCCTGCTGGCTCAGAGCTGATAAGCGACGCAATTTCAGCCTCATTCCAGCTGACAACAAGCAAAGACTGACTCATCCCCAGCAGTGTTATTTCAGTGTGAGTTTAGCCTCCAATTGTGCCGTAAAAAGAAGAAAAAGCACGACTGCTTTGCAGAAAGAGCCCTCATTGTTCCTTTAGTTTGGGGCCGCTCTCTGCTGCTCGTATGCTAATGGCAAGCTCCTTGCACAGCTCAGTGGGGGAGAAGCAGCAAACAAGAGGCATGCTCCAGGTCTGGCTTTCTGCTGTGCTCAAACTTTTCCATGGTTCCTGCTCTTTCAGGAAGCAGTCTGCAGGTGAGGCGTGAAATGCTTCCACTGAGCAAATTGAAAGAGACTGTCTCGGCAGGAGAAGGATTTGAATAACCTTGTGCTGTATAAGTTTTGGGGGGAGGCTCTCAGCCTTCCTTGCATGCAGATTTCCCAGGGGTGGTGCTTTTCGTCCTGCATGTGATTTGTTTTGGTGTGTCTGCGCCACTGTGTGTGGCTGGAGATGGAAAGCTGGAGCAGAGCTGTTCTGAGCATGCAGGTAAGAGGTTGCATGGCCAGATTCACCTCGACATGATGGTAAACAGCTCTCAGAGGCTAGCATCCTGTTTCCCTGCACTGTGCCCAAGTGAAGAAGCTGATGGCCTTCCTGGTGGAGGCAGTGTTTTGGCTGCAGCCCCCGTTTCAGAAGTTGAGCAGCTGAAGTTACCCCCATGCATTTCTCCAGGCGTCTCCTGGAGAGACATTCTGGTCACCTGCTGATTTCAAACCCTAGGCTGTGCTGGTGGGACCTTCCAGAGCATCCATAGCCTGCATTGGGTTAAACCACCCTAGATCTGTACCAGCGAAGTTCCAGGTTGCACAGAGAGCTGGAGGTGCCCCAGGCCACAGGTGGGCCCTGGGCAGCCTGAGCTGGTTGGCAGCCAGCCCATGGCAGGGGAACTGGGGTGGGCTTTGGGGTCCTTTCCAGCCCAACCATGCTGTGATTCTATGATTCTGTGAAAGCAATGCGTGAGGGCTCTGAGCACTGGGATGCAAGCAGGATGGTGCCCAGGATTTCACACCTCGACGAATTTCTGCACATTCAAATATGGCATCTCGGCACTCTGCTCCCCTGCTCATCTGTATTCTCCCCCCAAAGGCAGATGCTCCAGCCCGGCATTGGCATTCAGTGCTGGTGCCGGCACCTCTCACCAGATCAGAACTGGGATCGATTCCCCCTGCTGTCGGCCGTTTGCACTCTGCCATCCACCCAACGCCCACAGCAAAAACTCTGCCTGTGCTCTGCAGCTTCTCCCCGCACCCTTCCCTTCCCAGCATCCCCCCGAGCTGCTCCGCTGCCCGGCCAAGGTTCAGCCCTTTGTCCTGCGGACTGCGCTGAGGCTGGGCTGCTCCTTTTTGCAGAATGAGCCTCTGCTTAGGTCAGCTGTAATTTAATCAAGCGGTACAAAGGATTTAGTGCACCTTGCTGATGGAAATTGCCTTGGGCTGGACAAAAGAAATATGCATGCCTTTCCCTTCGCCTCCTCCTGCAGCAGCTCAGGCTGTGGTTGGTGTTTTCCTTCCCCTCCCCGCTCCCTGACACGTAACTCAGAGGCAGTTCACATCTCGCTATCTGCCTCAAAGTCTTACGAGGCTTCTTCCCTCGCAATGACGAATTCAGCGAATAAAGCCCACAACCATGATTTCCCTCAGGGTCCCTTGTAATAATAATTTCTGTAAATAAAGACTGGAATCAGGATCTCTGTTGTAATAGGATTTTGTTTGTGCAAGGGCTGGAGCTGCAGCCCCCTGGCACTGCCCTGTAATAGGATTTGGGGCGCCGTGGCAGTGCTGGGGGGGCAGAGGGGTAGGAGGTGGATGTGGGGACGTGCTAGGACATTTGGGACGCCCTGAGCACAAGGCTGAGAGAGCAATTTGGCAGCTTCCTGAATGAAGGGTGTGAGAAAGCTGTGCGCTTTATTTACGGCTGCTTGGGTGAGAAGAGGGTGAAGGAGGCAGGTGTGATAGCATGCTTGTGGGGCTGCTACATGGTTTTCTCACCTGTTCTAGCGGCGTGAAGCACACGGGTGTGGGGGTAGCACATGTGTGTTCACACCACTGTCCCTCTAGGAGGTCTTCCTTTGCCAAGCTGTGGGTGTTGGTGGGCACTTGTTTTCATCTGGAGGGTGGGAATGATGGGGTCTCTGTTTTCCATGGTATCCACAGCTTGCTGGATGGAGGTGGTGTGTTTTGAACACACACCCATCAGTCACATCGTTAAATGAAGGCTTTCAATCTCGTGTTTCTGAATGGGGAAAGAGGTGGGGAATGGGAATGGTGGAGATGAAGGGAGATCGAATGGGGAATGCTAGATGGAGGAATGGGATGGGGAATGGAGGGGCAGGGGTAAAATTAAGGCCTTTGACACAGTCCTCCATAACATCCTTCTCTCCAAATGGGAAAGATATGGATTTGATGGGTGGACTGTTCTATGGAAGAGAAACTGGCTATGAGACCATATCTGGGGAGAGGTGGTCAATGGCTCAATGTTCAGATGGAGATTGGTGATGAGCAGTGTCCCTTGGGAGTCAGTGCCAGGACTGGTGCTCTTTAACATCTTCATCAGTGACACTGACAGTGGGATTGAGAGCACCCACAGCAAGTTTGCTGATGACACCAAGCTGTGGGGTGCAGTTGACACATGAGAGGGGCCGGATGCCATCCAGAGGGACCTTGACAGGCTGAGCAGTGGGCACAGGTGAACCTCATGAGGTTCAATAAATCCAAGCACAAGGTCTTGCACCTGGGTTGTGGCGGCCCCCATTATCAGTACAAGCTGAGGGATGTAAGGATGGAGCACAGCTGTGATGAAAGGGACTTGGAGGTGCTGGTGGATGGCAGCTGCACATGAGGCAACAGAGTGCCTTCACAGCTAAGAAAGCCAACCAAATACCAGGTTGTATCCACAGCAGCGTGGCCAGCAGGGTGAGGTAGGGATCCTGCTCCTCTGCTCTGCACTGGTGAGACCTCACCTGGAACACTGCATCCAGATGTAGAGTCCTCAGTATAGGAGAGACAGGACCTGTTGGAGTGCATACAGAGGAGCGCCAGAGAAATGATACAGCAGTGAGAAGCTTGTCCCCAAGCACCAGTGGTGGCAAAGGGCTGGTGTGGAGCTGGGTGCAGGCAGCAGCCAGCTCTGCTGCTCTCAGAAACAAACCAGCTGCCAAAACTGCTTGTCACCGTGGTTGTGTGAGAGGCATGCTGGCACTCACGTACCTCAATAGCATCGTGGGGAAGGCTCAAAGTTAGCTCTGACAAAGCCCGCACACCGTTCACAGCGTAATTAGCACCACTAGTCTAGCTAATTGCTGAGTTTTTCTCCCTCTTCTCTCTCTCCCCCTCCTTTTCTCCAGCATGAAATTTCTCCAGTTATCTTGGTTTATCATCATGGTAGACAGCATGCTAAGCCTGGATGCTCCTTCAGAGAGCTGGTGTCAGGAATAATTACTGCCATAGTAAGCTGATCAGCCCTTCATTATTAGCTGCTGTTGTTGTTACCCGACATTGATTAGTAATTTGTAGCTGCCAGTGCTTTCCTCTGCCCTCAGAGCTGCTGTGTTCGCTGGTTCTGTGCGCTGCTCTGCCAAGGACAAGTGAGCATCTCTCCCCATGCCCCCTTCCCCTCCCTTCTACATTGCTGTATGCACCAGTCCTCACAGTAAGAGCAGTGCCAGCCCCATTCCAGAGCTGACCCAGGGTCCCAAAGGGCAGCAGTGATGGAGTGAAGAAGCTGTGATGGGACAACATGTGATTTCGGATGGAGAGACTCACAGTGCTGCCCTGCAAGCCCCACAGTACCCAGCACTGCTGAATAAAGGTGTCAGCAGGGAGGCTGCCATAAATATTAACTGCTGGCTCCAGAGCCCCCAAAGGTTTTGGCAGGTGGCTGTTCACGTGCACTGCTGTCTGGGCTATGAGAGGTGGGTGTGGGGAGAAACACAGCACGGGGCCTGCCCTATGGTTAGATGCTCTGGGTTGCGTTATTATGACCAGTTAGCAACTGTTTTAAGTTGCATTAAGAGAATGCTGGGAAGGGGGGAAGGCACCTCCCAGGATGGCTGGGGGTCCTTGATGTGCACAGCCTCCTGTTTGGTGCTGCTTGCCCTGCAGCCAGGTCTGTCTCATGTGTTTTGGCTGCTCCGAGCTCTGCGAGCCGCCTGCCACTGCTTGTTTGCCTCATCCATGAACCAGCTGTGCCCAGCAGAGCAGGGTCAGGAGCAGAAGAAAGTGCTGTAGGTGGGGGGGTGGGTTGGGTGAGTGATGCTGGGGGGGCAAATGTCCCGTTGTCTGCATCCTGACCGTGTCTATCGTGCCATTCATTGAATAAGGTCTATTCCCCAGTGCGGTTCTAAGAAACGCCCACATCTCATGTACAAGCAGGTGATGAGCTCCGAGGGGCCTGTGAGGTGGTGTGGGGGCTGAGCATCCTCCCCTCTGTCTCCAACCATCCCCCATCCCTGCTCCATGGGGACGCTGGCATGCAGCTGCCAACGGGGAAGAGGCACAAAGCCATGCCAGCCTATGTAAACGTTTGTCTGACACAGCGGGTATAAATCAGGCAATGGCAGCCAGAGATACACCCTGCGGAGCCCTTCTCTGCCCAGCGTCCCCACCACACTGAGGGGTGGCAGGGGGCAAAGCTTGATGTCACTTCTTGGCGCTCCGAGAGGACGTGATTCAAAGACACGGTGACCTCTCCCGGCACGCTGAGCTCCGCCAAGACCTCTGGCCTCGCGTCTGCAGCAAATCGAATGATGTGTGGTGGAGAGCAGGGCTGGGGCTCAGACATCCATCACGGTGGGCCAACCACAAAGAGAGGCAGCAGAAGCCATCTGGAGGCTTCCAAGGCGCCGGGAGCTCCGTCCTGGGGTGTCTCGTCCATTAGCAAGCACTAACCGCGGCTCCGTGCGCAAGCACACTAATGGCTGCCTGGTCTGGACCAGCACTAATTAAGACCAAATAGCGGTTTATTTTTAAAACCCTCATTTGAATGTGGCTTTTTTTTTTTTTTCTTCTTCTTTTTCCCCCCCAGTTTCTTACCTTCCTTCTTGAATTCACCAGTGTAAAAAAATGCAATGTGATGGTGGGACACCCAGTGAGACTTTTCTTCTGATCAACACACAGAGAATTTTATCATCTTTTCTTCTTCTCCCCAGACAGCTCAAGCTCCAAAGTAGCTCAGGTAGAAAACTGCAAATGACAGAAATTAATCTTTGCTGACAAAAGCTTCCCTACAAACACTGGTCAGGATGTGAGGATGTGCCTGAAGTTGCAGAGCCTGTGTGAGCTTTCAACTGAAAGGTGAACCACCTGGTGTGGGGTGCACCAGGACGTGCCCCCACCACCTACAGCTGGATGGCCACAGGCAGTGTGCTCACCATGGGGCAAAGTTAACTGTGAATGTTCAGGTGGCAAGAGATGCTGCTTCCAGCCTACCTGTATGGGGCCCCAGCCACTGTCATTGCTTTCAGGCTCTGCTGCACCACAGATGGCAACGTATCATAGAATCATTAAAATTGGAAAAGGCATTTGAGATCACCATGTCCAACTCCAACCCACCCCCAGCACTGACCGTGTTGCTCAGTGCCACATCTCCATGGTTCTTGAGCACCTCCAGGAATGGTGACTGCACTACATCCCTGGGCAGCCTGTGCCACTGCATTACTGCTCTTTCAGTGAAGAAATGTTTTCTAATATGCAACCTGCAGAAGCAGCCAGGAGCTGGGGCTCTTTGGAGTGGAGTCAGGAGGCCTGGCTGGGAGGAATGTCTTATTTCGGTTGCTTATTTTATTTCTGGGAAGTTGGTAAATGTGGTGATTGATTATCAGCTCGGTGATATTGCCAAGCTTCTTAAGGCTGTCCTTGAGAGTCCCACATGGCACAAAACCAGTGTTTGGCTGCAGAATTGCTAAAGCCAAGTGATCACAAGGCAGCAAAAGGCTCAGAGCCACCTCAGCCAGAACACTGAGCCCCTCCAGAGCCACTGCTCTGAGTGCCACAGCCCAAGAATCCAAACACAGCTTGTAGGCTGAGAGCACCTCCCTGGGAGAGCACTGAGCTTCCCCAGCACATTACCCTGGATGAGGGAGCTGCAACTCTCCTGTCTTGCTAGAGGGGAGGGGTATCCCAGATGGTGATGTGAAAGGTGACTCATGCTAATGAGCAATTAACATCCAAGTTACAGCTGATGCTCTTCAGGGAGCAACTTAGAGTAGTTCTTGGGTGCTCATTGGAGCAGCTATCACAAATGCTAGAAGTGACAGGAGTTAAATAGGAAAGGGTGGTAGCTGTAGAGCTTTTCTCTATTCTTTCCTGTTGTAGCTGGGCTGTGCTCCTCCATTTGAGTAGCTGTGTGCTGGGAAGCTGATCTATTTTACTGTACTATGTTGGCAGGTTAGGTACTATCCTTCATTTTGCTTTTGGAGGTGATGCTGGTTCCCATCCTCTGCTGATGTGAAAGCTGTGGGGATAGCCAGGGCTGAGGTTTGTGCTGTTCCCAGTTAAATTATTGGGCAAGGTCAAGGGTAGATGTGGCACTGAGGGATATGGTTAGTGGGCACAGTGGTGTTGGGTTGGACTTGGTGATCTCAGATGTCTTCTAACCTTAATGATTCTGAGATTTTTATCTCTATGTACAGATGAGCCTTGGTGTGTCTGTGGGCTCTTTCTATGAGCAGTGGGGTCTGGACAGATCACCCAGGTCAAAGCTCAGCTGCAATCTGTTAAGGTCTCTGGACTGTCCCCAAGCAAATGTAAATGTCAGCTCTCTGGGCATCTCTGTTTTGGAACAGGGGCTCTGCCCAACTTGAGATCTGCTGGGATCTGAGCATGTGCTTACAGAGCACTTTGCTGTATCATTAGCACTTTCTTGGGTATGGAAAGCATCTCAGAGCCACTACTGAGCTTTTGTAAGCACCTTTTTTTGGTGGACTCTTTGGTCAGACCTGGCTGGTGCCTCCCCACAGGACATCACAACCCCTGTAATAGGAGGTATCTTCCTATGGGCGTGGGGAAGCTTTGCCAGCTCACCTCTCTCCAGTTAGATTTCTAAGAGCAAGGCAAGCGTTCCCACTTACTGGAGCAGGGTAAACTGTTGCCTTCAGCCTTATCAAGCTCTCCCAGTGAGAAAAGCTGGCTGAGTATTGCCCTACCAAGGATTTTCCCAGGCCAATCCAACAGGCAATGCAGAGGGCCTCTAGATGGCAATGTTTCTGTTCAGGAGGCTGGAGCTGCTTTCAGGCAAGCTGTGTAATTCCCTTCTGTGCTGGCTTTGGGGAAGCTCTGAGATTTATTCGGGGCTGAAGTGGAAAGCTTAACACCCTGCTGCCTCTCACTGCTTCCTCAGTGAATACGGCTGGGATTTGGTCACCTCGGGGGACTGTGGTTTAGCAGGTTGGGTGGCAGCTTCCCACCTTCCTTCCTTCCAGGTGAGGATGTTGGCTCAGGCCTGGAGGTGCTGAGAGCTGCCTGTTGGTCTGGGAGGTCCCAGATTTTTGGAGGCGATGGGAGTGCCTTGCTGGGTGCTGATGGTGGAGTGCTTGGCATTGTCAGTGTTATCATATGCTTGAAGATGGATGACTTCCTCACACTTAGAGCTGCCATGTGCTGCGTCTTCCCTGCGCACAGCTCTGCTCAGTGCCTGAGCGATGGGATGCAGGGACACTGGATGGATGCTTGGATGCTGTACCTGGATTTGTTACCTCTCTGGGATGTTGGAGCAGCAGGTGCTTTCCTTGTCCATCACTGGCAGTGTGGGAACTAGCTGGAGAGAAGCCAGCTGTCACTCCCTTACCCCACAGACGTAATCAGATTGAGCAAAATCTGTCATGTTCACACCACAAAGCCCTCTACAGGGTCCTGCAGAAGTAGGGCTGGGTGTTGGGCTGCAGCTCCCAGGGATGTGGAGCCCAATGACCCCTCAACACACTTGCACTCAGAAGGAGGAGAGGAAGACTCAGAGCTCAGGATGTCTCCCTGCCTCTGAGTGCTGTGAGATGAAGGATGTGTAAGCTGGGCTCCTTTTCCCTCTGCTGTCCTCACAACAGCTGGTAAGAAAACACAGCCTTCTCCAAGGTCCCCAGCAAAGCAGGGTAGACAGCAGCACTGTGTTCAACAGAGATCTGAGTAAGAGATCAGGCAGGCAGTTCACACGTGTTACAGCTCCTCATAGTTTTATGAATCCAATTATATCCTCATCCTGGGAGGGCCATCTCTGTTTTGAGGACCAGAAATAGAGGCCAGGATCCTGCCTGTCATCTGGTGTGGTGCTAACAGCTGGCGTGGGGCTTCTGCATAAAACACCATGCTCCTCTCCTTGCTTTCCTGAGCTAATACTGAATGGGAGAGACTGCCTGCCTTCCTCCTTTCTCCCTCGATAGCAGTCTTGGTGTGCTCATGCCAGGGCTCTCCAACCTGCTGAGAGCTGCTAAGCCCTGGCCTGGGGGAAGGGCAGCAGCAGTGCGCTGGGCTTCCTCCGTGTCTCCCCAGGAATTCAAGGCTGTTCTCAGGCTATCTCTCGCCTCCAGCTCACGCAAAGCGTTTTCTGCCAGTCCTGCACCTGCAGCACTGAAGACAGCTATAGTCATGCTGCAGTGGGCATGGACAATTGATTATAACTGGTCGTAGATTACCTGGAGCAATGCTATTAAATTTAATACAGTTCTCTGCTGGCTCTTTGGGCACAGCCTTGGGTTGTGTAACTGACATCTTGTTGCAAAGCATTTTGGGGACATTGCTAGGGGCGGGAGGCAAAGAGATTCAGCTGCAAAGCGGGAGAAGGAGATGAGTTTCTGTTGAGATTTATTTCCTACCCAATAATTGCCCAGAAAGGCTGTGTAAACCTTCTCTGTTTGTGGAACAAATACTGCAAGAGTTACTGCTCTGACCTTTTTTTCTTTTCCGCTGGACAATTGTCTGTGCCCTTGCTATTCAGAAGCCTTGATGTGCTGCTAGCAGATTTATGCCTCGTTGAAACCCACCTCTTATTGCCTCTGAGCTGATTGGGGGAAAGGAGACTTGTTCGCTGGAAAAGAAACCCACTGCAATGTGCCATGCATGCCAAGTCAGGGTGGGAGCTTGAAAGAAGAATTTGGAATCCTGACCTCTTTTCCTCATCCGCTGCTTATTTTCTGTCACTGAGTCAGCTGGGACAGGTGGGTGACCAGCTCTGAGCAGGATCTCTGTAGGGTTTGGGCAGGTACCTGGTTAGCAAGCCGAGCTGTGATGGGATGGGTTAGGGCTGAGTGCATTTCCAGGGAAGGGCTCTTCAGTGTGAGAATCCTGCCCTGGCTTCACAAAAGCTTGTGGTGAATCCCCATGTGAATGCTCTTCCCATTGATTTGGCAGCTGTTAAATTTGGGAATAAATCCACCTTCCTTGGCAGCACTAGTAAATCAGCAGAGGCATGTCCAGCAGGAGCAAAATGTGCTGTTTGTGTGTGGCTCAGGGCTGTGCTGAAGAGGAGCTGGCACTGGAGCTGTCTGGAGCAAACCTTTGAGCTCCCAGTAGTTTGTTGGTGCTTTTGGAGGGCCTCCACTGCTCTGTACCTCTCTGATAGAGATGCTAAGTGGCCCTCTTCCCTATATATCAGCATGGAGCTGGTAAGCCAGCAGGGCTGTGTGGTGGCCAGAGAGCCTGGAGAGGCTGCACGAAGGCCACTTGGAGTCACTGAAACTTCCCTTGGATGCTGCACAGGAGCAGATGTGCTCACAAAACCAGCTTGGCTCCTCATTGACGCCGAGCCTTTGCCACCGAGACTGCCTGGAGCCTTGGAGCCTCCACCCTCCTGCCAGCAAGCAGGGACAGTTCTGCCTCAAAGTTTGATTCCCGGCAGTTTCGGATCTCTGGTAGCTGGCAAATGTCAGCCCTCATTAGGGAGTGTGTCGCGTGGGTGTGCTTCTCCTCGTGTGCAAACCTGTTGGAGGCTGCTGCTGTTACACTGCGTGTCTAAGCAGGAATCGAGCCCCATACAGATGGATGTGTGTGTATATGTATGCATGTGCTTTCTGCAGGTGATGGAAGAGTGGAGGGTGTGGGTTTTAATCCAAGTGTGTGGGCAGCTCTGCTGATGCTGTTTGTCAGCTGGAATCCCAGCGCAGGGCTCTGCAGCATCCGTCGCGGCTGCTTTTTCCTTCTGTCACATTCAGAGGGAGGGAAGATGTAGCTGAGTCTTGCAATAGTAGGTCAGAACATAGCGCAGCACCAAAGATCAGAGCAAAAGCTTTCTTGTACAAACACATGGTTTTATTCATCCTGTTATTTTCTTTATCAAATGCTTAATGCTCTCACAGAGGAGCTTTCAGCCGCAGGGAAAGCAGAGTCTTGCTGGTTGGGAATTGGTTAGAATGGGTCACGGCTATGGAAAACAGATCCGGGCTGTGGTTCTGGCCTGGGGCACGGCTTTGGAAATGGTCTGCTCCATACTGCTGGCCTCTCGTCCTCCAGATCTCTGGGAAGACATGCAGAAACAAAGCAGGAGCTGTCAGTGTGTGTGTGTGCGCAGCATGATGGCACCCCCTGAACATCCCTGACACAGCGAGATGATGGTCGGGCTGTGAGCAAGGCTTGTTGTGCAGCTGTTTCTGGGTGGGTTACAGGGTGTAACCTGGTATGGGCGCTGTTTTAGCCAGACAAAGCTCTGCTTGAGATTCTTCAGTGCCCAGCTGTGCAGACAGCTTATTTTTAAGATCTCGTTTGAAAGATGTCAGCTCCCCCTCCCTACTCTTCCCCAGGCAGCGAGAGCAGAAAACTAAATTTATCTGCATCGGGACAGAGAGAGCTGGAGTACAGCAGGCAGGCACTGCTCCAGATCTGCTGGACAGAGTGAGCAGCACACCTCTGCCTGCCTGTCTGTCTGTCTCTGTCTGAGATGCTCCGGTTGCTGCTGATGCTGCCGTGGCGATGAGAGCTGCATGGTGTTTTCCATTCCAGCCCCTAGGTATCAGAATTGATGGTTGGTTTACCTTGTGGGGGTGAAGCATGGGTCAGAAAGAACCCAGGGTGGATGTGGACGGGTGTGAGTTGGGTTGGCTGCTGTGTGCCTGAAGGACAGGAGGCTGCCCAGTTCCAGTCCCTTCATGTTCCCAATGAGGCACATGCTGTGTCTGGGGACATGGGCATTGAACATGGGGGTAGGATCCATCCTTTTTCACCTCTCTCCTGCTGTTCAGAGCTTGTCCTTTTTGTTGTGCCTCTGCGTAGGCATCTTTTCCTAAGGAAGCAGGAGTAGAAGTAAAAAATGAAAGCTTTCAGTCTGGAGTACAGCTTGACAGGAAGGCTAAATGGTGGCGAGAGGCATATCTGACAGTCCTGTGTGTCCCTTCTGTTTCAGATGGCTTCCATTGCTCCCCCCCTAGGCTTTTGTTTCCAGGCAAAGAGGAGAATGCTTAATTCATCTCTCACAAGCTGTTTTGATTCGGCAGTTTGGCCAAGGCTTAAAGCCAACTCTTTCAGGGGCTTGGGCTGCTAGTCAAGATGCTTTCCAACACATGTAATGAAGCAAGAAGTTGTTATTTTATTGCCTTGAGGAACCTAGGCAGGAGGATGCAATGGGGAAGGCCCATAGGAAGGGTCAGTGCGCCGGCTTGTTTGCAAGAGTTGGCTCTGTGCTCCTCAAAGCCAGTTAAATCCATCCTTAGCTGATGTCCTTAAAAGAACCTGTAACCAAGAGCAGAAACCCAGTTGGAGGTGAGCATGGGAGAGCTGTGTGGGGACAAAGATGAGAGGTGATGGTGTTAAGTTGTGCCAGGGGAGGTTCGGGTTGGATATTAGGAATCATTTTTTCTCTGAAAGAGTGGTGAGATTATTGGAATGGGCTGCCCAGGAAGGTGTGGAGTCACCATCTCTGGAGGTGTTACAGAACCATAGAGATGTGGCACTGAGGGATGTGGGCATGGTGGGGGTGGGCTGGGGTTGCATTTGGTGATCTTGGAGGGGGGGCTGTCTTCCAACTTTAATGATTCTATGACACCTAAAGGGCAAGCTGCCCTGGCAGAATTACGTTCTCTTTCCAGGCTTGCTGGCTGGGATGAGCAGACAGCAGCTCGCCCACCTGGGGCTGTTATGTGGATTGTTGGGAGCTGAAGTGGTGCTTAGTGCCATGTTAGCACCATGTGCTGGAACTCCAGCTCCCTGCCTTCCTGCATCACAGTGCACCGAGTCCGTATTGAATGGAAAGCGTCATTGCTATTCTTCTTTCAGTCCTGCAGCTGTTGATGTTTTGAAGTTAAGAAAACATTTAAATGATTAAAAAAAAAAAAATAAAAATAAAAAGGAACAGCCTTGCCTTATCAAGGGAGCTTCTAATGAGCAGAAAGGGAGGGGGAGCAGACAGGGGAAGGGCAGCAGAGACTAACAGCCTGGCAGAGCACTTGTCATCTTGACAACACAATAAGTTTCAAACTGGGCTCGCTCCTGATGCTTGCCTGAAGGTATATTTAACAAGTGCGGGAGACTGGAGCAGGATGGTGCACCTTTGAGCCCAAGAAAGGCTCGGAGGGGGGTGGCAGAGTTTGGGAAGGAAGGAGATCAGCTCTGTATGGAAAATGTGCATCCTTCCCCTCCTTCCCTGCCTGTGTGAAGGCAGGCTGAAGGCTGTGCTCGCAGCTTGGTGAGAGGATACTAATGAAGCGTGAAGCGGCTGTGCGCAGTGGCAGCTCCCGTGCTATCTGCCACCAGCCTGCCCACTGCTTTCATTCTTGTGGTATTTGCATGTTGTCTGTGTGCTGTTCGAAGAACAGAAATGCAGGCTCTGCTTTGAAGCAAACAGGCAGGGCGGGGGCTGGAATTGTGATGCTCAGCCCCCAGCCCCTCTCACCCCACTGCTCCCAGTGCATGTCCCACCTCCCTCACACCCTCTCCAGCTCACCCTTTCGCATCAGAGCTATGCTGTCTCTCCTTGCCCAGATCCCCATTCTTTCCCCCCCCCCCCCCCATAGCACTCCCAATACCGGAATGCCTCCACTAGGTCCTTGTTGGCTTTCTGTCTCTATGCTCTGTGCTGTGGGATTTCAGACACCCGGATGCCAGATGTTTCCCTGAATCCTAAGGTGGTCCCTGAAGGCTGGGTTTGTGTGTTGCACACATGCTATATGCGTGCTGGAGCAGAGGGAAACCTGTCTGTAAACTCACCTGCTGCCAACGTAGGCTTGCAAGGGTGGGTGTGCGAGGGGGAAGAAGGCTCGTTCCATATTGTGAGATGTTCCTCCAGTAGAGCTTATGGGGTCACATTGACACTGGATGATGCTGCAAATGGGCACCTTTGGTATCTTCTATTGACTTTCGGGCATTTCTGAGAAGCCAGCCCAAGGCTAGGAGGCCAAACAAGCTGGGATGAGACAGAGAATGAAGCTTGCTTTGTGTTTGTGCCTGTGCTTGGAGCTAGGCAGATGCCATGGGAAGAAAGGCCAAGAGAAGCATGGCCAATCCCAGGCAAATACCTGACAGCTGGAGCCTTCTCAGGCACTGAGCTTCAGTGTGCAAAGACAGAGCAAAAGCAAACCCTGCACTTGCGCTGGCATTGCAGAACAACCACCTTCCCAGAAGAGCAGCACTGGAATACAGTGTTAGAAACTGAAGTGGGGGCTCTGTCCATGTGTCTTGCCTGGAAATGGGTGTGTGGTGGGGTGGGAGAGGGATATTTGTCCAGGCGCATTCATTGTGGCAATATGGTTTTATCTTCCTTTCCAGATCGGTTTTCTGATATACGAAAATGTTGACGTTCCTCCCACAGGAGAGATTTAGCTGAGGTCCTTAGCTGGTACAAATCAATCAAGCTCTAACTTACAAAGCACCCTGTAGGGACGCAGCTTTGATAGGAGCCTTCCCTCCGAAGTTTGATGTGATTTCCTTTTCTTCCAGCCACACAGGTGCCTCTTTCTATCATGGAAATAAAAGCTGTGACACAGCCTGGCAGAGCCCAGGAGCTGGTCCCAACCTCTCATCCCATCCTTGTGCCCTCCATCAGAAGACTGTGAGTCATCACCTCTTGGCTGCACCGCTGTTGTAATTTTTTTTTTCTCCTCCTCATCCCCCCTCACCCAGGCTGGGGTGAAGAAGTGAGAAAGCAAATAGGAATAAATACCTCCAGCCATAAAAGTGAAATAAATCAATACCTCTTCTCTGAAGCCAGAGATGCTTAATAGGCAAGATCACTGCCAGATTGTAAAAAATGTGTTTAGTGTGCGACTGGGGCAAGTTTAACCCTTGGACATAAACAGCAGAGCAGCTTCTCTCACCTCTGAATTAAATAACTTTAACTGCAGAGGACTGTGATTAATAGAGGTGCCTCTGGATGGGACATGCCAGGTATTTGTGCTTGTGGATCATCTTGGTAAGTGCCTGGGAGGGAGGCACTTACCTCTGCACTTCCTTCTGCACGTGCAGTGGTTCTTTATTCATGAAGGGACAGCTGTTTGCTGGGATTTCAGATGCCTGCCCGAGGCATTAAGGTTTTCCACGCTTCCTCCTGCCATTCTGTGGGGATGTGGAAGGAGCACAAGTGAAGTGAGTCAACTCTGTCTACACAGACTTGGTGCTGTCTATGCTGGAAGGAGCTGGGAGATGCTCATGTCCCTGATGTTCTGGGCTTTCCCAGTGCCCAGATGGAGCTGTAACAGCCTCACTGTGCTGAGGGAGTGAGAACGTCCTGGAGGGATAACCCATCTTGGGGTCATGAGGCACCAGAACGATGAGATGCTGCCCATGTTGGAGCAAATAGAATTGTAGGAAGACCCAGTGAGATGTTTCTGCCAGGCTGGTGGGGTACGTTAGCACTGTCACTATCTAACTTGGTGAAATCCAGCCTGGACGCCCTTCCTGGGAGACTGGCAGCAAGCAGAAGTCTCCTTTGTGAGCAGAAAGCTTCTGATCCCACCTCTGGTCGTGAAGCCAGGAAGCCCTGTGCCTGCTTTAAGGCAAAGCTGAGCTGAAGTGATTAGTGATGTGACTCCAGCTCTGCTCAGAAGCTGGATGCAGGGTCGTGGGGTTTCTTGCTGGTCTTATTTATGACAGTCCGTGTGCCTTTTGATGGGGCGGAGAGCTCAGCGGTAGCCAAGATATTTCAGAAGAGGATTAGGGTCAGTTTCCTGCAAAGCCTTCCTGCACCTCGGTAAGCTGTTTGTTCTCCTGGCACACGCTCACGCTCAGTTAAGTGCTGCCTGGCATGCGAATGTTTTCCTGAACTACGGCAGAAGTGTTTTGCTGCGAGGAGCCACGTGATGGAAGTTAACTTTGTGTTGAAGAGCGCTGGTGCCAGGGGCATCTGGCACAGATCTTGCAGCAGCAGCTGGCTTTGTGCTAGGGGAAGGCTGTACTGGGAAGGGGGATCCTGGAGGTGCTTGCATAGGTTTTTATTTTCACGCTCAGAGCAAGTTACATCTGTGGCAAGCAGGGGTTATTGCCATAAGGCAATTTTTGAAGTAGCAAAAAAAAAAATGCTATTCCATGTGAGCATGGTTATGCTCTATCCCCATGAAGCATACTCATCTTGGCTGGAACAGGTTAAGCAGATTGAGGTCGCTGTCTGTATAAAATGGATGTGATCCACTGTATCACTTGTGCAAGGACTTCTATATGGGCAGGAAGGGAGAAAGGTTGGTCTTCTGACAGAAAAATAGAACTTTCACAAGTGTGTGAGTGATGCCTTGCTTCCACCTTAGAATCATAGAGTCATTAAGCTGGAAAAGCCCTCTAAGATCACCAAGTCCAAACCCAGCCCACCCTCACCATGCCCACTGACCACCACAGTGCCATATCTCCGCAGTTCTTGAGTGTCTCCAGAGATGGTGACTCCACCACCTGCCTGGGCAGCCCATTCCAATGCTTGACCGCTCTTTCTGAGGAAATCCTTTTTCCTACTATCCAACCTGATCCTCCCCTGGCACAACTTAAGATTGTTACCTGCTCTGGTTAACTGGATGGCAGCTCCTTCCGCTCTGACCACCTTCAGGTATTCAATTCTGGACTTTCAAGTCCTTCGAGTTAGAGCAGAAATAAACCCTGATGGTTCTCCACACCTGAACCTCTTATTCTCAGCCCTTCATATATGTGCAAATGATGAATGATATTCTCAAGTGAGCTCTGTAGGAGCCTGCTGCCTCCACGGCCCAGTCCTTCAGGTGAGAGCCCTTTTGCATGACCTCACGTGCACCATTCCTTCCTTCTGCCTTCTACCTCATGCTTGGGAGAAAATGCTCATCATGTTGCCCTGCGAGCTGTTGGTGGAAATCTGGCTGTGGAAGAACTAGTAAATTGCTTTTGTGCCCACGGTAAGCAAAGTGCTCCCTGTGCAGTAATCAATCCACCACAAGCTCCTTGGCTGAAGGTGATCACCCAGATTTTATGGAGTGTGGAGTGTTTCCCTGGAACGACCCTTATGTGCTGCGGTGCCCACAAAGTCCCCTCCACCCTGTGGCACAGAACAGCTGCCCGTGGGGCACAGAGAAATGCTTTGTGGAGGAGAGCTCTGAGCACTTCAAGTTCCTTGGTGTAAAATCAGAGTGGCAGGTAAATCCTGGAGAAATAAAAGGAACCTGATGAAATTAACCCAAGACCGCGTGCGGGAGATGGGGAACCTTTGTGCTGTGTTTAGTCCTCCCTTGTGGCTCCCACATCACTGCAGGTAATTTTTCAGCTTGCTGCAGTTCAACCCAGCAAGGATCCTTGTTGATTAATGCTAACGAGGGACTGGCTCTTTGATGGTCTGGAAGTGCCACGGTGCTGCTGTGTTTCCTGAAGTGGTATAAGAAAGCTGTGTTTGCAGGCTTTTCAGGATGCCTGTTGGCAAGCTTCTTGGCATGCTGCTGTGCCTGAGGGCATGAGGGTTGGGGAGAGTGGTTCTCCTCAGGGCCTGTGAGACTGGGCAAGCTGTAGGTGTCAAGAAATGTATAGATGTGGTACTTAGAGACATGGTTTAGTGGGCAATATTGGCAGTAGGTGGATGGTTGGACTGGATGTGGATAATACTGAGAGGTCTTTTCCACCCTTAATGATTCCAAGACCTAAGCTTTGGCTGCATGGGGCCAGAGCACCCAGCTGCTATATGTGGGTGAAGGATGCTGGTGGGGGAAGGGAGCAGCTTAGCTTCCTTTGGCATCCAAGCATGGATTAAGTGGAGCATTTCTTGTTAGCTAATTGAAACAGTCAAAATGTCAAACGCGGCATTTCAATAATAGTGATGTTAGGAGCTTTACGTTTTTATTTCTTTCCCTCTCTCTTTTGTGTTGCGCCTTCGAGACACGGGGACATAAGTCTATACCAAAACCCTCTTAAAGAAGGGTTTTGGGGGGATGGGGCAAGGACAGAAGCAGCTTTAATCCCCTCCAATTCCGACATTATTGTGTTTCAGCAAATATTTTGCAATAGGATTTTCAGGCTGAACTTCAAACAGGCAAATGCCTCACTCCAGTGACTTGGGGAGCTTTGCAAATTTAGGAAAGAAAATGAAGATTGTTTTAGCTGACATTTAAACCTTTTCTCTTCTTTTTCTGGCCTGTCAGGAAGCTTCATACACTTTGGGTCAGATGCTCTTTCCCTGAAGAGGAGGAGGATATTTATAGCCGGGTAAGGCTGTAATGGGGAAGTCTCCAGGCTGCTATACCTGTCAGATAAAGTTACTTATGGACCCAATGGTAACAGCCCGCGTGGAGCGTGCTACAGGAGGAGAGAAGGTGGGGTCTGAGTTTGGGACACAAGGGGGTTCCCAGCCCAGGTAATTTGGCTGAGGTCCTGGAGGCTGGAGGAGGCTGGGCTGAAGCATGGCACTTTTGGGAAAAACACTATGGTTGGTATGTTACCCTTCTAAAATCTGGGGAGTGCTGGGGGGGAATGACGCAGTGAGATCACTTCTCCCACTTGAGGGGGCTTTAACTAGAGGTGCTGACCCCAGGGGTGGCCCTGTGCAAGTTCTCATGATCCCTGCAATGGAAAGTGACAAATCCCATCCGCTGAGAGCCCTCTGATGTAGTGTTCCTGCCATCTGCCCACCCCGGTGGATGCTAACAAGCTAGTAGATCTAGACCCGCTGTGCCTTGATACAAAGATTTATTTTTAGGACCTTGATATTTAAAATGATCTGTTATAATTTCATGCTTAAATAGCACTAAATAATGCTCCCTGTTTGCACAGTGTAATTGGAAGAGGTGAATAAACCAAACAAACCAGCGATGACTGTGCTTCCTTAGTATTTTCAAACTGAAACAAACAGTAAAAAACAAGGGCTTGGCCAATTTAGCACTTCAGGGGTATTTTCTAGCTGGAATTCCACTTCTTCATTTTCACAGGCCAAGAAACACAGGAGCTTTAAAGAGCCGGTGGCTTCTTGCCAATGAAAACTCTGTTGGTCTTAGACTTGAAATAAAATGGGAAAAAAAGAAAAGGAAACTTACTGTGTTTTTTTTTCTGGTTTGTTTTTTAGGAGCTGGCAGAGCTAATGACTCTGAAAGTGCCTTGGGACAGTATGTGAGTGCAGAAAAGGCTTAGGAAATATGCAGCAAGTTCATTTAGGCTCCTTTCTTGCTTCTCAAATCTTGAAGCTCCTTTATTGCTGCTTTATGTCAATTTGACACTGCTTGACTTCACCGTTGCTCTTGACTTTACTGTGATGGCATTGCAGCGTTCGGTCCCACACTGGTCCCATCTGCAACGTCTCACGTAATCTGCGTGGGGATTTGGGCAATCGAATTAAAGCTGCTACATTCAGATGGCCCTATTAGGGAGTAGGAAGCTCAGGCTGAGCTGATGTTTCCTATGTGTGGAAACACAGGTGTAGTGTTGTGCCAGCGAGGAGATGCTATGATTAGTCATGAGTGTGGTGTGTTTCCTTCTGGAAAATTGCCACTGGAGTGTGAGCATAGCCTGGGCCACTTAAGCTTCTACATGTTAACTAATCAATGCATCTTTAGCTGGAAAGATCCCTCCCAGCAGAGGGTGTGAGGAACTTTTCCCTATATGCCCATATGTGTTGGTCATTTCACAGAGCAACGCTTCTCAGGGCTGGGAGCTGTGGGTGCTCTGCCTGTCCCTGCTGAGACCTAGCTTCATTCTCTTGCTCTCAGAGGCAGGGACCAGCCAGTGTGCCCTGTCCCAGCTGTATGCTGCGAAGTGCACCATGAAGCTGGGGACGTGGGAAGGTGCAAGCCGCAAACACCTCCCTTTACCAACTCCTGCTCCTCCAAAACTCCCTCCTGCCACACTGCTGCTTCCCTCCCTGTCCTGAGCCACTATAGCATCCTTGCATCACGTGCCCCATCCCCTGCCCTGGAGGGGACAGCTGCTCCCATCTCCCCCCGAGCGTTTCTCCACGTTCCTCTCCCTCTGCTCCCGCAGCTCCGTGCGCACCGTGGCTCTGTTTGTGCCCACATTAGCATTTCTGCTGACTCCAAGGATCGGTTTAATTTCATGGGTGTCATTTCCTTCAAGAAATCTCTCTCTGAGCAGCAGCCCGACGAATGCCTGATAAAACATATTTTCCTACGGTAATGATTTTATGGACCCATAAGTCATGAATTTATTATGATCTCAGCCCCTGCTGCTGATTGCTGTAAAATGCAAAGTAATTAACAGCAAGCGGTAGCAGCTATTCCCACCTGGTAGCGTGTTCTTGGGTACGCTGATGGGTTTGATTAAAGTAATGGCTAAAGTGTACAGCCCGGCTGTAAAATATTAGCATGATTAATGCAGTATCCTAAATAAGAAACAAAACGAATGGGCATGGTCTAAAGAATTAAAAAAAATATATAGATATTCCTTTCCTTCCCTCAAGCTATTGTTCTGGCTCATTTATGCTTTCTTTTCTGTTAAATAATGTATAGGCATCAGGGCCAGGGGGCACGCTAGAGATGCATATTGCAGTTTCATAACATCTTAAGTGCTGGTGTTAATTTTTCACTCCTCCTTTCTTTTTCCCCTCAACCTGCCATCTCCCATTGGATAGGGGGAGAAAGACAATCAGGTTTTCTGGACTTGGCTCCAAGTCAGATGTGATTTGATTTGGACTGCAGACAGCCCGAGGAAGCGGCTCGGAGGCATCTTGAAGACTTGGATCTGGTTTCTGGCCTCGCAGAATGAAAATCCGGAGACTGTGCTCACATTTCTATGGCTGGGGGTGATCTTCGTTCTGTGGCAGGAGCCTGGAGCCCGTAAGTTTTTCACACATGAACAATAACCACGTGTCCATCCACAGGCTGTAGCGCTTCCACTGGGAGAAGAGTGCTTTTTCTTCTCTTTCTTGAGCAGCTTAGAAGTCAAGCAATGGCTGGGTTTGAGTAGAAAAAGAAACAAAATAGCTGAAATAAGGCTCAGGATACAATAAGTCATGTCAGACTTCTCTTTTTCTCCTCACCCCCCCGCCAAAAGCACGCAACGTTTGATTTCTATTACATGGGATTTTTCAGCGAGAAAGATCAAAAACTGCTTGAATTAAGGGGGCTGAGAATAAAGAGTAAAATAGGCATTTTTCCATGTCCAATTTCCAAGAAAATTATTTGGAAATGAAGAAAATACTTGTTTGCCAAAAAAAAAAAAAAAAAAAAAAAAAGGGCTTTTTTTTGACCTATACATTTTGATCAGCTTCTCTCTTTAAATTTCTAAAGATGCATCCACCAGTGTCACCTAATTCCCTCTGATCTGCCTCTAACTTTTCAGCTGTATTGATCTGCTCTGGTTTATGAAGCCACCGACTATTGGAAAAAAGAGTTTATAAATAACTACAGGCTTCCATATCACAAACGTTCCAGCAGGGCTGCTTTTGTTTATCGCACAACACACATTTTTGGAACTTTTTCTTCGCTGGGAGATTGCAAGGGAGCTTGGAGTGCCAGTGTGGCTGCTGCATTGTACTGTATTGTACTGCACAAATGGCGTTTCCCCCCTTGGGACGGAGAGGTTTCTAGGTTTGTTTTTGTAGATAAGATATAAACTCTGCAGTGGTTCTGCTAATAAATACAAGTAGCCTGAAGCTCCAGAATATGTCTTGTTGGTCCCTCCAGTAATTTGACAAAGTATCCTTGCAGCAACCTCCTAAAAGTACAAGATGAAAAATGTCGGTGATCCTGCGGTACCTGGGATGGCTGTTGCAAGGGGTGGCCATGCACAGGGGACAGTTCTCTGCTAGCACTGGTGTGGGGTCCTGATATCTCACGTGTTCAGCAGTAGTCAAAGCCAGAGGTAATAAGTGCTCCCAGGAGAGAGAAAATGAAGTTCTCTCTCTAAAATTGCCACTGCCGGAGTGGCGATTATCCTTTCTGGAAGGATATAGGAAACATCAAAAAAGGTAGAGATTGTGATCAAAGGTATAGGGGGGTACTTCTGAGTGAGGAGAGATTAAGCAGATTGGGATGTGTCAATTTAGAAAAGAGGCAGCTAGGAGAGGATATGATCAAGGCATCACGCAGTCCAGAGTGGAACAGAAGAGGTGGCACGGATGGTTGTTTGCCATGAATCAAGAGGGTTACCCGGTGAACTCATTAAGCAGAAGGTTCAGAGCAAACGAAGGGAAGCACATTTTCCTGAAGTGCATAATTACACGTATAATTCATCACCGTGGGCTGCTGTGCTGTCCGGAAGGGCAATGTGGATGTGAAGTGGGAGCAGGCTGGTGGGGAAGGCAGATCCCAGAGGGTCACTGGGCAGAACTGAAGGATGCAATGGTGCCACAGCATGCACCCAATGGGCAGGGGGAGGTGGATCCTTTCCATCTCATTTAGGTATCACTGCAGTCGGTTTGCACGGCCGCAGGTCATGTTTGGAAGGCTTTCTCAGCAGCAGCAGCACACACGCACACTGCTAATGATATTTGAGGAGTCGTTTCTGTGGGAGACTCAGGAGCCAGGCAGCTCTGCAACCCAGCCCATTAATATTTTTAAAAGAAAGCCTCCATCCTGCAGGAGCTGCTGCGGCCACTGGAGATCTGCCAGAACCGTATCCCAGATTGCATCCGCTTCAACCGTTAGATCTTTCCCTCTCTCCTTTCATCCACCCCTTCCCCTTCCCTCCTGGAGGGACCTTCTATTGCTATTCCATCCAGAGCGCACTCTACTTACGGCCTTTTGTGCTGGGAAGTTATGCACAAGGATCACTCGGTGTTTAATTTTTCCCTTTCTCCTTTTGGAGCTAATCACCCCGATGAAATTGAGCTGTAAGACAGCTGACAGCGTTCAGATTGAGCCCAACGTGTGTGCTCCGGGTTCTCGCATCACTAAAAATGAACACAGACAGCTGCAAAGCGAAAGAGATGGCGCTCGGCCTTGTTTAAAACGCGCTCACACAGCAGCACGAGCAGCCTGAACAAAAGCTGCCTGTCTCCTCTCGGAGGCGGGTGAAGGAAGAAGTTATTGGGCTTGATGTGTCTCCCAGCTCCCCCCTCCCCACCGTCCATGGCTGTGTGGTAGCAGAGGAGGTGGTGCTTGGTGGGGAGGATGTATGGCTGTCGTCAGTCAGTCAGTGTCAGGGTAAATCAGGCCTGACGGCTGTAACATCTCCCCGCACCAACTGAAGCAAGATTTGTGAATTTATGTCTATATCCTCCTCATGTAATCAAGAGATATGCCGACCAGATATCTTCCTCTTGTTTGGATCCTTTTGTGGATTGGCCTGAACTACAGACCCGACCTTCTCTGTGGGGCATGTGTATCCCACTGATTAGTGCTGTAGGCTGATGGTTGTGGCTTCCCGAGCCTATCTCCTGCAGTGTGTCCCTAACCAGGTAAAACATGTGGAAAAAGACCCTTCAGCTGTGTTGGTTATGTTTATGCCTGGTCTTCTCATTCCTGCCCAGAGGCTTGTCTGATCCAGGCTCTGAACCCTACAACTGTAAATCCTGGCTGATTCGGGCTCTGATGTTCTGAGATGGGAAAAGAGGAACTTAGGAGAGACCTCATCACTCTCTCCAATGGCCTGAAAGGAGACTGTAGTGAAATGGGGGTCAGCCTCTGCTCCCAGATAACAGTGATAGGGTGGGAGGGAATGGCCTCGAGTTGTGTTACAGGAGGTTCAGGTTGGCTATTAAAAGAATTTCTTACCCAGAAGATTGGTGATGCAGTGGCACAGCTGCCCAGGGAGGTGGTGGGGTCACCATCCCTGGAGGTGTTCAGCAACTATGGAGATGTGGCACTGAGGGATGTGGGCATGGTGGGGGTGAGCTGGCGTTGGATTTGATGATCTTAGAGGTCTTTTTCAACTTGGTTGTTGAGCATGGGCATCCCCTGAGGAGCCCCACGAGCCCATGCTGATATGCAGCAGTTGGCCCCATCTGTCCCCTTCAATGAAGGATCATTCAGTTTTTCTTTTGGCTATCACACCCTTAAACAAATACCAATTGAAACCAATGGGAGATTTTCATCATTTTCAGGGTGATAGGCTTGAAAAATGGGATGCTTGGGGGAAAAGCAGGCAGGGAGGAGAGAGGGAAAAGAAGAGGGAATAAATGCTGCTGTAACATTATGGCTTACAATGTAAACAGATGTGGGTGAGAAATGCTTTCGTTACGATTCTACCAGCAGCCACAATTTGGTGGAGCTGTACATGAGAACATACACACAGAACAGCATCCTTCCTTATGCAAACTGTTCCACAGGCACACAGGGAGCCCACCCCTCTGAGAGCCCTCTCTCTGCATGCCCTGTTCCTATATGTGATTAAGTTCCCCGCTCTCCCGCTGCACTTAGGGCTCTTATTAGCGGTAAGCGCACGCTCTGCAGGATGCTCTCGCACGCAGAAATACAGGATGAAGCACTGCCTTCTGCTTGCAGAAGCTGGCAGGATTTTTTTTACAATAGCTGGAAGAGGGGGAAGTTATTATCTTGTCCAGCCTCTGGCTGCATTTTGATGGAATCCTTTGTCCAATGGCTGCAAAGTATTTTGCAAGTACAGAAGGATAAATCCTCAACAGACAAGCATTATCTGGCCTATTTTTACAGCTGAGAATTCACAGCCTTCAGCCCCATCTAGGCCTTCACCTGGTGATCTCCTCAGCTGAATGAATATGTCAAGCTCGGTCTTTTCACTTCCAGTCCCCATTCTAACGCAGCCCTCCGGTGTGCCTGGCCAGAGTCAGCCTCTCCTCCCTGATTCTCCCATCCATGTAACAGGTATGACAGCCATCCCTTCCCCTGGGCAAACGCTTCATTATGCGCTGCTGCTGCAGAACCTTGGAGGGGAGAAGACCTTCAGATAAGCCTGCATTCTCGTTTCGGAGATATTTGTGCGTGTGTTTTCTGCTTTAGCTGCCGTTCTCTTGCTTTGCCTGCTCATTAGTTCTGCCTGAGTGCAGGACCTCTCCAAAAATGCAGCGTTGGCAGTGGGCATGAATTCTTAACTAGTCCTGTCTCTAATGACAGAAAGCAGGGCCAGGCAGCCGGTTTGCTTGCTGAGAGCAGGGGATGCACAATAACGTGCTGCTGGTTTCTCTCATCACAGGTAGAGTTTGCAAATCACAGGAGGATCTGCAGAATATGCTCAGGTGCTGGCCTGCTTCTGGTGCTGTAGGGAGGATTGGGATGACAGATGGAAAGAGAAATGCCTCTCGTTCTGTGAAAGGTGTCAATTTTTTTTTTTTTAATGCTCTCTCTGGCCTCTCTCTCTACTGTTCTACCCAAGAGCTCGAGACCAGCTTTTGGCTTTTGATCCAAAGCTGGAAATCCCAAGCCTGACTTGCCCAGTGCCCTGTTATGATCCCCAACTTCATGGAGAGGAAACAACATTAAATCAGTAAAAATAACAAACAACACAGCAGAGGATTTAAAGAAAAAATGCCAGGGGTTCCATTGTATAGAGCAGGGGAAGGGCTTCTTTTAATGGGAAGCTTAAAACTTATTTTTAGTAATATTGCTGCCTTTTGTCTCCATTCTGTGCTTGCATTCAAAGCTTCCCTGACTTTTCGCAAACATAGTTTCCAACATAAGCTAGTTTTTCCTTTTACAGACTCTTTATATTTTGTTTAAAAAAAGAAAGTCTTGGCAAGTTAGAATAGGTAGGAAGGGAGAAGAAGGTTAATCCTTCCTAGGTGTCATTCATTCTGTTTCATTTCATGGCAAGGATAAGAAGGAAAGAAGAAGAAAAAAAAAGAAAAGCATTCAAAACCTTGTTGGTCCTTTGATTTCTGACTTTCAAAAGCCAAAACAGAGAAAATAACAATTTTTGATGGGATGGGGGGAAAACCTGAATTCTCATTTTCCTGAGTTCCTACTGAAATGCCAGTTGGTGAATTGTATTGTTTCTGATGAAATCTCCACATGCACTGAGAAAATTTCCACCTGCTTCTGGGCTGTCCTTTCCCACACAGAGCTCTGGTTGTTTCTTTGTATTTGCCTTTGCTTTTCTTGTCCATCTCCTGTGCTATTTGTATCTCTCCCTTCTGTCCTTGCTGACATCTTTTTTTTTTTTTTTTTCTCCACTCCTGCTCCCGTTCCACTGAAATTACCACCATCAAGTCAGCTCAGATGGCTCTGAGGTGTTTCCTTCCCGGATGGACTAATTGGGGTTGAGATCTTTGTTGCTCCCAGAGCTCGTTTATTGGGTTGACCAAGCTGACTTCATTTCCTGCGTTATTGCTGGAAAGTTATCTTTGTTCAGTTCAAGGTACATCTGTCTCTGTCTTATCATAAAATCACAATATGGTTGGGTTGGAAAGGACCCCAAAGGCCCCTAAACCCACCTCTGCTGTGGGCTGGCTGTCCTCCACCAGATCAGGCTGCCCAGGGCTCCATCCAACCTGGCTTTGGACACATCCAGTTAAGGGGTACCCATGCTGGTGTCTGGCAGAGGTATGCCATGGTCATAACAGGAGCTGCAGCTCTAACTGGGGGATGAAAACTTCAATATCCTCTCCTAAAGAAGCCTTTGGGGCTCTCTGCTTTGCACTGGCTGGCAGCTCCCGCCTCGTCTGTATGCTTTCAGGGAAGGCATGTTGATGCCACAATCCACTTGTTCTTGAAGGTGGCTTTTGAAATGCTGGCATAATTATTCACAAGCTGTGATTGGAGCCCACGCTCAGAAGGGTGGGGGCTGTTATTTGCATCAAGGGAGGATCTGATTATAATTGTGGTAGGGAAGTTTGTTTGAGACTGATTTGGTGGCAGTCTGAAATTCTTTAATGCTATTTTTTGGGCAGGAGTATCGGGGCATGAGGTTGATGGAAGGGTGATGAAAAGGACTGGGGGTGCCAGGCTCAGGCGTGGAAGTTCCCTTTGTCCAGAAAAGATGAACGTGATAAAACTTCTTAGTTGGAGAGAAAGTAGAATGGTAGAAACTAGAATAATCTGTCTGATCTTCAGGGTACCTCTGTCTTCACCATCCTAAAGACTTGAGAAAGACGCATGTTTTGTTCAGGATGGCTGATTTGAATCACCCATTTTAATCATGGTTTAAATCAACAAGCAGGAAACCTTGATTTAAAAAAAACGCGTTTTAATCTTGTATTTTAAAGTTCATTTCCTAATGAAACGCAGCTTTGCATTGGCTGGCATAATTTGGTACTATTTCTGGCAAAGCAGAATGGGACGCGACACCCATGCATATTTATTGGCACGACTGTATAGCTTAACATATATCTGCTCTCCTTTGGAACTTTCACATCTTTTTATCACATGAGTGAGATGGGAAACGTATAATTTCTGATTTATTAGACCTGGATTTTTTTTTTAAACATTTGTCTCAGGCTGCACGAGGATAAAAATTAAAATGCAATTAAAAATGTATGAAGGAAGCATTTAGGAAGTTTGTTGTTCATCTTGCAGAGCAGAAGGCTGGAATGAGCATCTGCAGATAACCTCCTCCTACGTTGCGTTGAGGCAAGATCAATTACACCTTTCCCCTTCTCTCAACTGTTTGCTTAACCTTTCTGTGGATGTCTCCAGTGAAAAAAATCGGCAACTTCTCTGATATCTGTTGCAGTGAGAACATTGTTGGATTTTTTTTTTTTTTTTTGAGTGTCCAAACTTAAGCTTTCTTTGCTCCGAGTTAAATTATTTCTTCTTCTTCTGCCACTGTGAACACAGAGAACAATCGACTGCTGTCTTAATAACCTGCTCGCTATTGGAAGATTGTTATGCCTCTGTGCCAGAGTCTTCTCTCTTTTTATTTCTCTTCATTTTTTTTTCAGTCTGAATGAGTCTAGTTAATTTAACCTCTCCTTTCCAGCTCTTTTTCCTAAAGCTGTGCTGCTTTTATTTCTTTTCCTTGGGACTGCCTCCTAATTTTTTGGTCTCACACTGCATCTGCAGCGAAATTACTTTATGAAAGCCTTAGAAGGAGCAATCACTTGCAGAGGCATGCTGGCAAACTGCAGAACTCATTGCTAAAAAGTTAAATGGAAGAGTGTTTAAACAAACTAATGAAACATGCATGCCTGGTTGTATGCCTGGCCTTTGGGTGTAGCTGTCCATAAAATCACAGAATGTGAGTTGGATGGGACCCTTACCGGCCATCTGCTCCCACTCCTTGCACTGAGCAGGGACACCCACAGCTGCATCGGTGTTCACAGCCTATCCAGCCAGACGCTGATGTCTGCAGTGATGGGGCACCACCTCTCTGGGCAGCCTGTGCCACTGCCTCACTGCCCTTATCATAGAAAACTTCTTCCTAAAGACTAAATCTCTCTTCTCTTGGTTTGAAACCCTTTGTTCTGTCACAGCAGATCCCGATAAAGAGTCTGTCCCCTTCTTTCTTACAGCACCTCTTTACATACTGGAAGGTTGCTCTCAGGTTAACAGAGCCTTCTTTCCATGCTGAACAGTCCTAGATCTCAGCTTGTCCTCGTAGGGAGGTGTTCCATCTCTAAGGTCATTTTTGTGGCCCTCCTCTGGTTGCATTCCAGCAGTTCCACATCTCTCCTGTACTGTGGACTCTAATTCTGCACACAGTACTCCAGGTAGGTCCCATCAGCACAGAGCAGAGGGGCAGAATCACCTCCCTCACCCTGCTGGCCACATTTCTTTTGATGCAGTGCAGGACACAGTTGGATTTCTGGGCTGTAAGGACATGTACTGGGGTCCTGATGCCACTGGACCACTGCTCTGCATCCCCACCATGCTGCTGTCATCCACCAGGAGCCCATCATGCTTCTGTGCTTCAGAGAAGGCTGGGATGTGCCAGTGCCTTCCTCTCCTTTCCTTGTAGCAGCTGGGGAAGCAGGGCTGGCTCTGTCTTCTCTCCAGGGGAGCCTTGGATTAGCAGGATGGTTGCAGGGGTGCTGGGGGAGTCAGGTTCTGCTCTGAGCAATGGCAAATATGGGTGTGGGGTGATGGGAGCTTTGCTGGAGCACGAGGATGGGTAATGTTATCCCAGCCAGCCTGTGTTGTAGGCAGCCATTGGGAAGCAAGATCTCGCTCTTCCCTAGAATGTGCTGGATTCAACAGCTCTCCTTTTATCTGCTCAGAAAGTGCTGAAGTATTTCTCTCTGCTCTTCAAAAGCAATCCTGCACTGCCCAGAGGGGGCTGTAATTCATGCGGGGAGCTGGGAGAAAATGATGCTAGTCATCTCCGCACAAGTGTATCAACCACTTAACTCCTGGCTTCAGCTCCTGAGTGAGGCTTTAAATGTGAGGATGGGAATGTGGTTACAAGGACTCTGTGGGTCACCTGCGAGCTAAAGGTACACTGGGAAACTGCCACTTTTGGAAGGGCTGTGTTAGGGGACGGCACTTATTACTACTGTCTCTAAGGGTATTCGTAAGGGTAATTGCAGTCCTTGGCTTTCCTGTGTGCCGTGACATTATGATGCTCCGTGGTGTTCATGAGAATGCCCTATTACTGAAGGCCTTTTGAGTACAGCACCTTATTGCTCCTGTTCATGCCTGCACTTCCAAATCCCTTTTTTCTTTCCAGTTTGCTTTGTGGAGATGAATGCCTTCTGATGGGCACAAGCCAGAAGGATCCTGCCTGGGTTTAGCTCTGCTGAGGCCAGTGAGTGCAGCATGGATGGGGTAGGTCCATGGTTTCTTGCATGTGAGTGATGCTGGGGGAGTCATAAAATCATAGAACTGTAAGGGTTGGAAGGGATCTCTAGATCATCTAGTCCAACCCCCCACCAAAGCAGGCTCCTTGCTCCAAATGGTGCTTCCAAGAGGAGGATGAGCCTGTAAGGGGCTCTTCCCAGGTATCTTGGGTGCCTCGTGTTTCCTGAGAAACCTTTGAACTCTGAGGTGTCTGTTTCAAGGAATAATATAGCTGGGCAGCTTTCAAGCTGTGGCTTTGCACCCACCTTCTCCCTCATGTTCATGAGCTTGGCAGTGTCTGTGCTTTTGCTGAAGAGCCTGCATTTGTTTTTAACACTTGCTGCTCTGTACAAGTAGAGAGCATGCAGGGAAAGAATAGATTTTTTTTTTTTTTTTTTTTTTTTTTTTAAGATAGGCAGGCATCAAAACCCCATTCTCTTCTTTAATCTCTTCAAGCTGTAGATGATCAGAACTTGTTGCACAGATTCATCCACTGGCAGCTTAATTAACTAATGGTCTCAGAAAGCACTTACAGAACAATTGATTGTATCCAGTCTGGTACTGTTATCCCTCTCCTGTTCACACACACAGCATTGCTCAGTCAGTTCTTGGATGGTGAAAGTTGGACCCGGTTCCCTTTCCCAAGCCTGCTTTTTATTTGCAGGTTTTAGATTAGAGGTTTAGGCAGAATTAAACTTTCTCTGGTTGTAGTTGGCTGCAGCTGTAACAGCTTTCGAGTATGAATAGCACAGGGCAAGGAAAACATGCTCAGCATTGTTTCACTGCTGCCCTGGATTACTGCCTGCTCCACACCTGACCCTGGGACACACGTGAGAGCAATGCATGATGTTCCATCACTTGTCATCTTGCAGCATTGCTGTGCCTCTGGCCTGAACTGAGAACTCTCACTTGGAAGTTCCTGGCAGCCCTCCTGGTGATACATGTCACGTTGAAATCCCGTGTTGTGGGATCATGTGACAAAGAGAATCGTAGCCCTGATTGCAATAAAACTTAATTTCCTTACCTCTGTCAAAATGTGCATGTAAGAAGACAGCTGAGCCCTTGGGGCTACATATGAGATAGGAGAGGGAAGATCTCCTCCTGGGTTGAGTGTTTAAGCAATTTTCCTCTGTGGGGATGTGAATTCCTGGCATTGCTGGTACCATGTTCTCTACTGCTGCAATGGGGATTGCTGGGGTGAACTGGGATTTGAAAAGGATTGAAGCTGGCTCTGAGGAAGATGATCCGAACCCAGCTCCAGCTAGACCCAAGGTTGGGTTTGGTGCCATCTGTGCCAAGGGTAGATGACATTCACAATGACAAGCAAGGTGAGTGCAGGTTCTCCTCTTGCTCATTCCCTTCCTCACTCCCTCTGACTCTGACTCACTCCCTCCGCACTGACCAAGCATGGAGCCCACCATCAGCCCACCACTGGCCCTACAGGCATCCTTCAGATGCTGTGGGTGCTGCTGGTGGCTAGCAGGGTGGTGTTGCTTGACTTGAAACCCTGGAAGGATCATTAAGTCAACCAATTTGGTTGACTTCCTGCATGGATGAGAGCGCCCCAGAAACTTAATAGGTTGCCCTCGTGGGCAACAGCTCATGCTTGGTATTTATAGAGAAATGGTGCTTTGAACAGATCCCATATTTTAGCCTCTCCTGCTGTTCTCAAGCTAGGGCTGAGCCTTGCTGTTAATAAGGGAAATGCAGACATGCCTTCACAGTAAAGGCAAAAAAATAAAACCCCTTTGCTTTCCTTCCCATCTTGCTGGGAGCACCCTGCTGCTCCCCTCCACTTTTTTCCTATTGCACAAAGAGTGAATTCTCTCTCTTAGGCTCCTTTCTAGAGGACTGGATGCTGAGTGTGTCCATGCTGCCACACTTATCCTGAAGTTGGCTTTCAACGGCAGGAAGAAAGAAAAGTGCTGTGGTTTGGGAGAAAAGGGAGAGTGTGGAAGACCTGGGGTTTGTCTGCTGTGCTTTGGATTTACTATATAGCTGTGGGAAAGTCACCTGTGTGCATCTGCTCACAGCACTTTTGGCTCTAGAACATCCACCAGCAGTGCAGGATCTTCAGCGTGAAATGCTGGCCAAATACACAGAAGGACTCTGTGGCTCACCCAGGGGAGAAGCAGATTCCCAAGCCTCCTCCTGTCTGCAGGGGCTATTGAGGCATTCACTAATCCTCAGAGTCTGCAGGTTTATGAAAGCAGCCGCTCTTCTTCGTTAGAGTCAAAAGGAATGACTTGTGTTTGATTTCCTTTGGGACTGGAGCTGGCTGTCTCTGTTCCTCGGCTCAGAGCCATAGCAGTGGGGAGAAGAGGGGAGGGGAAAAGCCAGGGGAGCACACTGCTGGGACTTTTTTAGGACTGAGGCTTCTCGGTTGTTCTGTAGCTGTTGGGATTGTTTTCACCTTGGATTGAAATGCTTTTCCCTGGAACTCTTTGCCCTTCTGCAGGGGGATTGAAGAGCTCTGCTCCTTAGCTTGTGAGACAGAATCACCGCGGGTGCTGAGAGAGAGCAGGAAATCACCTTTGTAAAGCTGTCCAGAAAGCCTTGAATTCAGGTACGAGCCTCGTGTTTATAGGAACATAAAAGGAACCATGGAAACTGAATATGGGTCAGAGCACCTGCAAGTGGATAAAAAGTAGAGGGATTGCAAAGCTACCCTGATTTCTCTGTCTTTGGATATGCTCTGCTGGTTGCAAACCTCCTTGGGGTCCTAGGCTCCATAGGAGCCTTGGGGATCTATACAAAGAAGGAATTTCTGGGGAAAGCAGCAGACAGAAGGCATGCTTTAAATTCCTGTGCGTGCCTTGGTCCTTCAGCTTCCACAGAGGATTCCACGAGGACCGCAAGCTGCTCAGTCTACAGGGAGCTGCTGCTGGATCTGGTGCTCCTGCTGAGCCTCAGGTGAGGTCAGATATTGCTATGTGTGTTACTGACCTGGGCTTTAAACTTTGCTCCCCCCTGCACCCTTATCTGGAGGATTATCCCATGCATTCAGTTCTTGGCATTCAGCTCCTCTGCAGTCCCCAGCTTCAGCACAGGAAACTCCTTCACCTAGCTACTGCCAGCATGCTTTTGGCGACCCTGGCTGTCCCGTCAGCTGTTACAGGCCATTAAAGGATTTGTTTCCCGGCGTATGAAAAGGCTTAATTCAATTCTCATTCTCTTCTGGCATTCCTCGGAGGTGAGTGCGTCCCCTCGGCATGAAGCCTCCGATGCCGCTAATTGACTTGAAAGTAGCTCATGTCTCCTTGGAAATGTCACCCAGCCCTTTTCAAGTGCAATTCCAGGCAATCAGGATCAATATGTTTCTTTAGCTAAGGGTATTAGCACATGACTGACAGCCCTGCGACATTAGCTTATTCCTACCGACTTCCAGTTGCTCATTTTTCTTCACTGTCTCAGCTGCGATCCCATAAGCAGGGACAGAGCTTGGACTGGAGCCATTCCCCAGGCTGCACTGGCTTACAGCACACTGTGGGTACGGGCTGGCTTGCTCACACCTGCCCTAAATCTGCATGGTGCTCCCGTTCTCCACTTCCCCAAAATCCAATGGCATTGCCCAACCACTTGCTCACTGTTTCAGGAAGGAAAGGGCTGAGATTTCTGCCTGCTTTAATCAGTCTCGTTTGGTATGAGGAAAGGTATCAGCATATTTTTGCTGCACCTTTGCACAGAGAACACTGTCAGAGTAATTCTCTCTCCTCAGATCTTTGCTCCTCGGGAGGCTGTGGTCCACAGCAGAGGATTTCTCTTTCGTCTATGGCCTCGGTGCTGTTTGCAGCCAACACCTGGGTTTGTGATTTCTGTCTTTCAGCAGGCATACTGAGGATGGCATCCATCCACCCTCTTCCTTTGTTGTCTCAGAAATGCTTGTGAATGTCTTCCCAGCACCTCTGTGCTGCTCTCCGTGCTTAGAGGTAGGGAGCGAAAGCACTGGCAAAATGAATTTAGAGGAGCTTACAAAAGCACTTGAGGCAGTGCTTTTGTGAGTGAATTCGATCCGGGCCCAAGTGCCCTCTGCTTTTCTGGTCTCCCTTTCTAACAAGGCTGGCACAGCTGCAGTGCTGCTCTGCGGGGAGGGCTCACACCTCCCCCTCCATGCCCCTTTTCTTGGCAGGGAGAGGGGACCTCACCTCCCACGTTGGCAGACCCTGACCCAGGGGACCTGGGAGTGATGATTCAGAAGTGGGTTTAAGGATATTTCAGATTGTTAAAGGGGGAAACTGAGATGCTGAGAGACCAGAAGCCACATCCTAAGTGAGATGTGTGATTCTTCCCAGTGCCAGCCAGCCACCCTGCCTGCAGCTGTTGGTATGCTCAGCTCCCAGGCAGAGCTGCTCCCTGCCATCAGAGCAGGCTAGGGCTGCAGGGAAGGGATCTGAAGCTAGCTCCCAATGGCAAATATTGGCAGACACAGGAACAAGGTTTGCTGTGCTATTGGTTCTGGAGATGCTTAGAGGGCTTCTCTGCCGTGCTGGGAATCTGTGTCCCTTGCAGGGGTTTGAGCTGCTGTGGAGCCAGAGGTGGGAAGCTGTGTCAGGGAGCTTCTGAGAACGCGTTCCCAAAAGGTGCATCAAGAGATAAACAAGCAAGCCTGGAAAACTTTTAATTCATGCTGTTGCCTGATATCTGCATATGTCTCTTGCTGGATTTTGTGCCCTTTGCAATGAGACGGGGCAGTCAAGAAGGAGTTAATGCTTGTGCCCTATGAAACAAGCGCATCCCAAACCTTGGCAATCAGAGGCAAGCAACAATTATTAACGCCTCGGCATTTAATGTGGCAGATCGCTTACGCCCCCGGTTATGGTGTGCGTTCAATTCCAGAGCACTCGGCGTTGTCATAGCAGGGCCATAGATCACAGCGACCTTAGCATCGTGTCAAGGGGCTTCACTCCATCAGGGATAATGAACATCTCCCACCGGTTTCTCCCCATCACTCACTTGAGATCCAGAAGTTCATCATGCAAATGACAAACAATGTTAATTTTCTGCAAATAATTCCTCTAGATGTCCGCGGGATTCCAGCGCTCTTTGCCCAGAACGGTAAAATATGTTTGTCTTCCTTCCTCTAATTCATCAGCAGGCCCACAAATCTCCCCAAACTCTCTATAAACAAAGCAAGAGGCAGAATCTAATAGTTGTCTGCAGTGCAGGCATGGCTTACAGTCTCACTAATGCAGATGGGGAAAGGAGTGGTGGAAGAGGTTGAGAAGTGACCTTCAAAGACATTCTCGGGTGAGATGTCTTTGACTGCACTCACCCTTGAAAAGACAGTGAGTGTGATGGTCTGAGCCAAGCTTCATACAGACGTGATTCCATGTGGGAGGAGAAACTCAAGGGGGATGCTTCTGGGCTTGAAACTGAGGAGTGAAACTTGCTGCAAGCCGTATCTGCGTCACTAGGAGACTTTCCATCCTGTGGCTGGGCTTCACCATGGATATATTGAACTGTTTTCACGTGGGCAGGGAGGCAAACAGGCAGCTTGTTGGTTTCTCTAAGCATCTCTCAGCTCCCCAAGCTCCAGATTCAGCCAAAAATACATGAAGAGCTGACATCCAGGGAGGTTTGGGCTACAGAGCATAAGGAATTTTGGCTCGGACAAATAGGAAGGTATGATGCAGAAATTAGCTCCAGCAAATGTATATGGTATATGACAGACCTGAGATGAAGCTGCCAACAAAACATCTCTATTTTTCATGCATAAAAGGCCAACAGGCAAGTAAGAGAAAAATTCAAAGAGGATGGTGCAAATCCTGGTCTCCTGCCAAGCTTCCAGAGGAAAGCTCAGGAAAGTTTGGAGGCTCCCATTTTCATCAGAACTATGGACATCCCAAAGCTCCCTCTGCTCTGGCAGCTGAGATCGCCCATCCCTGTGCTCCTGCCTTGCTCTGGCACTCCTGCAGCACTTGGGTTGGTTTGGGGCTGCTGCGTTCCCCATGGAAGTGGGTCCAACCTCTAAATGGCACATACCCATCCCTCCCTTGCTGTCCTTTTCACACTGGAGGGATTTGTAAAGGTCTTTCTAAGCAGCAGCTGCTGTGTGGCTTTTTGTTTTTTGTTTCTTTTATGACAAGCTGGAAATTAATTTCTTTTGCAGTGGTGTCGGACTATCTGTTCCCAAGTCACAGTGCAGACTGAGCTCGTAACTCTCTTGACTGCCTTGTGGCTGAGTTATGGGGTCCTCTGCAGCTCAGCCCAAAGGGTTTAATTTAGAATGGGTATCTTGAAGAAAGCAGTGATCTGACACCTGCCTGGTGCTTTTGCACTCCGTACATTCTCAAAGTTTTTCCTGATATTTGACTGAAAGGTCTCTAGTTGTATATTAAGCCTAGGATTTCTTTCCTACTTGCTTTTTGTTGATCTGCAGAATGTAACCATGTCTCCGTCTCCTCTAGACCAAGCATCACAAATGTTTTCCACCTTTCCTTGCCAGCCATCTCCTATAGATTTCCACTCACTGCTGTCTGTCTGCTTTGGACCATCTCCAGTTATTCACTCTGGCTTGCAGATCAGCATCCCAAACTGGACCCCGTTGAGATCTTAACAGCACAGAAGATGAGAGGAGATGATTTGGATGCTCGTACCTGACATCTTTGTCTGCTTCCATCCTGGTTACCCTTGGCATGATCTTGAACCCATTTTTGGGGCAAGTAGGGTGAAGAGTTTCAATTGCTGTCTGGGCCACCCGTTGTTGTCTCCTTGTTGCCACATGTGGACACTAATATGACCATCTGTCATAGGAACCAGTGTCTTGAATGGGGGATGCTTGGATGAGTTAATGTGAATGGACAAAAGATGTAGTCTGCTTGCAGAGACTAAAGCTCATTAACCCTTCTGTGGATGCTCTCATATAAGCTCCTTCATGAGATTATTTACGACGCGCTTTAATATGTGTGTGGTGCCTGCTAATAAGAAACCTGTGTTGAGTCACACCTTAGCTGCTTTGCCTTAGCTTTTCTAACTGTCTGTTTGCAGCCAGATCAATGAAGTGTGGGCTGCTTGTCTGGCAAATCTAGAGCCTGGGAGAGCATCCAATGACTTGGGTTTAACCCTCCTTGCAGAAAACACATTGATATCTCCCACCTCCCTGTGGCTAGGACTAAGGGAATTGGCAAGGGATCCTTATCCTTGCTTCCCTCCTGCCATCTGTGTGCTGCCAGCTCTGTGCTTACCGATGCCCTTTGACTCCTCCCAGACAAGAGGCCAGTAGTAACTTCATGTTTTCCTGAAAATCAATTCTGGGTTGGCTGCAAGTGGGAAGAAGTGTCACAGGTTGTGCCTGGGCATTCGTTTCAACCTACAAGCTTTGAGGTCAGGCCCTGCACATGGCACCAAGGCTATGCTGCTTTTTTATTGTTCCTTCTGTATGGGGAGAAATTGGTGGGGTTATGGCCACTGGAGAACTCTTCCACCTGCAAAGCTGTGGGGAAGGAAACAAAGCTCTCACTCTTTCCTCATCCTAAGCTCTCTGCTTTTCTGTACTTTCTACTTACAACTACGAGTTGACTTTTTCTTTTTTTATTTTAAATGCCAAGTCCCTCTTTTGTCCCCTTAATGAATAATAACCTCTTAATGGCACTTTCCCAGGGCTTTGTCACTAGCATGACAGCATCTAATCACGTATTATTGGCTCAGCTGAATGGGTCACTGGTTTTACTGGACTTGCACAAAGGACGTTGTAAAGATCCAAGTGCAGTCCAACTCTTCCAAGGATACAGTTATATTTCCTCCAGCTTTTGGCACACCTTGACTTAGGAGTTTTTGAGAGCAAGATGGAGATACCTGCTTTACCTTCTGTCTCACTGGAAATGAACTAAGAGAACTTATGAAAACCCTAACGTTATTCAGGAGTTTAGCTCCAAATGTGGAAGTAAATGATTGTAACCCTCCTGGTTTGTCTTTACCAGAGCCTTCTAGGCTGTCATCTACTTCAGGCTTTGCTCAGACTCTGCAGTCCAAAGACTCATGTGCAATGACCTGCCACCATTTTTGCTTCAGACTCCAGAGTCAGGTAGTTAGATGATTCCCTTTCATGTAAGTAGTTTTTTATCTTTCTTATCTGTGGAGGGAAGCCAGCACAAGTCATCTTTAAAGGTAAGGAAAGTGGAACCAATGTTTTGTATCCCAGAAATCTCATTATTTTCAACTAATGTGCTGACCTTGAATGCCGGGGTTTGGCAGTATCTTTAAGCACAGAACCAGGTCCACCTGGACAAGTCTGCGTGGTACAATATGCATTTTCTATACAGGTGGAAACAGTGAATTCTCTGGGCCTTGTAAAAATGAGGCATTGTGTGTGACTTCCCTTTGACTCAAGCTTGATGGTAGATTTCACAAGAGGAAAAAGTGTGTTTAAAAAGTTACTCAATACTGATCTGTCCAGAGTGTTTTTCCCAGGCTGGATTTAGGGAAGGATTATCTCCGATTTTCATTTAGTTCTGAAATCCTGGGTATTGGTTTTATAAACTAAACCCCCTTCGCAGCAGGTTGCTTGTTCTGTATTGTTGTTTTAGCTTGATGCATAGGAAGGAATTTAAATTCACATACAGGGTGGGGCTAGCTCCTTGCTGGGGTAAATCACCATAGTTCAGATATTTAAAGGCAGATGCATCAGTCCTGGCAGCCCAGGATCTGGCTTGCTTTGATTAAAATCTGATGAAGATTACTCAGCCTTACCAAGGGACTTGGATTACCATTCTATAAAAAGAAGGGCAGGAGTGCAGAGGACATTAAATATAAAAATAATCCAATGAAGGATGTGAAGCTAAACGCATGGCAAATTGAACAGCGATGCAAACACCCTATTGAAACAGGTGTAGGGCTGCAGGGCTGGTGGGTGCACACAAGGCTCAAAGCTACGTTTGAGTCAGAAAGACAATTGCTCTTGGGTTTCTCACAGCTGTGGTCTTGTCTTTTAAAGGCAGAATGTTCAGAAAGAGAGCCTCACTCCTTAGAAAATCCCCAGGGGAGTCTTGCAGGAGAAGTGGGTGACAAATCCTCTGCCTCTGCTTGCTCGGGGACCCAGGCTAGTGCCAAATCTCACTACAAAGAGGTGATTAGAGCTGAGGAACAGAAAGTCAGCTCTTGCAGATCTGAAAATGTGAAATGTGCATCGTCTTTAGGGGTTCTTACAGCAGTTGAACTTCACCCCTCCCTTCCATTGCAGCATTCATTTTCCTAGTTCTTTGTTCCTTTTAAAGGATTTAGGGACTGTTCTTACGCCACGCAATTATGCTCCATGGGCAGTGACTGATAGAAAGGCTGCTCTGAGCCCTTTTTTGGGCCTTTTAAATGAATCGGTCAAACCTTTCAGCACATGTACAGCTTTCCCACGTTTTCGTATCCAGTCCCTTAAAATCAATAAAATCTAGTCTTGCCTCTGCAGTGTAGCTATTGATAGGGCAGATGCACTTGGATCTTCATCTGACTGCCTTGTGAATCCCTGAAACCCATTTATCTCTTCTTTTGATGGAGCTTGCTGCCTTGCTCGATGGCTTGCTTGCATGGGAAGCACCTTCCTTGCTGACCCCTGTTAAAAACGTGGAAGGTTTTCAAGTAGAGTTGCAGGACTTGTGATTTGAGCATCCTTCTTTACTTAGACCAAGGGGAACAGAGTGCACAGTGCGTTGGCTGGTCTGGAGTCCATCTAGGGTGGCTGGAAGATGCTTTAATGGTGTCAGAAGGCTCCGGGAGCCTGGAGAGCAAGGCTGAGCAGCCTTAAAAACGTTGCTGACTTAAACTGACGCATCTAAATGCACTGGAGGAAAGACGACAGGGCTGTTTGGGGACCCTCCTGGGTGATTACATACATGGCTGGTCAGCAACATCGCCTGAGTGCCCTGGCAGCTATGCCAGTCTTCCAGTTTTCTTTCATTTCAGTTCGGGTCGGATGAGGATAAGATTGTGTTTTAATAAGTGTTTGTTAGGGAGTGCTTCCCCCCCGCCTCCCACCCGCATAAAACTGTTTATTTTCCTTGCAGTAACACGTGTGTTGCTCAGCTTCTGCTGTTCCATGTGTCGTGCTCTGTTACTCTGCCTTGCTCACAGCCGCAGAGCAGGGGGAACGCTGCCAAGGCTTTTTCAGGGAATTTGCTCTGGTCGTGCTGCTTCCCCGGGAGCACTCAGTGGATGCATGTTGTTTGCAGGGGGGGGGGAAAGTACTCAAATGTCAGCGTCTGAAGGAATCACGAAGGAAGCAAGGGGAGCACCAACTCTTTTCCACCTCTCAGAGGTGCCTGCATGCTCATAGCCTTGGAAAGTGGTGGGTGATGTCTTGCTGAGAAAGGATATTGCTAAGCAGTAAATGTGACCCTCTTGTGCTGTTTCAAAAAGAGACTTTGCTTAAGGCAGCCTTAGGATAAAAGTGCTTCTCCGCATACCCACCTGCCCCAAATTACCAGCTGCCAAAATGGGGGCTGCAAGTGGCAGTGATACCCCAGCCAAGGGCACTCCTTTCTCTTTCCGAAACATGGTTGTATTTTCACTTGGGCTGGATGCAAAACAGTGCCTAAAACATTGAGATGCATTGATGAGCATATCTTTAAGTCACCTGCCTTCTTGTTGCAGACATGATTATACCTACACAGACTAAACTGCTGCAGGGAAGGCAGAGACGCAGTGCTCACTGCGGCTGCTTGGGCCGTTCATTTGTTAGCATGGGTTTGGATTTCTGATGACTCAGAAGGGAGCTCGGCTTCCTCTCAGCTATTTGCAGATCTAAAGATCTGTTACACTGTGGTTGTGAACCAGGCCTCTGAACGTTGTGCAGAGCTGAGACCAAAAGCTGCCTCAGTCTCAGTGTTTAAAAGCAGAGAGCTGGTTTCCATGTGTTGGCTTTCCACGTGTTGGGTTTGTATGGGGCACTTACCAACTCACAGCAAAACAGTAAGGTGAGTGCTTGAGAGGGGCTCTTGCTTTTTGTCTTGGCTTCTTTCAGGCTAAGGTGGAGGTTAAATATTTCAAGCTTCTTGTTGAAGCCTTTGGAGTAGAACAGGAATGAGATGAATGTGGTGCAAATGCCCTAACTCCAGGAGCAGGTGCTTCACTGCTGTGAGAGCTGGCAATGCTAAATATCTCATACTTTCCGATTTATAATTTCTTCCAGATCTGGTGTGTTTTACCAATTATCCTCATATACAAAACCTGAGGAATATATGGTGGGAAAGTCCCTCTTTGTGTGGTACACACATGTGAGTGTTTTGTACTAGATTTGTAACAGCAGCTGCAGAGCTCTTCACCAGAACCACATGGTAATGGTAAGCAGTGCTCGTTAGTTTGCATAGCTCCATGGCCTGCACCCACACCTGCAGCACCTCTGTGTACCCACTGCAGGTGTGTAGCCTCAGCTCTGGGTGCAGTATGTCTCTTCGTGCTGTGCTCTGAGCTCCTGGGCTACCCTTGATCAACTATTCCTATGTGGGTCTTCTCTTTCTGAGGTCTCAGGCCCAGCTGTACCACCCTTCCCTCTTATCTTCAGCTAGCTTTCCTGAGAAAACAGGGTTAATGTGTCTGGCTCTCTCTTGCCCACCCCTAATAACTTTCCAGCCTGATGACTGATTCCAGCTGTGCGTGCCAGCGATCTGAAAGATAATGAGTTCCTACTGGCTTGATATAAATAGATGGCGAGGGGAAGACTTTATCTTTGCCCCTCTCTGTCGGGAGAGTTCATTCCTTATCAGTCCAAGAGCATCTGTGTGAGGTGAAACAAGAAAGAGATGTTATGAATGCCTATGGGGAAAGCTGCACTTGAAGCTGGTATCCTACTGCGTCCTGGAGAACCCAGCCGTGATGCGGGGCTCCCATCCAGCCTCTGGCAGTTGGCTGGGGGCAGCTTTCCCCCGTAGCAGCACTTGTCTCCCCCAGGCCTCTGTGTTTAATCTGTTTAAGGCTCTTTAATCAAAACCTATGTCTATGTACGCTGGTGTCAATGGCCCAGCTTCCCTTTTTTTTTTGTTTGTTTGTTTTGTTTTTAACTATTTTATGTCCACAGCATGGGATAGACTTAATTGCCAAGGGCTGGAAGCAGGGCTGCTAAGGTATTTTAATTACATCTGATTGCTGCATTCTGCAGCCTTGCTCTGTCAGTTGTTCTAGCTGTTCACAGTTCACAACTAGAACTAGTTGTTCTAGTGTTCACAGCACTGTGTAGAGCCCACTTGGTCCAGCACAGGCACTTTGGCTGTGTGGGCTGATCACAGAGGAAAACAGCAGTACTTCACTCCAGATGTCATTGGGGCTGTATCTTTTCTCTCTACTCTGACTTCATGGCAATAGATTCTTCCCTATTAGAGGACTGTAGTCCTTCCATATCATGTCACTTAGAAGCAGTAGAACGAAATTTACCCTGCCCTATTGCATGGGCAGAGCAGGAGTACTTGCTCTAAAGAGAACCTGCTTTATTGCTCCAGACACATCCCTGTGAGACTTTTCCCCAGCTCCTGTATTGGTTTCAAGGCTGGTCATTCTCAGGGGTCTTCTCTTTTCTGTCAAGCAGTAGTGCTCTCTTAGTGTAAGGGAAAGAGCTGTCTCAAAGACTATTTGAGGGAGGCAAGAGGGAGTGAAATAAGAAAGATGCTGGCCTTGCTGTGCTGAAACACCCAAATTGGACCCTTGGGGGCTGGATTGGTGCATGGAATAAGCTGAATTGCATGGAGGGACAGGCAGGAGCACTGCAGGTAAGGTAAAGCACCTGCTTGGAAACGTCTGCTCGCCAACAGAGAGCAGCTCCAGCCAAGCGTGTATGAAATGAGGGTAACTATTGCATCTTCATATGGCTTTTAGGTGTGTTTTCAGTAGTGCTCAGGCCTGGCAGCATCTGCAGCTCTACCTGAATGTTTTCTGGTGCATTCAGCAAGTGGCAGCTCCCAGAGCACAGACTCTGACCTGCCTTGTCAAAGTGTTTAGCATGCAGAAGACAGAGAAAGAGTTTGAACCTGACCCAGGGCCTGGGAAAAGGAAAGTCCAAAGAGGAGCAGGGCACAGAGGTAAGGCTGTTTTTGTGCAGCTGCTAATAAGCACTTCCGTTCCTGCCAAAGCTTTTACTTCTGATTTAAGAGAAACCTCAGTATCCACAATTTTTCTATTGAAACGTGTTTGTGTTTTTAACAGCATTCATCTGTGTTTCTTCCTCTTAATAGATATAACCCTGCTACAGATTATAGACGTGTTTTGGTTGAAATTCTCTGTGCTTGATGCATTATCTGCCTACAACGCAGGGCAAACTCTGCTCCTCCCTTCTGGCCTGGCCTGTAATGATGGATTAAGTAGGTAAGTAATAGAGTGGTAATGAGATAACCACTGACATCGAGCATTAACGTGGGAATAAATGAAGTTACCATCCAGAACTAATGGCCTGAACTATCACTGGGTTGTAATTAATGAACGTGGTGGCTGAGATTTACAAGGATATTTTAGGATGCTGTTTGCATGCAGCTTTGGCTTTTATGGCTTGGTTGGAAAGAAATCAATTAATGCCACGAACTTAATGAATGAGATGACGATGTGCTTTGTCAGACTGTAGTGCCCCTTCCGTGGAAGCGGCTAGACCAGTGTGCACGTGGAATGCAGTTGTTTGCCTTACTTCAAGGGATGGAAGAAGTTAGGATACTGTGATCTCTATCTCCCTAGGTCACTTACACACTTAGTGTGTAGTGGAGCTGTTGCAAAGTGTCTGTGATGGCCAAACTACACACTAGTGGTGGACCTGTGCTTAAGAGGCTTTCACTGGAGAGCTGTCCCTTCCTCCTTGCATGGCTTAGTAGGCATGTGACCCTGCCAAACACTTTAGAGATGTGTGAATAACACTTTTGAGGTGGTTGCTAGGCTGTTGCAGAAAACACAGAAGAACAGTCAAAATTCTTCGCATTAATTGGTGGGAACAATCCAGCCATCTCTGCTGACTGTTGCTTCTCTCATCTTTCCATGGCAACAGTCTCTCTACAGCAGCCCAGGTGCTCGTGGTTGGGCATGTTGGGATTTCTGAGCCTTCTGTCTTCCAAATCACCCCTTGGAGCATGGAGGGAACATCTGTACCGCTAAAGTATGGCATCACATGATGCATCAAAGACATCTCTTTTTGTAATCATGTTCCTTATGCTGTCAGAGATAGAAAATGTTGAAAACGTGAACTGAACCCTTACATTTCTTCAGTGCAAATGCTGTTGCCCTGTTTTTTTGACAAGGAGAGGAAGGCGTTGAGTCTTTCCTGTCCTTTCCATGGGCTGAGCTGTCATACCTTTCTGAGAGCTGGAGGAAGGAAAGGGACTGGTAAGCAAAGGGAAGGATGGTCTCTCTCTCTCTCTGCCACAGAGCCCAACCTGTCTGCTGCTGTGAAGTTGCCTTTTGGAAGCCAGGATGGTGGCTGCAAGTGAGAATAAGGAGAGAAAGCGGTTCAGGCACTGCATCATCTTCACCTCTGCTCCCCACTGTGAATAGAAGTGTGTGGAGATAGCACCAAGAGGGGTGCAGCCCACTTTTAGCATGGGCAGAGTAGGAATGGAGAAGGCATCCCTTCTGCCTTGCCTCTCTGAAGCATTTTCTAGGCATGCTCTAGCACTATTTTCTCTTTTGGGACCTGTTTTACGGACATTTTTAATGATTCTAGGGGAAAATGAGAGACAGATGGCCAGTGATGAACCCAGTCCAAAGCTGCCCAGACTTGAGGGAGGGTGTCATTTCAGCTGGAAGCGTCACATCTTTGAGGTGCACGCTCAGTAGTTCCCTTCCATGGTGAACAGGAGGAAAGAATTTCCACCTGCTGGACCAGCACAAGCCAAGACCCAAATTGAGCAAAGCATGGTTGGATGGTTCATGGATTTACATATTCTGTGATATACACCTTTCCTTCCCCCAGCTTTGGGAAGTTTATTGCCCCCAACAAAGTATGCTGTGTGGCAGGCCATTATGTGACAGGGGAAAATTACCCAGACTGTTCTCCAGAAGGCAAGTGAGCAAAAATTTTCCTCCAACTGGTTCAGGACAAAGTTAATGTAGGAAAGCCATTAAAATTAATGCTGGTAATCAAGGATAAAAACCAGCAGGGCTGTAACAAAATTTGGACCAGATTGAGTTTCCCAGCTGTCATGCTGCATGCTTTCTTAAAGGCAGCAGGCAGAGGGAGGGTGTAGTGTAAGGCAAGCTTGGAAAGCTCTTGTCAAGGGTGTGAGTTTGGGGGCATCTGGATTCTGGTAGCATTGGCTCCTTGGTCCAGCCCTGCCTTTTTTTTGAAAAGCAATGTCTCTGTTTGGTCTGATGGTCCTTATGACTTGTATTTTATTCATATCATGTTTACCTGCTTTCTTCTGGAATCTGCCCTCAGAGTTCAGGTCCTTCTCCGGGACTCTGGGAACCTGCCTGCATGTGATTGACAGCATCATATGAGCATGTATAGGACTGCATCTCATGCTGTCAGGTCAGAGATTATCTCCAAGCAGCCCATACTCAACGATTAGTTGGAAAAGACACAAAGAAGCAGAGCCGTTCCCCTCTCTGTATCATCTGCCTCTGAGAATGGGCGAGTGCTGGCAGAGTGTAACCAGGTCTGTTCTGGTATAGAGAGGAAGGCTCAGGTTTGATGATTTGTCCATTATCTGGTGGTGGGTACAGCCTAACCAGGGCCCAGAGCATCCCAAGGGCTATATCCTAGTGCAGGAACTGGACTCTCTTCTGAATAGACAGCTTTCTCCAGCCTCACAGCATGCTAACATAGGCCAGTCACCTTCACCACAACTCCTGGCACAAGATATTCAGCTGACTTGATGCTTCAGAGTAGGCTGAATCTGGTATAATCAAGGCAGTATTTCTGCGCTCCAGAAGTGAAGTAAATACCCCATGCTTTCAAGTGACCACTGGTTTGACAGCAGTAGTGAAAGGGAAAGGCATGAATGGGTCAGATATCAGGAAAAACTTCTGAGAAAGAGTGGTGAGGCTGTGAAATGGGCTGCCCAGGGTGGTGGTAGGGTCACTGTCTCTGGAGGTGTTCAAGAATTGTGGAGATGTGACACTGAGGGACGTGGTTTAGTGGGCAATAATGGTGATGGGTGGATAGTTAGACTAGATGGATCCGATTGGAGGTCCTCCAATTAGAGGTCTTTTCCAATCTTAGTGATTCTATGAAAGTAGTCTCTGAGAAGCTTGGATACGGTGTCTGAAACGAGCTGAGGAAGGCACCTCATCTCTGAGCACATCCACCTTCTGTAGCATACACCCTTCCAGGCACAGAGAGGTCCTGAGTCCCTCAGTCACTGCAAAGAACAGCAGATAGATGGAGCAGACAGAGCTGGAGAGCATTCTTTTTTTTTTTTTTTTTTTTTGTGTGTGTGTGTGTGTGTGTAAAAATCGTCGAAGAATCAGGGTGCCAAAAATATTTTGATGGAAGTGACTACGTGAAATATCTTTTCATTTCGATTATTTGAAAAACAAAAACTGTTCATGGGTTTTAAAATTCATGTCCCCTCCGGGTTGCTTTGTTTTGTTTTGTTTCTTATTCCTTCTCCCTTATTCCTCAGAGGGAGCCATCCAAACCTACACGGCGTGTTATTTCTTGAGGAAATGCAATGTGATCTTTTTCCAGTTTAACCGAGGCTGAAAAATCTTCTGGTGTTTCATTTGCCTGAGAAATTTGAAAAAAAAAGCTTGGATGGAACAGAGACCTGACTGGTTCAGGGGAAACCTTGTGGGTTTTGGAGGCCCACTTGGATGGGGGTAGCTGCAGGAGCTCTTTGCTGTGCAGATTGGGGAGGAGGTGATGCCATCTTTGCCTGGGCCATACTTGGTGCCCAACACCTTCTCCAAGGGTGAGGGGCATAGGGGTGCAGAGCTGTGTCTTGGTTGCAGCGGAGACCTGCTACTGTTGAAGTATGACTCTCAGCTTTCTGGAGTTGTGGAAAACATCCAGATAATGGCCGAAACTGGGAGATTAAAGGGCTATCTTGGCTTTTGAGGACGTCTCCATGGGATGTCCCATAGGTGGCTTGTTGGAGGTGAACCACAGAGAGAGGACTGCACTGGAGAGGCATGGAGGCACACATGGGATGAGAGTGGTGGCAACTGCCTGCGTGCCTGGAAGCAGGGCAAGCAGTGGGCTGTGGGTAGAGAAGACCACCCCTGCCTGTTGCTGCCATCTCCACAAGCTTCCAGCTCTGCCGTGTAGCTCTGCCCGGATCTGCAGTAGAGCTGCTCATCCCCAGCCCTGCCATCCCTGTGCCCCACATGCTGCCTCTCCTATAAATAGCCGGATGGGAAGCGGAGCGCAGAGCTGCCGCAGATGGCCCCCAGTTCCACGCGCACTCATGTGTGAGATCCCAGAGAGGGGCTGTCAATTCCTTGCCTACAGCCACCCATGCAACCTCATTAAGAATGGTGTCGTCTTCCTTAACCCCCTTCGCCCCCTCCCTCCCCACTTCAACGTGCCTACATTCGAGCACCCTTATTAAAAGTGCACTTCTAAGCGAGGAGCGCTGACTTCCCCTTAATTGAGGCATGATAATTAGAGCATTAACACATTAGGAGGGTGAGACAGCATGTTTAGCTTTTGTGATTAATTATCTGAGGATTGTAATAAGTTGTTAAGACATTAATTACTCTGGCATGTTTATTGCTCTTTATTGCAGAGCTGACACTTGGTGGAAGAGTTGCTGGTGTGCCTGGAGGTGCAGAGTGAGGTGGGCTGGCCAAAGGAGACCTCTGCTCCCCCGTAGACACTGAGCTGCTGCTTGGGAACGGATCTTGGGGACCAGAAACAGCTCCTGAACCTCCAGCAAGTGACCTCGGGATGCAAGTGGTGTCTGAATCTCTTAGAGTCATAGGATTATGAAGGTTGGAATAAAGCACTGAGATCATCAGCCCATCCCCACCATGCCCACTAAACCATGTTCCTCAGTGCCACATTCTCCCTCATTTTGGGACCGCCTGGGAGCTGGAAGGTTTATTGTTATGGATGGTTTCAGCTGGATTTCTCTCTTCTTTCAAACAAAGTGTTTCCTCTTGAATGGTTTGAGCCTGCCCTCATTTGGATCTTTGTTTTTGCAAATCCAAGTCAGCATGGCTCATTCTGTCTGGATCTGAGGAGAATGGCTGTCTGTTAGAGACAAGGTAAAGTTCAGCATGTCGGCAGTGGTCAAGGAATGAACCAGGACCCCAGTGGCCTCGCTCGGCTCTTGATCAGATGAATTTTCTTCTGGAGAGCTGGGAGGTGGGTTAGGGAAGGCTGTTGCTGTGGCAGCAGGAGCGGATCAGCCCTCTGCAGCCTGCTCTTCACACAGCAAGCTGCTCAGCGACCTGTCAGCGCTGTGCTGATCAGATGGGGGCTGAAGGCAGAGTTCAGAGCAGGAGGATGGGTGGGTCTGTGTGCTGCCGTGACAGAGAAAAAAGGCAGCAGGAGAGTGTGATGGGCCTGTCCCACCCTTCTGTTTTTCCCATGAGTTGCATAGTGCCAGACCTTTGCTGTCCAGTTCTTTGGGTTGGGGATACATGGGAGAGACAGGGGAAATGGAGTAACGGCCCCAGCCACTGCCATGGAGAATAACATTGGGAAAATGGTGGAAGACAAGAAGGTGAGAAAGCCATGAGTTTTGTGTGTTTGCTGTTGGTTTGATATTGAATGGCCCCGTCCCTGCAGACAGCCACAGTCAGGATGGATGGGCTCTGAGCACTGATGGAGCTGTGGGTATCCCTGCTCAGTGCGGGGAGGTTGGACCAGATGGCCTTTAGGAGTTTCTTCCAGCTCAAAACAATGCTGTGGTTCCTTGGGGAGCCCTGGAGCTGACATGTCCGTTTCCAGGCTATGGCAGAGCCCTCGTGGCTTTGCAGCATGTGCTTGTGTAGTGGGGTAGTAGCCAAGGGAGTGGAAGGGGGTCTTCCCATCAGACTTTAAATGTGAAGACCCTGTCTGGTCCATCTTTCCCAAGGACAGACTGTCTCATCGTGGCTCCCACCAGCTCAGTCTTCTGTCACTGTGTCACTGTCACTGGTGGCTGGGGAGCTGCACTAGGCACTGAATGCCCTCCCCATGTGCGAGCTGGGATCCATCTTGTGTCAGCTGCCTTCAGCCCTTCCAACCTCGTGCTGTCTCGCTGTAGCCCAGCCTGAATTTGGCATTCGCTGTCAGGTGGCTGATTTCTGCCTGCAGAATATGGAAAGCGTCAGCCTGGCATTTCCCGCTTGCCTCCCAGGGACAAAGCAGGTCATGACTTACGTGTATTATCATTAAAAAGATAATTTCCTCTAGATGTGTGCAATAAGACAATGGTGCTGACCTGTGATCCTGGCATTGCACAGCATTAATGATTTCCCTTTGCAGGTAATAAGCAGCAAATGTACACATTTTGGGGAGATCTGATTTTTTTTTTTTTTCCTTTTAACACTGCTGTCTTCCTAGGCCAGACTTAATTAGCAGACCTCATTATTTCCTGAAATGTAACTTGACTTCCATTGAATGAGAATTGTTCAGTGGATGGGGAGCAGCAGAGCGGTGCTGCAATATTCATATTGTTTAAATTGCAACATTAACATTTCATGCCGCTCTTGGCATATTTTCAGGTGCAGCCCTTTAGCTCAATGCAGTGCTGTGAAAGGTTGGATCAGAACAATTAGGATACAGTGACTGGATTTCTGGATTTTTTTATTTTTTTTTTAAAGAACTCAAGCTTAGATTCAATCCCCATCACTCTTTTTGTTTGGCAGAGCAGGGATTCCAGTGTCCCTGAAGTAAATACTTTTCTGGAATAAAGGATGTGCTGTAGCACAAACTCACCTCCTGTCTTAGTAGAGATGAAGCCCTGCAGGTACAGGCAGTACGTGATTTACGGGACAGGAAACACCTCCTGGGACTTGACCTTTACCAGGTAAATAAGAGAATTCCCCAAAAATGCTTCTGGCCACCTAGGCCAAAGACACACACAAAAAGGCTGTTTCCCACTTTGCCATTGTTCTTGGATGCCTCAGGCCAAAGGTGGCACTGTAGTAATGCCCAGGTCCGAGCAGTCCCTCCATGAGCACTTGGATTGCACTCCCTGTCTCTAAACAGCACTGGGCTTTGGTCCTGCACGGGGGCTCCAGTGACCTTTGCTGCCTTGCTCCGTAGTGTGCTTTCCAATAGTTTTTCCTGTACTGAAGATCAGTGCCAATGATGCGAGTTAATATTGAGGAATCACGGAATACCTGGGTTAGAAGGAACCTTAAAGCCCACCCAGCCCCAACCCTATTGTGGGCTGGCTGCCCCTCACCACTAGCTTAGGCTGCTCAGGGCCCCATCCAGCTTCTCTTTAGCACCTCCAGCGTTGAGACACTCATCTGGGATTGCTGCGAGCCAAGTGCAACACCTTGCATTTGGTCTTATCGGTGTCAGGAACAACTCCAGCTTCCACCCTGGAATGACTTAATTAGGGTCTCTGACTTCAGCCAGCCATGCATCCCATTTGTAACGTGTGCAGTGGGATCCATGACATCTTATCTTCTATGGATACGTGGCTTGGATCAGGGTTCTCTAATGTCTGGTAAGCTGCTCGTGCTGAATGGAACACCTCCTCTCGTGGGATATTTATAGCATCCTGCTCTCCCACGCAGATTGTCTGGTGTCTAATAGTGGATTATGCACTACGGTTTGCAAGGTGCTAATAATCTCTCTCCTCTGTTTGACAGTCTGTTCCCATGAGATTTATAGACTCTGACTGTCCCTGAGACCTCTGCCTCTCTGTCAGATCAGGCTGAAATCTGTTCTCAGTGTCAGAAGCTGCTGCCAAGCGGGCAGGGGATGGACTGATGCATGTGTTTCAGAACTCAGGCACAGAGCTGGGGGCAATAGGAGCTCTGATTTCCAACTTGTGGGTTCACGAAGGTGAGCATCCAGGAGAAGCACCGTGCCTGCAGCCATCCTGCACAAGATGCCATGCTGAGGGACACTCATGGGCTGCACTTCGTGTTCCCATCTCCTGCGGTGACCATCACAAGCGGCACAGCCCCTGTGGGAACGGCCCCTGAGGACAATAAACGAGCCAGCCCCGAGCTCCCGGCTGCTGTGAAGAATTGCCTGGCTAAAGGATAATGAATACCGCAGCAGGAGACGGAGCGTTGCTCCGAGGCCATCCATCCCCTTTATCACCCCACTAACAAGCCCCTGAGCGACTTCAGAGAGGCTTCTGCAGAGCAGCTCAATCCCTCACCATGCTGGCGGCTGGGTGCTGGGGGCTCTGCAGGAAACCACAGTGCTATCCCACAGAGCAACTGCCAGTGCCGCCTAGGGGTCCATGTAGTGCCAAGGAGGGGCAGAAAAGCCAGGCATTCTTTTTTTTTTTTCCAAAGTACTTTTGGGCCCTGCAGCACACTTTGGAGCACTGCTCTACCCAGCTCCCAGCCTGGCTAAGGTTTCTAAGGTCTGTACAAGGCCTAGGAGCAGTTTAGTGCTGCTGGCCAGGAGGTGAGTTGGTTCTGCTTCACTTGCAGCACAGCTGAGTCTGTGCATGAGCCCAATGCAGGGCAGAGAGGGCAGGAGTGATGTGCTCTTCCTAAGAGCTAATAAAAGCTGATTTCTCCCATAGCTCCGAGCCAGTGGGAAGCATTAGTGGCTGGCTGAGTGCCTCCCACACTGTGCAGCGTGCTGGGTGCTTGTCCTCCTGCGGAGGGAAAGGCATCTCAGCAAGAGCTCAGGCGTCCCTCCTGGGAGAGCAAACCAGGCACATAGCTGTGCAGCTGGACATGGGAGGCAAGTGGGAGCACGTGGCACAAAATTCCATTTCTGAGCAACTTCTTCTGCCTATGCTCAGGACTTAGGGTGGGAGAAGCACACTCATTGCCTGACTGGTCTCCAAAAAGCCCCAGTGCTGAATGCCTCCATTGAGATGCTTATGTGCAGCAACCCAAGCGTGCTGGTACTCAATGTGCCCACCTGCCTGAGTGTGTCTGGGACACAGCATGCAGTGTGTAGGCACTCAGCAGAGCTAATTGCCAGTAATTGGAAGGCTTTTTTTGTCTCATCTTTCCAGCATTATTTTGTCTTCTCCTCTAGGTTTATCTGTAGGAAGATGCATTTAGCATGGTTCCTGCAAGAACTTCACATCCAGTGCTGGAGGAGAAGGGAAAGCAAACAGAGTTGGGTGTCTTCAGCAATGTAGGTGGTGGGGGAGGGGCAAAAGGCTTGAAAAAAGCTGCAAAGCCATTCAGGAAGGTGCAGAGAGCACAGTGATGGGCAATTAGGTTGTTCCAGGAAGGACAGAAACAGCAGAGAGCAGCCAGCTGAGGCTCAGGAGCTCTCAGATACTCAGTAGCAGTTTTGACTGAGGTCGCTGGGTAGGGCTGGTTGTGTTTCATGCCTCAGTTTCCCCACGGGAGGGTTCATTTACAGCCTGAAAACATCTGGCACTTTTCCTCCTTTGGCCAGCACCGTTGAGTGTTGAATTGAAAGGAAATACAATGCATCACCCTCCTTGTGGGCTGCCACACTGCCAAGAGTAGTGGAGATTGGCCTTCCATCACGGGGGGCTGGGGTGGAAAGAGACCTCCTGGAGCACACAGTGGAGAAATACTGTCATTATCTGAGGAAGAGCTGACAGAGATGGAGCGCTCCTTCACCTCAGCCGCCAGACCTCTGCCCTGCTTGTTGCTAACAGGATGGGGAAGTGCTAACTGAGGAGCTATGTCAGCTGCAGTGCTCAAAGCACTGTCTGCATCCAGATGTGAGAAACAGCTGGGACGGCAAGGCTTTTACAGACTGGTGGGGGTGGCTTTGGTCTTTTTGCTGCCTATCAAAAGCACTTGCCATTGGGATCAAAGAACCTTTCTCTATACTTCTGATGGGTGCTGGGTTGGGAGACACATGCCTGGATGTGCATCCTGGGGTGGGTCAGGACCTACTGTAGGGAACATGCTTAGCATGGGGTTGGACTGGATGATCCCCAGAGGTCCTTTCCAACCCCTACAATTCTGTGGATCTGTGATGTCCCTGGCCATGAAGGTCCCAGGATGCAGGAGGCACTGTCACTCTGCCCCCTGCGTTGTGTTTTACCAGTGTAACAAGGCTGCCTTTGGGGTGGTGTAGGTTTGAAGGATGCCTTGCCTGCTCCTGTCTCGCAGGTTGTAGGGAAATCATTTTAATTAGCGTGACATGTCCCTTTGTGGGCAAAAAGAAAGAGAAGAAGGAAAGCCAATAGAAACTCCGGCCATTCGGAGTATTTTTAGTTCTTTGCGAAGGACTGTTAACATCTCTCTCAGCTCCCTGAAGACTGCTCTGGCTCTGCAGTTGCCTGCGGTGCTGTGCTGATGCCAGCACACCCTGCATGAAGGTAAGCCAGCCCCTGGGGCTGTGGTTCTGGAGAGCCTCATCCCCATCCTTGCTCTCGGGATGCCCACCAGGCACAGCTCTCAGAGAAGGGGTGAGAAGCTCAGACATAGAGTTTCTACATTGAGGCATCCCCCCCTCCCCTTCCTTTTATGAGCTGAGAGCAGCAAAATTAAAGTAAAACTCAGCTCCTGAGCCTGAACCCTTCACCTGGCTTGTTTTCCCTTTTTTTCTCTGACCATTTTGGTTGGCTGAGTGTCATTGCCAGCCTATTGCTTATGGAGGGAAGGAGACCTGAGAGAGAATAAATCTGGAGGCAATGAGGTTGGAGGGAGGCAAGTCATCTGCTCTGACGCTTTTATTGTGGAGTGAGGCTGCTTGGGAGTGAATCTTCCTTGCGGCGTATGCTATGGGATGATGTTGCTCCAGGGATGGCAGTAGCCTTCCCCAAGCCTTCCTGCCCAGCCCTGTGCTCTTCTTCTGGGGCTGGGAATGCACTGGGCTGTAGAGCCACTGGGTGGGTCCTTGGCTTTGGCCATTGTTCCCTTTCTGGGTATTTCAGACTTTCAGTGCTCTGAATGAAGGCTGAATTGTTGGGATGTTTCAGATGGGTCTGGTTTTGCCACCAGAAGAAGCCTTTGATGACTTCAGGCAATGGACACAGGCATCATTTTGGACACAATGAAGCTGTTGGCTTGGGTGTGTGTCTTGTTTTGGAAATGCAGAGGGCACAACAGAGATCCTCTTCGAAGTTGCCTAGGAGAGTGGACGGCCTCAAGGAAAGGTTATCCCCAGCTCTAGGAGGGCAGTTCTGCATGCTCATTAGCATGTTGAGGAGCTGATGGCCGTGCTCCATGCAAGGGTGGGAGCCAGGGGAGATTTCAGGTTGCACTGCACTCCTTGCTCCTTTCCAATATTGCTGTCAACTTGGATTTGATGTGGTGGTGGTGATGCTATGGCTGGCATGACTGTAACAGAATGTCACTGGGAGAGGTGATGTTTTTCCCTCCATAGGCGTACTTCTTCCTTTCCCTTCCCTCTGGCTTACATGATAAACTTCAGACTCCCAGTGCCAACATCTGTGTTGCCCAAGGGCCAACACACAGCACTGGGCACTGCTTTGTGCTGTGTCAGTGAGCAGCTTTGTGTCACTGCTGACTCTCCAACACAAAGGATTGCATGGGTGTGACCAGAGGGTGACATGTGTCACTGAGACAAATCAGGGCAGTTGAGAGCTGCTGTGTTTGCCATCAAGGGGAACAAACCCTTACCATACTGGCAACCTCCTACAGCAGCATCCTGCTAGCCCTGTGGGCCATCAGGCCCCAACCTGAGCTAAATCTGAGAGATGGACAGATGTGTGACGATGGTTAAAGTTCTCCATGGACTGTCTTGCCTCCTCTAAGCAGGAGCTATCAGGAAGAGAGTGTCTGGCATGCTCAGCAGCCCCAGTGCCAACCTGCTGTCCTCAGGGGTGACTTCAGCAAAGCCCTTGTGCTGCTCTGCGTCCAGCTTTCATCTTTCAGCTGGGTATGGAGAAAGGCATGAATGTGGCTGCTGCTGCCAGGCTGTGCTGGAAAATGCGAGCAGGGGACACCTATATGTGTGCTTCAGGATCCAAGATCTTCATCTGGTGCTTGTTCTCTATTAGCCTCAATCCCCTCTTGCATCTTTTCCAGCTGATGCCTGAGCCCGTTTTTGTTCTGTTTCCCTTTCTCCCTCACCTTATGAAAAATGGCTTTGCCATCCGCATCTGTCAGGAGTCTGTGCAGCCGAGCCCACGGCTCAGTGAGTCTACAAACATGTGGTTGGACTGTGGGCCCCACTGACAGGCTGGAGCCGAATACCAATGTGCAGGAGAGTGAATGCATTCCCTTCTCTGCTGCTGGTGCCTCTGCTTGTTGGTTTTTTTTTTTTTTTTTTTTTTTTTTCCTATCCAACGGAGGTGTGAGAATCGCCTCTGGGAGCAATGCTTCCTTCTGCTCCTGTTCCACCTTGCCAAGGTTGGGTTCTCTGCCATCCATCATCAGATGAGGCCTCGCCTCACTCCTGCATCTCAGCTGCTGATGGGAGTGCTGGGGAAAGGGAAGTGTTCCACTCTGTCTTCCCCACCAACCCTTCCCCTCTCTTCTTGCATCTCACCCACAGGTGCAGAGCAAGGCAGTAGGTAGGCTCGGGCCCAAGGACACTTAGAATCATAGAACCATGGAATATCCCAAGTTGGAAGGGATCCATAAGGATCATCAAGACCAACTTCTGACTCAACATAGAACCACCCAAAACTCAGACCTTGTGTCTGAGAGTTGTTATCAAGATGCTTCATGAACTCCAGCAGCTCGGTGCAGTGCCTGCTGCCCTGGTCAGCCTGTTCCATGCTCCACTGCCCCCTGGCACAGAACCTGTTCTTGATATTCAACCTGAACCTGATGTTTCCTTTGCTTGCTGGTACCAAGTGGTTTTGGAGAGAGTGGAGGTTGAGGTAGAGGAAGGTATCTGTCCAACCGTACATTCCTGCTTTAAAATGTGGTTTTAAATGGAAGTTTGTGGCTGAGTTGAGTGAGAGCCCAGGTAAGATGTCACAGCACCCAAGTGCACATCTTAACCTCACTGTAACTCTGTGGAGTCACATAGCTGTCCACAGGAGGTGACAGCCTGCTTTGGTCCCACTAGGTTTGCCCAACCCCTCTCTGCTTGTTGAGTTTCCTGCAGTCTGCTACATGAGCCACTTCCCCATCCTTGCTGTGCTGACATGTGTAGAGCCAGGTGGGCTCAGGGGAGTGGGCAGAAGATGAAAGGAATCTCTCCCTGCTCTTGCCACAGCACTCTGGTCAAGGAAGAGAAGCTTCTAGGAGGGTAGACCCCCTGCTTTGGCAGAGGAGAGAGCCAGCAGCTTGAGCTGAGCTGGTTTTTTGACAAGCAGATGGATGTTCAGCAGGGGCCCACAAAAACCTTCTAGCTTCAGGCTAGCTTCAAGCCCTGCAAACCATAGCATTGTGCTGATGCAAAGAAAGCATCGTTCCAATGCTGCTTGGTCTGAATTACCTCTCTGGGGGGCAGTGCTCTTCCCCTGTGCCTGTGTTCTGCATCTGGCTGAGCAAGGCCATGCAAGAAGGGAGGAAGGCAGTGATGGCAGCCTCTTCCCACATCTCTACGCTGCGGGGCTCTTGGCGAGCTGGCGCAGTCTGCTCTGCAGGTTCTGAGTGCTCCTGCAGGTGGGAGCCAATTTGTCTGCATTCCTGCCCAGGTGCCATCTGCTGTAGGATTGCTTGTGCGAGGATGAGCGCGATGGGGATGGCAAAGGGATGGTGGGAGAGAGGAGCCTCAGCCTTCCCTGCGTAACTTCGGCACTTCTTGAAGCCTTCGCGGTGGGGAAGTCGCAGCCTGTCATTTGCTGTTCCTGGAGCGTGATGGGGAGCTGAGGCATTGCTAATAGCAAGCTATCATTTTAATGCTAATTTCTCAGCATTAGATCAGGACGGGGGAGGCAGAGCCTTCAAGAAGGGAAATTAGCAGATGGAGAGGGGGGGATGTGTGAGGCTTGTTTTGCACCCAAGAATGGACCTCCAGGAGGTGGGTGATTAACCACCACTGGGAAGATGGGGAGCAGATGCTGGGTCAGTCCCTGATGGCTGTGGGAGGGACGATTTCTTTCAAGGCTCCTTCCTGCATGGGTTTCCTGAGTGTGCCTCAGGCTTTGGGCCAGATTTGGAGTCTGCAGTTAGCCCTCGGTGCCTGGTAGCTGTGGGGTGCTAAAAGCAGTGGCAGGACTGTCCTGGTGGCATGGTTGTCCTTTAATGAGTGAGCCAACTCTACCAGGATTGGGTTTAGCTTCTCCTTTTATGAAAGTTCCCAAATGTAGGAGCCTGGATATCCATATTCATGGGTTCGTATGATTGTTTGAGTTGGAAGGGACCTTTAAAGGCCATCTGGCCCAACTTCTCAGCACAGAACAGGGACACATACAGCTCCATTAGGTGCTCAGAGCACCGTCTAGCCTAACCTTGGGTATCTGCAGTGATGGATCTTCCACTACCTCTCTGGCAATACTAGTGGACTTCAAAGAATGGTAGTTATGATCCTGCTGGGCTGGCTGCTGCAAAGCAGTAGTGCTGCCCAGCCTGGTGTTGCTCTCCCAGGTCACCAATGCCTTGTGACCAGGTGGGGTATAAAAGTCACCTGGGGCTTGTGGACTCCCCATCCCATCTCTTCTTATTTCCACATATTGGCAGGAAGCATGTTAAGCCCATGACCCATTCTCAGTGGTTGCCCAATGACTCAGCACCAGTTTGAGGAGGTTTACTTCATGCACATGTGGGATGTGGGTGGAAAGTTACCTCTTGGACTCTTGATGACTGAATCTGGGTAAGGGAGTTTGGCTCTGCCTGAGCACAGCTGGAGGTGGGATCCCACTCCTTGTTCTTGTGCTGGAATATTGAGTGGGAAGGATTTGGTGAGGCACTGGCATAAGCTGCCCGGGGAAGTGATGGTGTCACTGTCCCTGGAGTTGTTCAAGAGCCATGGAGATGTGGCACTGAGGCATCAAATGGAAAAGCTGCTGTGCTGCTTCCCAGCCTAGTGTAGGTGCCTGGGAGCTCGTGTGAAGTTTGAACGGAAGTGGATGGTGTTGTGGGACTGTAGGGCCTGCTTTCAGCAGTGTTGGCAATGGTCAGGGGTTCCTCTGTTATTTCTAGATCTGTTTGGAACATCTCCAGCTAGATCAGATTGGTCAGAATTTGATCCAACCTGACCTTGAATGTCTCCAGGGATGGGGCATCTTGGGACTGAAGGGAAACAAGCTCAGAGGCTGTGCCTGGCTGAGAGGGAATTGGCTGCCTTCTGATGAGGGCTGGCAGTGTATTAATGCAGGGGTGTATTCGTCTCCTTGTCCTCAGCATGGCAGATCTCCTGAAGACCCCCCAGCCTGTGCTGATTTAGACTATCAGATTTATCATTTCAAACACATGTGGGTTTTCAAGACCGTTTAAAAACCATACTGGCATCTGGCAGGGAAATGATGGAGGAACAAAACCAGCCATGATAAAGGCAAAGAAAGCCAGCAACTGGTTAAGAGAGAGGAAGCCAGGGAGAGAGCATCCTGCCAGGAGGGCATCAGCACAAGTTGCTTTAGCACAGCAGCATTGCTCTATGCACTTCCCAACTATCAGATCTGCCCCAGGGGACAGCATGACTCACTGTTTTTAGGGAACAATTTGCAGCCGAAGAATGGCTCCTGTCTTGTCTAGAGCTTCTCCCTGCCTTGGGCACAGAGATGAGCAAAAGCGAAGGGTTGTTTTATCCTAGCTGTGGAGAAGCAAACAAGTGGCTAAGTGAGGAAATCAGCCCCTTACGTGTGTCCAGGAATAATATAATCAAGCAGTTTTTTGGGGGAAAAATATAATCAGTGGTGTTGCTTTTCCCAGCTCATCACTCTGAATAATGAGCCTACAAGCTGGCTGGGAGCTCCCAAGGGACACCTGTGTGCAGGAGATGGGCACAAGATGCATCTCGGGTGGGCCAACAGCTGGAGCGCATTCTCTCTCTAATTTTCTACATCAGTGAGAACACAGAGTAGCACCATCCATCATCGTCAAAGCCATCTTGAGAAGCCACCTCCTGTCTCTCCATCGAGGGACATTGCACCTCTGTGTCCTTCATGAGGCCGCAGGTGTTGCAACACTTGGTGCTGCAGGTATAGCTTCTCGGAGCAGCCAAGGGTCAAAGTATCATTTCAGTTGGAAAAAAACACTGAGATCATCTACCCCAACCACAACCTTGAGCTCTCTTCCAGGCATGGTCTCCTGCTTGTACCAACCCTGCTCCGGCATTGTACAGTTCTTACTGGCTTCTGTAGTACCTGCTTTGTTTATTTCCACAGTGCCTGGCCTTTTGGTAATGAGCTATAATTCACCCTGCTTTACACAGTGTTTAGAGGTACCTGGAGCAGGAAAGGTGTGCTGTTACAAGCACCTCTCCAGAGCAGAGGTTGCTGATATCCTGGAGCTGTAGTGAGGAGGCAATGGGAGAGGTGGAAAAGGGGAACATTTCCCATCCCCCAGAGTGAAGGTGCAGTCTGGGAGGCAGCATGCAGGTGCAGATGAAAGGCAGTGACAGGCAGACAGGGTGGAGGGATGAAAGATAGATTTTTTTTTTTAAACCTGCTTTCCTCTCTTTCCCTTCTTTATAACCTGTTTTTATAGAGACTGCATGAGGAACACACTTTTTTATTAGCGGCTTAGGAGTGGAGAGTAATAAAGATTAATTTTTTAAATAATTCCTTGCATTATCTTTTAATTTCCTGTGGCAGGGTTTGACTTTTAAATCTGCAGACGGAGTTAACTACTCGTGTGCTCATTGCTTTGAGAGCAGCAGCCAAAGAACTGTGGGGTTGGGGAAACTGGAAGAGGTCCCAAAGCCAAGCCTGGAGGTTCAGCCTCTCCTGAGTTGGCCATGGCCACATCTGCCCGTGGCTATAAAGACTGGCCAAGATTAGCAGCACTGGACAACAGCTCTCTGCCAGGAAAGTGCAAATCTAACCCATCCTGAAGCTCGTGAGCTCTGCTTTGCATTGGCATCAATGTTGAATATGCTGTTAGGAAGGAGAAAGAAGAAACCCAGTGCCCTTCTCTGCTGCTGTGGGTGATGAATCCTTCCTGGTCTCCATAGAATTCTTTGAGGTGGAAGGGACATTTAAAAGTCTTCTGGCCCATTTCTCCTGCAATGAACAGCTCGATCAGGTGCTCAGAGCCCCATCCAGCCTGACCTTCATAGAATCATTAATGTTGGACACACTCAGGAAGAGCAGAAGAAAGACAAGCCTTATGGATGCTCCTCATCTGCATCACATGTCCACTCCACCTGGCTTGGTCTTGGGATGTCCCACCACAACTCCCATTGCAATGCAGAACCCTGGCTGCTCTCTTGGGATGGATGCTTTGGGGCTTGCAGGATGCTTCACTGGGAATCATCAGCCTGTCCTTGTTCTGGAGACACCAGCAGAAAAGGCTGAAACAGCGTAGTCACCCACAGGGGGAAACTGAGGCATAAAGAGGTGCTATGATGGCCATGTAAGACATGTGTGCATCCCTTCCTCTGCATTCAGGGCACTGGGAAAAGAGAAGGGTCATTCCTACCTGTCAATAGCTGCCCAAAAACAGAGACCTCATCCCTTGGTTGTGGCTCTTCTTTTATTTTTCCTCTTCTAAAGTCACGTGGAGGAAAATGGAAATAAAGAGCAGCAGGGAGAGAGCTGTTAAAAAGCTTAAAGCTGTCACAAGGCATTGGTTAGTTTATGTGCAGTGAAGTATACAAACAAGTTTTCAGCTTGTTGGTTGGAGCCAAGGAGCTTTTTTTGTGTGTGTGTGATAAATATGTTTTATGGGTCTTTTATGGGATTTTTTAAAATGGCTGTCCCAATAAATTATTTACCGAGGTAATAAAAGATCAAGGAAATTGTTCCAACCGTATCACCGAGCATCTTAAATCCTGGGGTTTTACTGGGGTGTGAGGACCCCTTGAGTTCCCCTGGCCCTATAAAACTAGCTGGGGCGCGCTGCTTTCCTCCTGCATGAACACGGAGAGCATCCCCATGGGCTCCTTGGGCACCTGGTGCCACATGCAAGCCAGCAAGAGTGAAGAGCAGCCCAACGTAGTCATAGCAGAGGTGAAATAAAATGTGATGGTGTTCTGGTGATAGAAATGCATCTTTTTAGGGCATAGCATCAGGCTTTAAGGGGCTCATTGCTTTTCCTTCCCGCTCCTCCCAGGGGATGGAGGAAGTCAAGGGCTGGGATCTCACTGCCAAGGGGTCCTTGGCTGCATCCCAGGCTTGCTGTGCTAACAGGGATCAGCATCACTCTCTGGTAGGGCTTACAGAGCATCCCGTTGTTAGGGCTGCGGCAGAGTGAGATGCATCCCCACGACGTCAGCCAGTCATAAATAAATGCAGTCCGGATTTGAGATGCAATTTCTGAGGCTTGAAAGAGATGGTGCTGGAGTGGCCTTCAAAAGAGATCGTGGGAGGGAGGGGACATCCGCCGCTTCAAGATCGTTCTCAATATTCATAGGAGGGATTATTCATTCAGAAGCTTTCCAGAAGAGAGAGTCCTTGGATATCTGGTGTGTTGAAGTGGGACTGGACTGATCTTTGCTTATGCTGCCTTTATGCCAACCTTATTTTTCTCAATTGTGATAATACTGTGGGATGCTTATTGTGCCACACGGGGAGCTGGGGAAGATCTGGCTCCTGATGCTTCATTTGGGGGTGGGGTCTGGTGATGTCCCCCTTGGAAAGGCTCAGAGCTGGGCATGCATGCAAGCTTTCCACCCAGGAGGCAGCAGCTGGTACAGTGCTTTACATTTGCCTTTAATTAGAAGAAAAAAGTCACGTTTCTCCACATACTTTTTAATTGCAAGCGTGTCCTGCCAGCTTGGTGATGGATACTCTGCATTTAAATACCAAGGTGGCCAGCATGGGGCAGCATGAGGAGTCCAAAGGATGTGCAGGGCAGCTCAGCATTTACTCACTGCAGATACAGCAGAGCAGCTCCACTGACTTAGGTGGCATTTCATCCTGGCTCACCTCCTCGGGATGGGAATTGGTAATTGAAAAGGATGGGGTGTTTGCCAGCAGAGCTGCATTCCCTTGGCAGCTGGAGCTGGAGAAGAATGGGATGGGCTGGGATAGGGAACCTGCATCAGGGTGTGACCATCTCCAGGATCCCACATCCATCTCTGTGGTCCCACATCCATCTCCGGTGTCCCACATGCATCTGTGGGTTCCCACATTCATCTCTGGAGTCCAACATCTACCTCCAGGATCCCAAATGCATCTTTCTGGGATTTCAACCATCTTCAGGATCTCAAATTCATCTCTGGGTTCTCACATCCATCTCCAAGATCCCAAAAGCATCTCTGGGGTCCCACATCCATCTCCAGAATCCCAAATGCATCTCTGAGATCCCAACCATCTCTAGGGACCCAAATCCATCTCCAAGATCCTACATCCATCTCTAGGATCCCCCATCCATCTCTAGGGTCCTAAATCCATGGCCACTATCCCATGTCACGTGGGGTCCCCGTGGGATGGCTGCAGCTGTGGCTGCATGCCCACTGTTGTACGAAGCTGGCTGTGCCATTAGCTGAGGGAGGAAATAAAATAGCGAGGGCTCCAAATGGATCCCAGAGGGATTCCCTGTAGCAATTAGGTTTATACTTGGAAACATATTTCCAATCTTTACAGTCTGCTCTCTGTGTTTGAAATAATTTTCTACCCAATAAACCTTAGTAGCCCCCAAACATAATTTCAGCGATGCATTAATTAACAACAAGCGACCTGCTGGTTCAAAAGCAGAGCGAAAACCAATGCATATATTACGCAGGAGCCGTATTTCTGAGCCACTCACAGGGGCAGCGTGTGGACACAGTGCTTTATATAGGACATTACCCAAGGGCTAGGAGCATAGGGCAGCCTGCTCGCTGCTGACCCACACCTTCTGAATGGGGTAAGCAGGGATCTGAGTGGAGACAGCACTCTCTTTCCCAGGGAAATAGGAGAGCATCAGCTGTGTTGGGCTATGTACTCCCCCAGGCCCTAATGCAGCCCCGGGTCCCTACAGGGGGCTATGAGACACGAGTCCAGTGTAGCCCAGGGTGAGCTGAGCCTGTAATCTCCTACTTCCTAACAGATGGGAGGCAGTACTACAGGCTGCCACTACCGGGCTTTTTGGCTATCACTGGCTCATCCTGCTTTATCTGTTGCATGGGAAATATCCCACATAAAGCAAAGCAAAGCTGCAAAGCTGCTGTAATCCTCCCTAAAGCCACGCTGCCCCTCAGTGCGAATATTGCATTAGATGATATGCTTATTAAACTTGTTCAACACCAGTTCTACTTCCAGCCAGAGCCAATCGTCTAGAAGCTCTGCGGAGGTAATAATTGCACCGTGGCATCCTTGATGTGGATTTGGGGAGGTAATTGTTCGCACTTGCTCCAAGCTGTTTGATCAGTAGAAGGTGCAGTGATGGGAGTGGGTGGTGGGAGCCACGTCTCTTGCATATCTGGGCTGTTGCCGTACCTTGGAGACACCCAACACAGTATGCCCTGGTTTCTGTTGGCACACCAAGGGATGGTGTAGCGGAAGTGCTAAGGCTTGAAGCAGTGATTGAACACCTGGTGGGAAGGCAGGGCCAAACCAGGGGAGCTCAGGTGTATGCAATGAAGGTGTGGAGGCCAGAAGGTGTGGAGCTGGGATCCACCTGTTCCCAGATTTCTTTTAAGGTCTGTCTTAGGGGATGCAAATATTTTGCTGGAGATCCCTGCATACCTTAGGCTTTCTGAGGGTAAACAGCTTCTTTCCTTTGTTTCTGTGCCCTAAGCTGCAGCATTTGGGCTTATCGTTGCTTGCTGCAGTTTAGGGCTTTGCTACTCTGCTGTTGTAGCTGCAGTTTTCATGGTGTTACAGCATGTTACAGATGGGAATACTGTGGTCCGAGGAGGACAAGAGGAGGAAAGTCCTGGGTAGGAGATTAGTGTGGCTCACTCTTGTCCATGGCACTGCTGGCTCTGGGCTGAATTTGCATCTGGTTGGCCAAATCTTGTGCTGGGTTCATGGTTGTCACTTTGCCCCCCAGCTCCTTGGCTCAGGCGTAAAGCTGAATTAACTTCAGCCAATTATATGAACCTTTTATGCTATATGAAGCTCTCTCCTATTGATTCCACTTAAATCCTTCAGAGGGAAAAAGGTGCAATTTTAAATTTAGCACGATTGCAAAAGGTGGCTATTTTATCGATCTCTGCAGTATCTCTACGAATTGCAGTGGCCTATTACTGGGGGAATCAACTCTGATTTTGCACAATCTGGGATCACTCTGGGCAAGCCCTTTCTGAGCCCAGCCCTGCTGAGCATTCAGGCACAGTGCTCCAACCTCACTGAGTGAGAATGGGACTGTTGGCGGACTCCCATCCTACACCTCATCCCCTAGCCTCAGTCAGGGCATGTAGTGAATGGCTCTGTTAGCGTTACACTGATATAAATTTAAATCCTTCTGCTGCTCTCTGCTCGCAGCCCCGTGTTTTCAGGAAGAAAGAGAATGGGGAACAACTTTTTTAATGAAGTACAGCATTTAAATTCTCTTTATATTTAGTCCTATCCAGAGCTCTTTATCCAAATGAAGCAGAAAGCGTTTACAGCTGTATTTTCCATCACACCAACCAAGGAATATATTCATTTGCAGTAACATGGCACTCAATGAAGTGGAAAATAAGCTCCCCAAATTGCTCTCGCTATGAAACTGTCTCCACAACGAGGAAAAGCCTGGTTGGAGACTACTGACCAGTCACTTTGGTTATGATAAAAATTAATTTGGTCCAACACCTGAGCTGTGGCCGAAGCTTGGCCCCAGGATGGCTCTGCTCTGTGCCACAGGTGATGCCCATTGTCACCAAAGGGGCACTTTGTCCCTATGGCAGGACTTGCAGTGAATCTAAAACCATGACATGGGGCGGGCATGGTGGTGGGTGCAGGCTGCCCAGAGCAGAGGGGTAGCCAATGGGTTCCTCCTCCCTCTGCAGCTATCACAGGAGGATGTGAGTGGGACGTTAAGCAGGTACTGGTGAAACAGAGCGGAGGGGTTACTAATTGCTTGTGATGTTTTGTCCAGCTCCATCAGTGTGAGCAACAATTGCTACTGGAAGTGCAATTAATAATTAAGCACCCAGCACCAGCAAGTGTCAGCAGGAATTCCCAGGACTGGCATCCGTGTTCTGACAGCACCAGCAGTGGGCAGAATGAGACACCGCTGCCTGTATTGAGGCTCAGTGGAATGCAGATTCCTGCTGTTCCCAGCAAGGATGTTCTGCAGGAACAGAATGACTCGGGGTGTACCTCCATGAGCTGCTGAGGAGCATCGGTGTCCCCAGCCTTGGGTGCTGCAGGTCCTGGCTGAGTTTGGCTGGATGGCACATCCCTGTTCTTGCAGCAGCATGTGGTGTGCCAGCTGAGGATGGCAGCACATGGGGTGGCAGAAAGCAGTGCAGCACCCTTTTGCCTTGAAGCCCCCCCCCCAGATGGCCCTGCTGCCTTTCACAGCCTGCAGACCCTTCCTCGGCTCAGACAGCATTCTCTCCCCTCACAGCATTCACTGCTGCTTGTCATGTCTTGGGGCACTCCTCAAGCTGGTGCTTGTTTTTCATTATATTTTGCCTGTGAAGATGTACTAATTTCTTTTTCTTCCCTCCTCTTGCTCTTTTTATTTTATTACAGATTTTAGGCTCTTCAAGAAACATCCCCAGCTTTTAGGGAGTGCAAAGCTTTTTCCCCAAGTGCAGATTTCCAACCACAGGGCTGACTGATGGTGATTCCCTTATTAAATTGCACTTAGAGGCAGCGACTGTCAGGCAAGAACGGAGAGAGCTTCTCCGATAAGTTGGAGCTATTCATTATTAAATTATCTTCATTCACTCAAACAGCTCATTTTCATTGAATTAGATGAAAAGTGCTCAAAGCCAGCTGCTGCAGCGGCTCAGAAGCTGCCAGGAGCACTGTGCACATGTCACTGCTGGCTTTAGTGGGGGATGGCTGTGCTCTGGCCATCCTTCAGCTGGTGTGACTGTCTTGGATGTGCTGGGCATTGCTTCAGACAATGGCCCAACCCTGGGAACCTTGGCACAGCAGATCAGAGAAATGGAGCTGGTGGGAACCCACTCAGGGCTGGGGTGACCAAGAAAGGGATATGAGGGCTGGTGTGACCTCTGGAGAGCTCTGTGTCTCCAAGGTTGAATGGATCTCCAATGGGGCTGCTTTGATGTGTAGGTCCCTAGTTCTTGGAATCGAGGTGCACAAAGGATTGGTTTTTGTCACCTCTGTCCCAACAAAGCACCAGTCCCTCTTTTCCTTCTGTGTGAGGTAGATGCGTGGCCACCATTTAAACATGAAGCAGGCCAGGCTCTGGGTGCTCTTGAGAAACATTAGCAACAGCACCAGCTCCACTATGGATCTTTTTGGGACAATCGCTCCAAAGCAGAATGTCCCATCAATCCTATGCATTTTGGGCAGAGGCTGCGTCCCTCCTATGCAGGGCAGGTTATGCCTTTGTGGATCACTGGAAACCCCTTCAGCTCATAGATCTGAGGCCCTTCACATCTCATACCAGCATGGTGATGGAGTGGCCACTTTTTTTTTTTTTCCCCACATGAGCATTCATTGCAGTGTTCCCATGGACATCCAGACCAGCTTGGTGTCAGCAGATGCTATTCCTTGCCAGCAAATCTCACCCAGAGAAACGGCTTTGATCAGTGCTCTTGGATTTCAGACTTCAGCCTTGATCAAGGCAAGGGGAGGGACTGGCTTGAACTCTTCAGGGACAGTCCAGGAAAATAAACTGTGAGGAAAACCTGCTTCAAAGTGGGAAGTGGTGCTGTGGTGAAGAGGAGGAGGAAGGCTTCTGACTCTCCAGGGGCTCAAGGTGGGCTGGGCTGGGCTGCGTATGTAGCAGCAGAGTCAGTGCTAGTGGCATTGCCGTGGTTTGGGTTAGGGTAGGGTGCAGACCACACACCAGCCATCTCCCCTCCATCCTTCCCTTGTCCACCTCCTGCTCTTGGGCTGTTCCTGATCTCTGGTGTGCAGGCGCTCTCCTTCCCTTTGCTCCACAGATGGCAGGCAGGAGAGCCAGCCAGATGTGCATTTCATAGCTCCCAAGCCAGGCATAACTAAACATTTACATTTATTACCAATTAGAGGGGAAACAGACTGTAGCTTTATGGACTGTATGCGTCTGGGTGTGTTTCTCTTTGTGACCTTACTTACCACCCCAAAAACCAATTACCACTTTCAGGGGGGCAAGACCCCTCCGACTGCCTGGACATTATCTGTGGCACAAACTGCCGTACCTCAACATTTTCCTCGTGTCTGCCTTCTTTCAGCGGTGCCCTTGGCACTAAAGCAAGCCCTGAGCATCTAGCCTGACCTATGCCCCCATATCCCTGGTTTCCCAGGCAACATCCTCTGGTTGGGATATGGCATTCTATTTTCATCCTCTGCCTGGAAATGTTTGCAAGGAACTTCAGCATGGCCTTGCTGGGAAGCATGGGGTCCCCAGCTTTGTTCTTGAGTTTTCCCAATCACTGCTAATCAGTAAATGCATGTGCTGGTCCAGTTGGGTTTAAGATTAAAAAAAAATAAATCATCATTCATTTTCACCCCACCCCCCCCCCCCCCCAACCTTACTGGAGCGTGACAGAGGTGGGAGCTGTTGGCAGCTGGGATGTTAAATGTTTTTCCATATGGTCTCTTGGTTATTAACGGATGTTAACACTTGACAAAGAAGAAATTAGGAGATAAAAGCTATTAGAAAGTAATTTGGGTAATCTGCGTCTGTTCCCCCAGGAGCCTTCCTGAGAGCACTGCTCCCAGTGCCATTGCTGACTCCTGGGGGAAAAGGTTGTGCTGTGCTGGAGCTGTGTGGGGCTGGGTGAGGACATGGCCTGGGTGGAGCAGGCGGAATCCAGGCATCTCTACTCCCAGATTTATTGCATTTCATAGGGATATGTTGTGTTTTTTGGAGTGTTATGTCAGCAAAAGAACTCTAGAAATTAGATTGGAAGAACAATGTCCTGGCGTGCCATGGACTAGGGATGTAAACCTTGTGTGGTGTGGGCTCTCTGCTTTTGCTCTTTGGAGACAAACTGGGCTACAGAAAGAAAAATAAGAGCTTTTGCTCATCAGCTCCCATCTTTCATGATCTATAACACTGGGGAAGACCAGACAAGGAATAGAGTCATTAAGGTTGTCAAAGGCCTCTAAGATCCCCAAGTCCAACCCCAATCCATCCCATTGTGCCCACTGGCCATGGTCTCAATGCTACCTGTCCACAGTTCTCGAGCATCTCCAGAAATGGTGAACCCACCACCTCCATGGGAAACCCATTTTGGTGTCTCACCATTCTTTTGGAGAAGAAATGTTTCCTAATATCCAACCTGAACCTTTCCCGGTGCGATCTGAGGCCATTCCCTCTCATTCTATCATGTCCCTATCTGTAGCTGCAGAGGTGTGAGGGAAGGTAGAAGCTCATCTACACTGCCAAAATACACGTAGAGCTGAATTTTTTATGTAGAAATGGGTCAAAACCCAGTGTGTCTGCCCAGCTAGATGGTGCTGTAACCTGTCACAGGGATGTAGTAGCAACCTGTCATGGGGATACAGTAAGCACCATTGATTTGGTGGGCAGTTGGCTATGAGGGTTCATGCCTTCCTGCCCACAGGCTGGAAGAGTGCTTTTAAAAATAATCACTCTACCAGTGAACCTGGCCTGTGCACCATCCCTGGGCAGCAGTGTGCTCTGAGATGTGTCACCATGATCCCCTCAGGTCCCTCGCTGGCTCCAGCGGTGACAAGCTCAGAGACAGCTCGGGATGTTTGTCTGCATACCTTTGCCTCGTGACTTGCTCTCTGCTAAATCCCTCATGGTCTCAGCCTCTGGTCCAGGAGCAGAGCCATGAACTTGTGAGGAGTCCCCTGGGAGCAGAGTCAGGAATCAACCCAATGATGTAAGTCAGGACGTAGCTGTGCTGATTAGCACTGGCTGTAGTGGCACTCGTGATACATTGCTCATCAGTGCTTGTGGCACAGGTAGGGATGCTGGTGTGGTTCAGGATTCTGGCGGTGTTATTTGAAGGAGAGTAGCAGTGTCCCATGCTTGAGTGCATCTTGAGGTGGGGATTGTGCTAGGGTTGCTGTCACCCCTTGGGTAGATGTTCTGGATGGAGGTGGGCCACCTAAGTTACTCTCCTATAAGTGTGTATGTGCCCATGGGTGGTGGAAGGTGGCAGGGTTAGAATCATAGAACCATAAAGGTTGGGAAGACCATTATGGTCATCTGGTCCAACCATCAACCCATCAGTGTTCTGGTGGGTGCTCAAGAGCATGCTCACGTATTTTGGGAGGTGATGGCAGTTGGGAGGAGGGAAAAGCAACTCTGGAATGGGCTGTGGGACAGGGGATGCTCTACCATGTGCAGGACTGGTGACTGACACTGCCACATCCCTCATCCTCCCCAGCTGTTTGGTGAAGGAGAGGCTACAGAAGCTCAGAGAGAGCACAGAAAGCTCTGGACAAAGAAAATGAAAGTGATGGGATCTTTCCCGCATTGTGGATCTGCATTTTCAATTCCTTGTGAAGGTGTGTGGCTCCTTCTGCCCACCACCTCCCCTACTGTCTTCCCAAGAGGTCCCAGCCAGTGATGGGAGGGGGAGGAAGGAGCCATTGAGGTCATCAACATCATCATCTCAAGGGCCACTAATCCCCATTCTCTCAGAGAAGTGGCCATTTGCCACGGCCCCATGGAGCTTCTGCAAAGAGGGAACCCCAGGGAGTGCAGTGTGGGCGGATGAGAGCCCTCAAGAGCTTTGAAAGTGATGGCAGAGAGATGGATCAAGGGGGAAAACCATCGGAAAGGGGAGAAAATAGACCTAAAGAGAGAAACTGAAAATGTGCTGAAGCAGCTGATGACAACTCAAACAGCAGGGGAAGGATCTTGCCTGCCAATTAACGAGGCTCTGGTGCTAATTTGCCACCTCGACTGCACTTCTGAGCTTGTCAGGAGATGGGGGAAAAAAACAGACAGAACTGAAAAAGGAGCGGCAAGGCTTGATCTTGCCTCTGGGCTCTGCGGATGCTGCTGGGTTGTGGGGATGCTGCTGGAGCTGTTGGAGCTCAGTATTTGTATGGGCAGGGAAACACCCTTGTGGTAACACCCTGAGGCCAACACTCGGGATTCTGGCCTTTCCTGATGTGAAGAGTAGCTTTGCAAAGTATAAATGCAGAGGCTCACAACCCAGTGCACAGGTAGAGAGAGCCCCAAACATTCAATTTTTTAAAAAGCTGGTGAGTTTGAAACAAAAGTCCTGGAGAAGGATGCAGGGTATCAGCCCCCCCAAGGCTTCTTGCAGCAATAATTGGGCAGTGGTGGCACTTTGGGGCTGGTGGAGAGGGAGGATGGTGCCTTTATGTGCTGCCTCTTGGGTTTGTGTTTAAGCAACTTGGGCATATGTTACTGGGTAAGAGATGCAGTGCCCAGAGAAAACAGAGGATGGGAGCAGAGAATCATTAGCCTGACACTCATCTTGATTGATGATTGGGAGGTGCACCTGAGCATCATCTCTGCGGATGGCCATTTACCCAGGGAGACCGGAGACCAAGCCACAAACTGCCAAATCCTTGAGGTGAGTCATGTTACCAAAAACCCTCCAGCTGTGTGGGTGTCCCTTAGCAGGACACCCACACCACCTCCCCCACTCGTCCCCAGACAGCCATGGGGAACTGTGACACAGGGAGGATGGCTTTCACTTCCCCTGTGTTTTTAAATGCCTCATTTTTTTCCTTTTAGGACCAGGAGACACAAGCAAAGGAAGCCAGCTGTACAGAAAGCAGAAGTCCAGGTGACAGATTGAGGGATGCTACAAGCACAGTAGGCTGCCTGATAGATTGATAGATTAGACAGAGAATATAAATAGCATTGTTTATCTATTCCACTTTTATTTTCCTCCCACTTGTCTCCCTATCTACCCTGGTTTTGTTTTCCACCCACTTATCTCTCTATCTATCCAGCCTGAGGATGGAGCAGCAGCAGAATGGATGAGCTATGTTTCTTGTGGCATTCAAGCAAAGTTTTGGCAGCTGGAGAGAGTTTGGCAGAGCTTTGAAGATCACCCTGAGCAATGGGGCTGCTCCAGGAGGCAGAGCTTTTCCTCTCCTGTATGTACCTCTGCAGGGTTGTTGGGGATGTTGGCCTTGTGTAGTCTTTTGAAGGCCCCATCACCATGTGAAGTAAGATGCAGAGATGCCCTTGGTGCCTGCACTGAGTCTAGCTGATAGACAGATGAAGCAGCTCAGGATGGGTTGCACTGTGTTTCATGCCCTTTCTAAGGGAGTGGTGAATGTGGAGGGCAACAAGGATACCACAGGTTTGGAGCAGCCTCCATATATAGACCTAATAAAGAAGACATACCAAAGATATATCTCATCCACGTGACTGAAAGGGTGGCTGTGGTCAGTGACTCCCCATTTGTTCCCATACTGCAGTGGAGGGGCTCCAAACAAAACTCCTAGTGCCCATTTCTGGCATGCCCAACAGGGTGCAGTGTGCCACAGATGGCCTTAATGGGCCACCTAAGAATCCTGAGCACCCCTCTGGGTTAATGAGGCCATTGACAGGAGGAAGATGGCTGGCTAGCATGGGGTGTTCCCTATCTATGCCTTCTCAGGAGGCTTTGCTCAATGCCAGGCCTGCATGATGGGGCAGGAAACATGGGGCACATGGTGCTGGAGCCTCCTCGCCACCACCCAGCACAGCAATGGAAAAGCCAGGGCCAGAGATGACATCATTCTTGGTTTTTTGTTTTTTTTTTTTCTCCTCAGTTATTTTTGGTTGCTCTTTTGCTCAAAAAAAGGCATTTTTTTAAAAAATATATTAAACAGATACATTTTACTAAGATGTCTCTCGGCTGGAGCCACCAACAAGAAATGATCCTCCCCAAATAGATAAGCCTAAAAAAAACCCTCCCAAGCCAAATAAATACATAAATAAAACATTTTTCTTTTATCTTTTTCTTTCCTCCTTTTGTTTCCATTTCTTTGTAAGGAAAAGCGGCCCAGAGATCTTCACTGTCATCCATAACAGCAGTGTTGTGGGGCAGATGCCAGGTCCCTGCCTGCACTTAAGGGAGTGATGTCTCAACTCTGCCCATCATGTGGTCCCCCTGTGCCACCTGTGAGGACACAGCCACAGGAATAGTGCATTGCAAAAGCAAAGGCATCTGTAGAAACTCATCTTAAAAAGGCTAAAAAATGGGGGTGCTGCTAGAGGATCCGATGATGGGCACTGGGAGCCCTCGTGGTGTTGGGCTGTTTGCTTCGCTGGGGCCACCAACACATGCCCCTGGCCACCAGCATGTGTCCCCAAACAGAAGAGGTGACTGCTGGCAATGTCTCCGTGCATGGAGCAATCCTGCACTCACAGTCCCACTGGATTGAGCCCCACATCTTTATGGCCGGTGGCTGGGTGTACCATGGAAGCACACTGTTGGCATGAAGGTAAGGCCTTGATTTCATTCTTTTTGGAGTGCTTTTTAATATTTTATTTTTTTCAGGGGAGTCTTTTCACCAGGCTCTCTTGCTCTGTGATTTGAGTGGCCCAGCTGCTAGCTGCACAGCTTGCCCATCTCCTGCTCCACTGCATTGGGCAGCCGTGCATTGAAGGCTCGCAGAGAGGACTGGATCCTGGCCACCTCGTTGTTGGCCAGCTTGAGCCTATGACGAAGCAGGCAGGTGAAGAGGTCGAGGCGGGTTTTGCCAGGGGGTGACAGTCTGTTCACCCGGTCCCGGATCTCCACCAGCTGCAGCATGGCTGAAGCCTGCGATCCCTGCGTGTAGGGGTAGTCCAGCTGCAGGATTAGGTCACGAATGGAGTCTGGTTCAAAGGGCAGGCTGTAGCCAAAGACCTGCAGGCTGTTGATCTTCATGTAGCCCAGGTTCTTGGAGGGATCCGTCATCTCCAAGGGCTCGTAATAGATGGTCTCGTTGGAGCTATCATCCAGAGACTTGATGCGGCTCCGCAAGTAGACGTGGACTGTTTCAAAGAAGGTCTTCCACTTGTTGCCCAAAGTGAGTGTCCAATTTTGGCACTGGGCAGAGCCATCCACATTAGTCCTTTCCCAGTCTGGGAAGCTGCCCTCGTTGACGGGCATGAACCAGCTCTCCGAGTGGCTTCCCCCAAAGGGGTTGACGTAGATGGCCATGACGGGTTCCAGCGTGCTGTTCTTGGTGAGGCAGATTTGCAGGGAGAGGGCCAGCATCACGTGAACCAGGCCCGGCTTGTACTTGTTGCTTTTCAGGGTCAGGAGCATGCGCTTCCTCCAGGAGGGGTCAAACCAGCTCCCGAGGCGCATGTCATTGCTGATGAAAATGGAGTGCACCTCTATGCGGCTGTCCCGTTTCTGCAGGAGGTACTTGAGCTCCAGGTCCTGCAGATCTGTCTCTAGTCCCAGGTAATGCTCCAGTGAGTCGGCCACCTCGGGGCGGCAGAAGCCCTGGGCCAGCACGTAGCCGTGGTTGCAGGTCCCGCAGCGAGTGCTGTTGTCCTCGGCGCAGCTGGCGCAGGCTGGCCCCTCACCCAAGGCACACGGGATGGCCCCTTGGCAGGAGGGCTGCTCCGAGGGGCACGTGCAGCTGTGGCTTTCTTCCAGGAAGGTCCCAGGCACTGTCGTCTCACCGCAGTAGAGGAGCGACTGAGCACGGCCCCACCAGTAATGAAGTGGCCTACAGGGGAGAAGGAGCACGGGAGGACAGTTGCTTAGGATAGAATCACTAAGGTTGGAAAAGACCACTAAGATCACCTAGTCCAAGCATCCCCGCCATGCCCAATGACCGTGACCCTCAGGGCTGACCCCTCTCTCCTTTCAGGTAGTTGTAGAGAGCAATAACGTCTCCTAGTCTGAGCAATCCTCAGACAGTTTCAGGGCTGGAAGAAAAACCCAACTGGTGTTCATTTTTGGGGGGAGTGGGGGCAGGTCACATAACACCATTGGTGTCTTCCACTGAACCAATCCTTGTTTTCCACTGCCAGGCTTGAACCCAACCTGTGAGAACTGCATCCCTGGGTGGCAAAGCTGTCATCAGGCTTTTCTCCAGCAAGGTGGGAGCTCCTTGAGTCCCAGGGGGAGACAGACCATAGGACTGAGCTTCCCTGGGGCTCTGACTTGCAGCATGGGGCTGTGGCATCCTACCTCTCCTTTGGCAGTTTGAAGCGGGGCTGCCGGTGGCAGCGTTTGCTGAGGTTGAAGAGCCTCCGGATGATGTGGTGGGTTTTCCTGGAGAGCAGCTTGAGGCTGGTGCCCAGCTGCTGGTAGCGGTGTTGAATGTCCAGGTCCATGGCCCAGAAGTGGGAGATGGCTGTCCTGTTCAGGAAGCGGTCCCCTGGGAGCTTCTTTACTAAGGCCTGAAACTCCTCTGTGGGGAGACAGATACCAAGTCAGCCAACCTGGCGTCACCAGTTGTTTTAAAAAAAAAAATGCCCACAGGCTCTTTGGTTCTCAGGGCAAGACCCATCTTACGTGCTTGCTATGAGACTACTTGTGTGGATGCTGTCCTACAGCCTCCGCCCACCCTGAGCACCCATGGGTGCTCCCTGGCCGCATGTGCTAACCTGACCTACTTCAAGAGAAGGCTCTGGGCAAGGAGATGCTATTGGAGCCGGGATATAGCACCCGGTACGGTGTCTCCCATCCTTACCTGACTCCTCAAACTGGCTGTGGTGGCTGTCCCAGGCGCGCTGGAGCTGGACCAAGTTGCCTTCGAGTGCTTGGATATCGGCCTCAGGGCAGTTGCAGTGGGGGAAGGTGGGCTGGCATTGGCAGCGACAGTCGCTCCGGCGGCACACCAGCTCCCCAACCGAGCTGCAGGCGATGTAGCTCAGAGCGGCTGCCACGAAACGCTCCCTCAGGTGATGGGGCAGCACCGTCTGCAGCCCTGCAGGTGAAAAGGAGCCCAGGGGAGATAAGGGGGCTCAGCACTCCCAGATGGACCCCCCTGGGCGCCTCCCAGACCACCTGGATGCTCACATCCACTGGCAGCGGAGCCGCCTGTCTGGACTCTCCATTGATCGCAGCTCCTCTTGGCAAAGGAGACGCATCTCCTTCCTGCCCAACTTTAACTTATTTATCTCTAAAGCAGCAGCATGACCTGGCACCCCCCCCCTTCCCTACATGAATCCCTTGGTGGCCCTTCTGCCATCCCTGCATGGTCCCTACCTTGCAGCTGCACCTTGTTCTCCGGGCTCTGCACCAGCACCGAGCTCACCGAGTCCAGGTTGTCGTAATTGCTGCAGCCCAGCGGCCCTGTCCGTGTTTCTGTCACCTGGTTGGGATCGCAGATGGTGAGGGACACAGGAGAGGATGCGTACCACTATGCACAGAGGGGCTGCAGACAGCTCCTAGCTAGCAAGGCAACACTGCGGCAGCTTGGAGAGGAGAAATAATTGCCTGCTAATTGGCTTGTTGACAGCCAGCAGCCCGGCCTCCAGCCTGCTGAAAAATGCGCCTTCATTAGCGCGCCCAATTTCCCATAAATAATGCGGATGTGCACACTTCTCCAGGGCTCACCCTGCCCTGCCCTGCCTTGCCACCATCCCTGCTGGGCTGCACTGCCCACCTGCTGTCTCCCTCTAGCTGCCCCCTCGCTTACCTTGATGGCAGCCGTGGCAATCTGGATGTGGTGCAGCCGGCGCAGCGTGCTCTCGCGGTCGATGAAGTAGGAGGCTGCCAGCTGGTGCAGTGTCTCCAGTGACACTGCTGAGCCGTTCCCAGCCCCTGACAGCTCTGCCCGGTGGCTCAGCTTGCGTTTGTCCACAAAAATGGTCAGGGACTCCTCTCCTGTGGGGACACACGATGTGTCCCCTTCTTGGTCATATTTCTCCCCCAAACCTGTCGTCTTTCTGACCCCAGCTCACCTCCCAGCGTGGCAGCCAGCAAGAAGTGTGTCCCGTATTTCTTGATGATGCTGTCGGTGACCTGCTGCAGGCTGGGCCGGCGCCCCAGCAAGCGGATGTTGCGGATGAATTCGGGGGCGAGGGGCAGTGGTAAGCTGAAGAAGTCCTTCCTCTCCAAGGCCAGGTTGTTCACCTTCCAGCGTGCAAACTCCCTGCAGCAGGAAGGAGAAAAATGACGGTCAGAGCCTGGAGATGGATGGGGAAAGGGATGCTCAGGGACAAGGCTTCATCGGTCTCTAAACCACTGATGGTAATAATGAGCTGCATGCATCAGAGCTCTCCAAGTGGCATTGATGTCACCTCTTCCATCCTGCTAGCTTCACCTATCTTTGATCCCCATTCCCGTGGATCCAGGTAGAAATCCAGTGCCTGGGTGCTTACAGGTGTGGATGATGACAGTGTTATCTATGAAGCTGGAGGTGGAGGAAGCGCATGGGGTGAGGGTGCTGGACATAGTGGGCATGGCACTGGTGGGACGTGGAACGCTGGTGCTGGTCCCCACTGGAAGCTTGGGTAGCTCAGAGAGGGGCAGGATCCGGCCTTTCTCATTCCATCTTGGGCTTTTGTAGTACAGAAAGCTGGTCACCAGGATGTGGGATCATGGTGGGATGGAGGACAGTGTGGTGTTTTGCTGTGGGGTGATGTTTTGTATATATCTCCCTAGAGCTCCTCAGCTTGCTTCCACTTCAATAACAACAGCCCCGCAAACATCATGTGGCCAGTTTCAGCCTAATATTCAGCTTTTTGCTCTAATTAACACCAGGTGGTAGCATTCCAACAGTTTAATTAGAGCTGATTAAGAAAAAGGGGAGAGGAGGAAGGGGGAAGATTGGACATGGACAGCACTGGGCTGCCTCCCACAGTGACTTCAGAGCTAAATAAGTCTGGTGCTGGGGAGGGAGTGATGTTTCTTGTGGATGGTGTTGCCCCCAGCCAGGGGCAGTGGGAAGTGTGGGATGGGGACTACTGATCCTTTGGTCCCCTTGATCTTATCCCATGGGAAAGGCAAGGTTATCCTCCTTGGAGGAGGAGTGATTTGGCTGCCATCCCTGCGGGTGTTCCTTTCTGTCCCTCCAGCGTCACTAGCAGTGTCCCTGGAGCATCCCTAGGCAGCGTGCAGGGACAGGGAAAGGGGAAATGAGCTCCCTCGGGTGCTGGATTCATAACAACACAGCCATCCCTGTGCTTACGTCAGCTCACTTGGTGGGATGCAGCAGGGTTTGCTTTGGTGCCATGAACCCCTCCTGGGCTGCGGGGGCTTTGCACGGACCCGCAGCATCAGCCTTGTCCCAGCGGAATCCCAGCTAGGCATGCGCATCTCAACCGGCATTGCAAATTGCTGGTGGTGGTGGGCTGAACTGAGGGGTCCTCCCCAGCCTTTGCAGCTGAATGTGAATGGGATGGTGAAAGGCATGAAAACAAAGCATCTCCCCTTGGCAGAGCCTGGCATAGGCATAGGCACTGCATCCCGCCACGGGTCCCCTACAGCAAACCCAGCTTCAGCCATCTGGATTCAACCAGCCCCATCCCCGGGAGCCCTGCTGCTGCCTCTCACCTGTAGATCCTGTACCTGGTGGTGAAACCCTGCCGGTAGCGCTCCATGAAGTCCACGTACTCCTGGGCTCGGTAGAAGGGACCCCGGTCGGTGAGGAGCCAGTCAAGGGGTGCTCGGCCAGAGGAGGAGGATGAGGATGAGGATGAGGAAGAAGGGGATGCTGGGCTGGAGACATGCTGCTCGGTGGCCACGCCGCCTGCCCCGCAGCGCACGCTCAGGGCCAGGAGGGCCAGGGGCCACAGGAGCATCGGCAGGAGCCCGTCAGCACGCCGCAGGTTCTGCTGCCCCATGCTGCTGCTGACCAGCCGGATCCTTCATTCTCTCGCCCCGCCACGCTCCTTGGGGACGGATCCTGCCCTGCAATGGCACCGCATGACGGGTAGATCATGAGTGCAGGGCAACTTTGTGCTAGGTGACATGGGTGTGAGTTGCTTGTGGCCCTAAGGTCACTGGGGACTGGTGTGGAGAGGATGGGGAGTCATCCAAGAAAGAAGGGGACAGATTCTGTAGCATGGTCTATTGTGACAGCACAAGGAGAAATGGTTTCAAATTAAAAGAGGGGAGGTTTAGATCCCATCCCTAGAGACCCCCAAGATCAGGCTGGACGGGCTCTGAGCACCTGATGAAGCTGTGGGTGTCCCTGTTTAGTGCAGGGGAGTTGGAGCAGATGGCCTTTAAATGTCCCTTCCAACTCAAATGATTCTATGAAGATCCCAGGGAGAACCTGGGAAGGAGATAATGGATGTGGAGCATTTTGGGGGTGTCCATCATGACCGTGAATAGCTTCTCTTAGGTTAGTTAAAAAACAGCCTGAAGGCATAGGAAAAGTTAACTGCTCTCGCTGTTGGTGTGGTGCTGGGCTTCCCTTTGTGCCATGTTAGTGGCTGAGATGGAGGATGAGTGGCTGTGCAGATGGATAGAATCATAGAATCATAAAGGTTGGAAAAGACCTCTAGGATCCTCCAGTCCAACCATCCACCTGCCACTAGTATTGCCCACTAAGTCATGTCTCTCAGTGCCACATATATACATGTCATGAACACCTCCAGGGATGGTGACTCCACCAACTCCCTGGGCAGCCTGTGCCAGGTGGTTGAATGGGCTTGTCTACCCTGCAGCAGCTGGGCTCGCCACATCAGTGTTTGGAAGATAACCAGCATTTATCTTGACCTTACTGGTTTTGTAGCATCTCCACTGAGCATCTTAAAACACAGGAAGTTTGCTGGAAGCAGCAGCCTGGGGTCAGAGCCTGCATTTGCTGTGCTCCGTAGGGCAGCTAGTGATAAGGAGCTGCAAGGTGCAGGGGCTGAGCCAGAGCAGGGAGATGTTTCTTGCCTCGTGCAGCAAGGGCTGGTTGCCTAAAAACCTGCTTTGAACAGAGCAGAGTTCAAAGTCAGCACAGGAACGTCAGAACTGACTCGTTCTTCATTAGCCGATGTAAATGCTGGGTATAAAAATATGGAACTGGGCCACGGAGGGGAGGGCAGCAGGGATGCAGGGAGGGCTCCCGGGCTTATCTCTGGAGCCCAGCAAAGGCTCCAGACTTCAAACAGACGGAGCTGGGGCTTACCCTGCCTGTGTGCCAGCTCCGTGCCTTATCCCCAGGCCAGTTAAGACCTGGGAGAAGCCAGCAGCTGCAGACAGGCTCTGGAATGGGATAGGGGTCAATGGGAACAAGGGTTTGGGGACCCTATATTCACAGTTCTTCTAGGATATGCCCGTTATTCTCTGTAGCAGGAGCCACCCAATGCTCATCCTGCCAAGCACGCACCAACCCCACACTCTCCTAAACCAGGGCTTTGGCAGATGAATCATCCCACTTAAATACGCATTATTATTATTTTCCCCCTTTTCTTCTATTTTTAAACCCTTAAGGGTGTGCTTTGATGACGTGCTCTCAGCCGGCTCCCTGGCAATTTGGAACCAAAATTGAAGTTCTTGTCAGCTGCAATAACCCTGATGAAGGTGCCAGCAGAGCACAGGTGGGCTAGGGGCTGCCATGGGCTGCAGCACAGCCAGCAGGGCCGGAGGGGGGGTGACCAACCCTTGTATACAGTGCTGATGTTCAGTTTGGGGACTTTTGCTACAAGGACACTGAGCTGCTGGAATGCATTCAGAGAAGAGCAGTGAGGTTAGTGAAGGGCTGGAAGACAGGATATATGAGTGATAGAACGTGAGGAAATGGCCTCAAGCAGTGCCATGAAAGGTTCAGTTGGACATTAGGAAGAATATCTTCACAGAGAGGGTCAACCAAGCACTGGAATGGGCTGCGCAGGGCAGTGGGAGAGTCCTCTTCCCTGCAAACATGGCACTTAGGGACACAGGTTAGTGGTGGGACCTTCTGCATTAGGTTGATGATTGGCCTTGGTGATGCTGAAGGAACCAAGCTGATACCAGGGACCAGCTATCCCACACCATCATTAGCCACCCTGCTCTATTTGCTCGTATTGGAGGTGGGTAGGATAAAATAAGTATGTAAGTGCAAATCTGTACTTGCAGAAGCAGCGGACAGCACAGCTCTTTGGTAGCTCATAACCCCATTGACCTCACTACTAGAGCTGGAAATAACTTTCTAATCACTTATCCTTGATCCAAAAGAATGGAGATTTGATGAGAAGCATCTGACTACTCATTTTTTTCTTCTTCTTGATTTAGGGTTTGTATCGCAAAAGCTGGAAAAATTCCAGCTTGCTAATTATTTTTTTCCCCTTGTCTATAAAAACCTTAACACGAAGAAAGAGGGATTTCAGCACAAATGTCCCTGGCAGACATGCCCAGGAGTACAGCCTATTTCCTGCCCAGCTCTACCTGGTCCTGGTGCAGCCCTCTCTGTTCCTGCTTCCTGCAGGCGACAACCCGTGCACTGCTGGGATTGCCACGAGCTGCATCTCAAAAAACAGCTTCCTGCAAAACCCCGTATGTTCTGAGGCTTCCTCCTGCCCTAAGCACTGAGATGGCAATAGGATCACTTCTGCTTTTGGTGCCTTCACCCAGAAAGCGAGGGGCAGGAGGACATGCTGGGCTCCTCGTTAGCAGCTGGACAAGCTGTAGGACCCAGCAGCAGCATCACCCTGCCAAGCTGTGCCACGTCCTGCCTGCTTGGATGCCGCCAGCAAGGCAGCTCTGGAGCAACACGCTCCTCCACTAATCAAGCAGGGTTCGATAATTAAGACATTAGCTAATTGTCAGGGACATTAACATTGATTTTTGCCCTTTCACGCTGCAGAAACTGATCCGGCCGCCTCTATGCCGTGAAGCATTCACAAGGGGGTTGGCTGGGGATGTGTCTGAGCCCCCAGGTAGCTGATGCTGGCAGACGGGTGACATCCTGCTCCAGCATCCCTGGGGACAGGGCCAGCTGAGGTGCATCCATGCGGGAGCAATAGGAGAGGGCTTGCCTTGAGCTCCTGCCGATGCCTTTTAGCAGGGATGAAACTCTAACCGAGTCACCTTCTTATTAAATGTGGGAAAGATTTATCAAATTAAGGCCACTTAGAGAGGCTGGGCAGAGGCTAAGTGCCTGGAGCAGATGGGCTCAGCTGTGCATGCCGATGCTATTTGCAGCGCTGTGGGGTCAGCCCCACTCCCTGCCCACCCAGGACTGTGCAGGACCTGAATCCCGAGCACAGGGACAGCCACTTCTGAGCCTGCTGTCCCTGTCTGAGCAGCAATGTTGGTGATCCCCATCACGGCCCCGAGCTTGCTAAACGACTTCAATAAGTCACTGCCTCTCCCCCCCCCGCCCATGAGACTGGCTTAAAAACCTGCAAGACATTATGATTTGGGTTCCTTTTATTAGCTTTTCTTAGAGCAAGGAACTTTAAGATGAGAGTAAAGGAAAATGTCAGAAAATCCCAGGACTCGGGGAGCTCAGGATTTGCATAAGACATCAGATGAGATGAAGCCCGGGCTGCGGTCGAGGGAGATGGCAGCTGCGCGTTCTGTGTCACACCAGTGCCATGTGTTGTGCCCTCTGGCTTTGCTCACCAGAGACTTCCAAACCCACAAGCAGAGACCCTCTTGAAAGAGCAACGTGCCAAATCCAGTTCCCTCAGCACGGCGGCTGCTTCCCCTGCCTGGGGCCGAGCTCGCAGCCCCGAGCATCCCCGAAGTCAGCTCCCGGGAGGATTGGGGGGGGGGGGGGGGGAAGCTCACGCACACAGCGGCATCCCCTCCTACTGTCGGAGCGAGCGCAGTGTGAAGTGGCTTCACCCCAATGGGCAGCATCAGGAGCAGAGGAAAAACATGCGGCGGTGTGTGCGGGGCCAGCCTCCCGCTCCCCGGGGCTCAGCAGCCCCCCGATCCCAGCCGGGGCTCAGCGCAGGGGGCTGCACTGTGCAGACCCCACGGCTGCGGACGGAGGGGGCACACTGACACCTGCCGGCAGGTCCCGCAGCTCCGGCACCACAGAGGGACACCCCGGCACCCCCAGCCCGTGCCCCACAGCTGCGTTTCGGGGCCGAGCACGGGACTCCTGGGAAGGAGAGGGACGGGAGGCACAGCGCCGCGCCGAGAGCTGCTGCTCTCGAGTCCGGCCGAAGTTTGGGCTCCTTTGGAAATGATGAAAGCCAGCGGTGAGCGAAGGGAAGCGGGCTGCTGGTATCGGCTTACCCGCTCCTCGCCCCGCTCTGCGGCACCGTTCTGGGAGCCTTCCCGTCCCGCTGAGAGCCAGCTGTTGCTCCAGGTTCTCCCAGCAGGGCAGCACAGTTCGGCACCTTAGCTGACCGTCTCCCCGGAGCAGCGCAGCAGTGAGTCCGCAGCTCCCGCTCTTCCCAGCCGAGGGCAACTCCGCAACCCAACCGTGGGACACTGCCTCCCGCCTCCCCTCGTCCTTTCCGGGACATCTCACCCAAGGTCACCGAGCCACCCGGCGGGGCGGGGTCACCTCCCACCCATCCGCACCGTCCGACGCAGCATCCCACCCCACGGGGAGCATCCCCACTGGCGGAGGAGCTCGGCGATCCCGTCGGGCTTACCCCAGGCTCCGGGCGGCAGCGGCAGCAGCGGATCCCGCGGTCCGGTGGCGGCTCAGGCTTCCCGGTGCCGGCCCCGCCGCCCCATGGCGCGGCCCCGCAGGCGGGCAACCCGCACCGGGTCCCGCCGCGCTCCGCGGCCGCCGCCACCTCCACGCTCACCCCGCCACCGCCGCCGCCGCCCCATAATATATGCGGCGGCGGCGGCCAATGAGAGGAGCCGTCTGCCTCTCCGCGTCCTCCCATTGGTGGGCGCCGTGGAGCCGCGGGGGGAGCGGGCGCGCGTGGGGAGGCTGTGCAGACACGCGTGGGGCAGCGCTCGGCCTCGGCCTTAACCCTGCGCGGAGCCCCGTGCCCAGCGCCGGGCTCAACACCCCCGCTTGTAATCGTGTACCACCATCATCTTTCATCCCAAGCCCCAGAAGTGGAGTTTTTCCCCCCCAAAAAAGTGGTTTTGCCAAGGAAAGATTGAGATCCCCCTCCTAGAACCGTAGCGCTCCGGCCTGGGTTTGTCTGCGTTTTGGTTAGGGATGAATTTGGGTGAAAGGATAACCAGGTTCAGCGTGAGGGTGTGTAGCTCAGTTCTCTGCTCCCACACTCTGCCCTGTGCTCTGCCTGTTACGTGGGGTTGGACACCCACGAGGCACACTGCCTTCGGGGAGGCCCTCAGCCGCCAGCCGAGCCCCTGCAGGATGCCCTGCACCACCTCTGTATGCAGCCCTGGCTCTGGGCAAAGCCCTTATTGGGCTCTATGTGCCGTGGGATGGAGGCAGCAATGGGCACACTGGGGGCCTCCAAGGGGATCACTGCCCACGAGGGGAGAGCAGTGCTCTGTCCTACATCACTGAGTTCATTCTTCCCTATATTTTCCTTATATTTTTTCCTTATGTTTTGTCTTATGCTTCTCCTTACATTTTTCCTTTAGTGGTTGTCCCTATAGTGTTCCTTACACGTTTTCTTATCCCCTCCCTTATAGTATTTCTTATACCTTTCCTTATGCTTTTCCTTATCCCTTTTCTTATCATTTTCTTAATGTTTTCCCTATGTTTTTTTTATCTTATTTCCCTCATTTTTTCCTTACAGTTCCCTTACTGTTCCTTTATTTTGCCTTGCAGTCTTACATTTCCCTGCGCTTCCCTTACATATATCCTACAGTTAGACTAGATGATCTCAGTGGTCTTTCCCAACCTCAGCGATTCTGTGACTCCGTATCTTCCTCTCCTTTCCCTTCCATTTCCTTTACACCCTCTTTGCATTTCTCTTACATTCCCCTCATCCTTCCTTTCCCCTATCATTTGTCACTACTTCTGCTCCGCTCTACGCATGGAGACGCGTTGCTGTCCTTCAATCACACCCCCTCCCTCAGCGCGGAGCCGGATGGGCTTTAAGACCCTCTTCCGACCCGAACCATCCCAGGATCCCGCGATTCCCTATGATGTCGAGAAGGGGCTGAGCGGTGCTCTCCCTCCGAGCCGCGCCGTAACGCACCGCACCGCGCCGCACGGGGAGGTGCCGGTCCCCGCGTCCCCGCCCCTCGCCGCCGCCCGGCGCCGGAGCTGCAAGATGGCCTGGGCCGGGCTGTGCGCCCTGCTGGCCGGGTGCTGCCTGGCGGCCGGCAGCGGCCCCGCCGAGGCGGCGGCGGAGGCGGCGGCCAAGGAGCTGGAATGCAAACTGAAAAGCATCACGGTGTCGGCTCTGCCTTTCCTCCGGGAGAACGACTTGAGCATCATGCACGGCCCCTCGGCCGCCGAACCCAAGCTGCTCTTCTCGGTGCGCAACGATTTTCCCGGAGAGATGGTGGTTGTGGACGACCTGGAGAACACGGAGCTGCCCTACTTCGTGCTGGGTGAGCATCTCCCCGCGCCGCCCGGCCGAAGGGCTCCTCCCTGCGCTCCGCAGCCCCTCTGGGTCGAGCCCGGCCCGCTGCCCCCCCAGGGTTCTGCCCGTCGGGAAGCCGCAGCCCGCAGCGCTTCTCCGAGCGGAGCCGCCTCCCCCCGGCGCGCTGCAGAGCGCTGCCAGCCGGGCATAGCGGCGGGTCTCCGCTGCGGGTCCCCGGGCAGGTAGCGCCGTGCTGCCGAGCATCGCTTCCCTACCGCTGATGGGCTCCTTCTATGTATCGTTATTACTATCATTTATATTTTCACCCCCACCTTAAGCCAACCTTTGCTGCTTTCTTTATGCTGTGCTTACAGCAAGGCCTCCATCGCTTGCTTCCCCAGGACCAAACCGAGCTGTGGCATTTGCTGCAATCTTTTAATTTTGTGCTGGATACTGTTTTCCCATTCTTCCTGCATGCAGCCCCCACCTCACATGAACCCCACGGCTGCTCTCTCCATCGTGGCTGTGCTCACCTCCCACACCCTTGGGTGCCCCATGTGTGTCCAAACGTCCCCTTTGTCCATGTGCCATCCCAAAAGCAGCGCGCCTGCACGTGCCTTTATGCTGCGATGCCATCCTGTGTGCCATCATATGAGCAGGGAGGGGACAGCAGTGGCTCTACCTGGGTTGTGTCCCCTGTGCTTTGTCACCTTCCTGTCTCCCCCGGACCTTTCCACATGCACAAAACCTGCGATCCTATATCTGATCTCGGAGCAGCGCTGACTGCATCCCTCTGCTCCATGCAAAGGGCAGAGCCAGGCACAGGGCTGGGGGATGCCATAGGAGGGTTGTGGGGACTCTCCCAAAGCTATGCCCAGGGATAGGGGGTGGCCAGAAGGGGCTGTGAAATGCAATGTCCCCATCCCCAGCATGGCCCCTCTCTGTGATGCTGCGGTGGAGGCCGGAGAGCGTTGCTGTGGCAACGGGGCCGCAGTGCAATGGATGCTGCGGGCCGCGCACGCGTGGCATTGTGGCATTTGATGTTCTAAAAGCCACACAGGTGCTCCTCCCTTTTTGGGACTTGCTCCTGGGGGGTCAGAGCCCACGGCTCTGGGGTTGGCATGGCCCCTTTGCAAAGTGTCATTATTATTATTCACCATCACGAATTTATTTGGGGGTATGTGTTGTCTCAGTTGGGTTATTTTAGGAGTTTGCCCCATTCTTTACGACCCTCTGGGTTACTCAGGGCTGTCCCTCCTCCTCAGCATCTTCAACCTTTGGAAGGGTTGTGAGTTGTTGCTCAGCAGCTCCATGAGCTGCTCCTCTTCACTGGTCCCCACTCCTGCATTCCTCCTCAGGCAGAGCCATGGTGGGGGGTGGGTTGTGGGGTTGTCACCTCTGTTTTACGGGGAGGGGATGCATGGGGATCGCAGCTGCTCTGCACTGGGATGTGGGGATGGAAAAGCACTCGGCTTGATCCTGATTTGAATCAAGGATGCCTCAGTCATTGGCTTTCATCTCGCTTGGTGCCTGTTGCATTAGTTATGGGTTTTCCTCACTCTCACTGGTTGGTGGCCATTAGGAAATGCTAATTGGCAGCTCAGTATTCCCTTCCCGCTCACTGTTCCCTCCTGGCCTCCTAGCAACATCAACCCACACTCCATATCCCATTACCTGGCCTCACATCCATGCTGCCTTTTTGTCCCTGTTATTCTAGTTGCCAAAATGTGAGTTTGAGGGAACTGAATGAGCTGTTTTTGCCTTCCCACTCCAACCCTAAAGGTGTTCGAGAACCATGGGGATGTGGCACTGAAGGAGGTGGGCAGTGGGTATGGTGGGGTGGGTTGCTGGTTGGACTTGATGATCTTAGTGATCTTTTCCAACCTTAACGACTCCATGAAGTTGTGCTGAGCTGCACTGGGATGTGGCACTATGTCCCTCCATGTCCCCAGGAGTGTCCCTTCTGCCCAGGCTGTGGCAGGGAACTTCATCTGCTCTGCAGACAGACACTGAACTTTAGTGACTTTAATAGATTATCCTAAACTTGGGCCTTAATATGAGCCGTCACAATTTCAAATTATCTTTCTTTTAAATTAAATAGATTCCTTTTTAAATACAAAATCAATTCTGATTTTTTAGAGGGGTGAGATTTTTCAAAGGCACCAGTGAGGTGGGCATGTTTAGCCACTGTGGAATACCTCCCTGAAATACCTCATCGTTTCTATTCCTTTTCATGTTCTTCTTAGTTTTTATTCTCTGCTAAGCTCCGCATCCCGCTGGAGAATTCTCTGTGACTCCTTTATGTGTTGGGGCCAGGGGGCACTGAGATGTGGACACGGGGTGCCATTAATTGGGGTGACAGATCCTTCGGCCAACCAAAGCTCATCCTTGCTATGGCCAAGGAACAGCAGGCAGCCCTTAGATTTCACAACCCCTGGAGCTGCCTTCTCCACATCACCTGTCCGCTGTGTGTGTTGCACTGAAGGTAATGTTTCTCAGTAGCTTAGGATCACAGCCTTAATAAGGCTGGAGAAGACCCCTGAGATCCCCTAGTCCAACCCCAGCCCACCATGCCCACTGCCCACATCCCTCAGTGACACATCTCCACTGTTCTGTAACACCTCCAGGGATGATGCCCCCATCACCTCCCTGGGCAGCCTGTGCCAAATTCTCACCAATCTTTTGGAAAAGACTTCATTTTTGGGGAGGTGAGGGCCCACCCCAACCCTGCTGCCCCATCCCCATCTCATGTCCCCCAAGCCAGGGCACTGAGATGGGGTGCTCTGGGACCCACAGCATTGAGATGGGGTGCTCTGGAACCCACAGCATTGCCTCGCTGCTAACCTTGCACCTGCGAATAGGTGTAATGGTGAAATAATGGAGCAAATATTAAGAAATTCTTAAGTACCCAGAGAATAACCGAGTTAAATTATACCAGAGGAGCTCAATTGCCTTGCTTAGATTGATTGAATTACTAAATGAGCCTGACTAATGGAATGGAGTGGATATATCGGACTTTTACTCAAGATCCTGAAATAATTTCTCTAATAAGATTGTGAGCCATTAATTGAACTTGGCTTGGATCCTGGACACTGTCACATGCACCGAGACCCGTCGTGATGATCTATGCTCCCACCCCGCTGCTGGCAGGATGTTGCCCTTAAGACCCAGCCACCCAATGTGCCATGCAGGATGCCGCCCTCCCCATCTCTGCTGGCCACCTCCTGTCTCCTCTGTAAGCATCTCACTGCTACTCAACCTCCTCTCTCTGGTTCTTCAGTGCTGGCTTTGCAGGCTGGAAGCATCCTTGAGGCCACCGCCGTGCCCCACCACCTCTCTGGCTGGGAGCGTTTTGGTGACACACCAGATGTGGAGGGATGTTGTGTTTTGTTTTATTTATTTTTTTTTCCTTTCCAACCCACAGACACAGGGATTTCATCTCTGGGTACCCGTTGCCATGGCAACTGCACATCCAGCCAGCTCCAGCAGCAGTGGGGCCGGGGCATCTCGCTGACCCAGAAAGCAGCGGGGGGAGCATGCTGTGATGCTTGGACCAATCCCATGGGGGGACATGGGTTTATGGGACAGGGTGGCTGTAGGGTCCCACCCCTCGTTTTGGCTGCTGGGAGTGCAGGGTGCTGCTCCTATCTCCCCCAGCTGACAGCCTGGGTTCTGTGCCCCAGTGGAACTGAGACTTGCTCCCATCCTTCATGGGTGACGTTTTGGGGATGATATTGCCCGTATTGGGACTTCTAAAAGTACCCTGAAGCTGCTGTCTCACCTCTGCCCTTCTATCCTCAGGCCAGCAGAGTTTGTGTCTGGGTCCATCCCACATCCCATTTTCTATTTCATTTTTAGGGTTGATTATCCAGCTAAACTCTTGGCTGCCTGATCTGGTGGTTTGCAACCCTGTCTGTGGCAGGGGGTGGATCATCCACTGGATGATCTTTAGGGCCCCTACCAACTTAAGCCACTCTCTGATTCCATGATTTTGTGATAAACAAGGCTGGACGACCATCTCTCTTTGTGTCTCAACACGCAAGAGCCCTTTAAAGGAAAGAATTTTTGCCTCCCGGGATTGGGGAAGCATCTGGATAGTGACAGATCCATCATTTCAAGCTGGCTGTCCTTTTCCTTGCGCGTTGCTGGGGCTCTCCTGCTCAGATCAGGAGGGTTTGCATGGCAAAGGGAAGGCTCTGGTTGCTGGTTTGTGGCTGCTTAACACTGGGAAGCACCAGTAGTGGCACATCGGTCACGGAAGCTTGGATGTGAGGATGCGGTGCAGGAGGAGACACGGTCCCTCTCCTGGCTGGCTCTGAGGCATTTCAGTAATTAGTATGACTAATGAGCATAGCAGAGCAAGCAGATATCAAGGATGTAGAGAGCTGGCTTTGCTTCCACAGGGAACCGATCCAGCTGAAAACTGACCTGCTAGGGGAAGGAGATGGGGAAGGGCTGAGCAGAGCCCACCTGTACCTTTGCATGGGGATTTGGGGTGTTTAAGCATGGGAGAGCCTGGAAGAGCCTTCCATCACCTATGGTTCTGCCCCAGAATGCCAATGGTTGCATTGGTGGCCTGTGATGGCAGCTCCTGTGATCCCTTCCACTGGGCCACGGCTGGAGGTGGCACCCAGAGCTGAGAGCACTGAGACACCCAACCACGATGTCACCATCACAGTGTGCTGTGGCTGCCTGGGAAAGCAGGTATTAGCAACCCTGAAATATCCTGGGGACAGGCACTTGTGTGATGGGAGACAGTTACCATGGAAACCTCCTTCAAATGAGGAGAAAAAAAAAAAAAAAGGGAAAAGAACAAGAAAAAAAAATCCCGAAATTTAAAGCAGTGCTTGTAGCTCGGAGGAACTGTAGACCTTATTATGGGTTTTGGCACCCCCCTTTCTTTTTTATTTGTTCCAGCTAACAGCTCCAGGAGACAAGCCAATTAATTTGAACATCCCCAAGGGAGTGGGAGAGCGAGGGCACAGGGCTGGGAACTCAGTGCTGTGTTTGCAATCACTTTTCTGGCTTTGGGGCTAGGGGCTTGGGCTCAGGATGTGCCTTAGGGCTGGATCTGCGTAGTGGGGGAAGAGAGGACAGCTGGCTGAGGTCCCAAGAATGCTTTGCTCCCATGGGGTGCTATGCCCAACTCAGCATGAGCTTCACATCCATGCGGAGCTCACATCCTGCCCAGTCCCCTAATGATGTCCCCAGTGTCCCCACCCTCTGGGAAACCTCTTGGAAACATTGGTTTTGCACAGAGGGCCCACATGCTGCTCAGCAGCTCCAAGCATCGCTGGAGGCAGCCTTCCCAGAGGCACTTGGGCTGCTGGGGAGCTGCTTTTCCATTGGAAACAGAACTGCCAGCAGAGTTTTACCAGAGAGCATTGGTGACTTCTGAAACACAGCTGGCTGCAGCTCACCAACCTGTTCTGCAGTGCTCAGCCAGAGGAAGATGCTTTCTTCCTGGATGTGCACTGTACCTTGACGAGTCAGACCCAGAGCAGTGCAGTAGGGTGGATGGTGAAAGCATTAGTGGCTCATGTCTGTTTGCTCAAACCCTGACCTCGTCCAGCTTTGAAAGCTTTCTGTTACCACCTGTAGTGGAAATGCTAAGTCACAGCTCAAAGCAGTGATTGAGCACCTGGGGGGAAGGCAGGGCCAACCCAGGGGAGCTCAGGTGAATGCAATCCTGACTCCACTCTTACCAGACCTCATTTAAGGGTTGGCAGTGAAGGCAAGTGGTGGAGTTTCCTGTCTACTTGAGGTCTTCCTGGGGTAGGCAAATTCTCACCTCTCCCCTCCTTTTTGTTTCTGTGCCTACAGCTGAGGTATTTGGACTCATCCTCACTTATTGCAGCATAGGGCTTTGCTACTCTGCCATTAGCTCTGTACATTCCATCACATTACAGTATTGCACCGTATTTTTCCCTTCCTTGGTCCCAGAGTAGGGTATAAGGATGCATGTCAGCCAGAGGAGTCAGCCTCTGCAAAAGAAAAAAATAAAATCATAAAAATATTTTTGAAGTTGATTTCACGAACAAGGAGCATCCTTTGGGTCAGAAGCAGTGGTGTGTGAGGGTAAATCTATCCTGGGCATCCCTCCCATGCCCCTGCACCCATAGCTGTCAGGGAGAAGGGAGCCCTGGAGACAAAGTAGAGCTGTTTCTGTGGGTGCAGATATCTGTAGTTGGCTACAGCTCTTTATTTTTGTCCTCTAGTTTATCTCCGTGGTTGCAGTCCCTGCCTGAAGAGCCAGTAAGGTGAGCACAGGCCCATGCCATGCAGTCACATTACAGCTGAGCCATGCTGGGGATGAGGAACTTGTTATATAATTTGGACTGCAATGCAGAAGTGCTTGTTTCGATGTTTAATTATCCCATTTCAGACTCTCTGTGGCAGTGGGGCAAGCATGCAGGTGTGGGGTCCTTGCTGGGGAGAACCATGCACAAAAGCCTTTCCGTCCTTTCTCCATCTCTCTTACTTGGGCATCACAATGCTCCTGCTTTTGGCCAGCTTAGGATGCTAAAAAAATTGGACTGGGTGTGAACAGTGTTGGCCACGTGGATGGTCTTCAGAGGTCTTTTAGGCTCCTCTTGGTAGCAAATCCATTTATGTGTGCTCCAAGGCTTGGCTCATGCCCAGATCTCCAGCAGTTGGGAAAAGAGCAGTGAGTAGCTCACAGGGTGGCTTCCTTAGGATGTAGGGGGAGAAAGGCAGGAGCTTCCACAGAGGTTGGCTGTGGATGCTGGCCTTTTATCCCACTGCTTTCAGATCCCTGCTTTGCACTTTCTGTCCTTCCAGCAAAGGCAGCTGGCTCCAAGCAGCTTAGGCTTCAAAGTTCCCAAAATAACAGAGGTTAAAATAAATTAAGCAGAGAGTGGAGGAAAAAAAAAAAGCTACAAGATCAAGTCAGTGCCCCATTTGCACCCTGGCTCAGAGCTTCAAAGTAGCATCCACCTCCTGTGAGCAGCTGTTAGGCATGTCAAAGCTCAGGGCTCACAGCATCATCTTCTTGGGCTCCTCATCCTTTTGGAGTCATGGGGAATTTCTGTGATGGTGCACATTCCTGTGGGTGATGTGGGACCCCTGTGCTCACCTGCTGTCTCCCCATGTGCTGCAGGTGGGCAGGAAACTCCTTGTGGAGAGACTCCACGCTCAACTCAGTGCTCAGTGCCTCTGCTGATTTATATAGATCATCAATATGACAATTATATACACCTGCAGATTTAATTACCTCCATTTTCGTCAGGCAGAGACAGATTTATGCCTCTATTCAGTTCCTGTAAATCTGAAACAAGCCTGACTAGACCCAAAAGCCCTCCCATTGATCACCGTGCACTGTCTGGTCTCTGGCCCTCTTGATAAGCACTTCTCTCAAGAGTGATAAATTCAAGATGCACAGTCAACTTTTCCCCTTCTACGTCTTTCTTCCCTATTTTTTTTTTCTTTCCCGTTTCCTTCTCCCTGTTGTCTCCAAGCATCTCCACGATCTTGAAAGCAGAGCTTAAAATTGGGTAGGTGCTTCTAAGCACTAAGGGGTTTATGGCAGCATGCTGCAGTCAGCTCTACCTCTATCCTGCCCCAAGTTGAGTGCCAGTCCATGCTGAGGAGTTGGGAGGAGTTGGTCGACCTCTTGGAGGACCTCCTGGCAGGGTTACTTGGGTCCTATCAAAATAATGTCTAATTCACCCAACCTCTTGGCCTTGGCAAAATGAGCACTTAAACAAATTAGCTTGCAGAAGCAGGCTGGAGTTTACCCTTGAAGTCTGTGTCACTGCTGTAATGCATCCCCCTCCCCCTGCCTGTCCCACCAGAGCTGCTGACCTCGCCTGTACGATATGCTCTGATGTCCCACTAATGCCTGCCAGATGGGCTGCAGTGGCCGGTCATTACCATTCCTGCCAGCCCATGATGGATATAAACAGTGTTCTCCTCCCTCTGAAAACTGACTTGGGAAGCTGAAGGTAGTCTTGGTAGGTATCTTGGGCTTGTAGGGTTTGATGGTGTGGAGGGTTTGGAGTATTAGGAAAAAATAGAAAAAATGAGGAAAAAATCTTTTCTCAGACAGAATGGTGATGCGTTGGCACAGGCTGCCCAGGGAGGTGGTGGAGTCACCTCTCCTGGAGATGTTCAAGAACTGTGGGGATGTGGCACTAAGGGATGTGGTCAGTGGGCATGGAGGGGATGGACTGATGGTTGGACTGGATGATCTTAGAAGTATTTTCCAACCTTCATGGTTCTATGATTTGGGTATGGGTTGTCCTGAGGTAGGCTGTGAGTTCTTCTTTCCTCATCAAAGGAACAGGAGGCCTCGGGCACGCATAAAGAGACATGTAAGTGTGGCCTTGGTGGCACCTGACTGGACCTGCAGCTGCCATCCAACCCCAAGGCACTGGGAGGTGTGTGGAGAGCAGGTTGGAGCTCATCTCCAACAGCAGGAAGTGGCTGATAATTGGGGAAAAATGTGGAAAAGCATATATTGTGTGATTTTTTTTTTTTTTTTTTTTTTCTTCCACCCCCATACTGCCAAGGTTTGTGCTGCAGGGGTTCCTAAAGCTACAATTTGTCTGTGGGCTGTCTGGCTTGGTCGCTGCTGGTGGGTCTGTCTGCCTTGAAATTGGTTCCTTTCTCCGGGCTTTCATGCTTCATGGTGGATGAAACAGAGCCTTTTGTTAGTTTTTACATTCCTAATTCTCACAAAATGAGAAATAGTGAATAATCATTGTCATTTCCACTGCTCCGCTGGCTTCATGATTTTATGGGCTTTTATCCTTTCCCTGCTCAGCTGTTTGTTTTCCTTGCTGAGTACTAACACAGTTGGTTTCTCCTCTCCACGGAAACATTCCAGACCTCTTGTCTTCTTTGTGTGCCTCTTTGGAGCTCCTTTGCTGCTTCCATCATGAGATGGCTGACCTGAATACTGCTGGCAGTTCTTGAGATCAGCGTGCTGTCACCAACACTGGATTTCACCTGCCCACTTTCTTGCCCACTTTTCTCTAGCACTTCACAGTTTTAGCTCTGAGGTACCTAATTTTAGCATTGGTGACCAGCTTTGTCACTCGCTTCCTCTTCCAGAGCGCTTCAGAACAGCTGAGGTCCTGACAAAGATCTCTGCGGAGTTCCTTGGTAACCTCCTTTCCTTATGAAATGCAACCTTATTCCTCCCTGCACGGTGGGCTTCCAGAGAACATTCCCTCTGGTGACACCCCTACTTAGATTCTCTTGGAAACTTTTTTGACAAGGCATCTTTGAAAGGAGTCCGTCAAACTGGATCACCCTTATCTACTGGTGTGCAGAGTTGCATGACCCACATATATCTGTGCTACCAACTGGTTCTTTTAATAAATTGACCAGGGCAGAAGTAGAATTTACTGGTCTTTAATTTCCACTTTCTTAGGAGTTTGGAGTCTTTTCCATCGAGATTTGTTCCACCAGTTGTTTGCCATTTCTGAGCAGTACAGTTGTGCCAGAGTTCAGCAGCTGTCCTCCTTCTCTTGTAGTTGAGCACTTAATGGAATGATGGGTTCATGCCCTACATGTCATACATTTGTTGTTAAATCTCCTCCAAGAACGCTTTGCCCTTTGACCATGATTCTTTCTAATCTCATTACCAAGATGTAAGGAGCCCAGCAGAGAGGACTGGAGAGCTATGGGGCCCTAAAGGCATGTAGACACAAGCAGAGGAGGAGCTGGTGGATGGTGACTCCAGTTTACTAAAGATTAAATAGCACTGGGTTTTGCTGGGAAGCAGTCTAGCCAGAGCAGTAGTTTTTCTTGGCTAACTGAGAGCTTCTCCATCATTTGGGTTCTTTCCATGGAGACCTGGGCTTCCTTCTGGAGGGCATGATGTGATGGTATTGCAGGGTGTTGGGATGGGATACCTACTACAAATGTCGTCCTTTCCAGGGCATAAATATTAATGTTGCATTTCTTAAATTGCTGGAATGTATTTTACTGTTATGGTGTAGGGTGTGGAATTTTGTGTTTGTTTTTTTTTTTTTTTTTTTTCTTTCTCCTCATGATCATAGAGCAGAGGTGCTTTCCTGAGTGTTAGTTCAAGACATGGGTTTGTTCTCATCGTGCATCTCCTACCTCATAGTTACGGTCAATGGGACCTTATTAATAAAACAGAAGTGAAAACCAAACACCAACAAGTATCCCAACTTGCTTATTGCAGCTTTCGGTCAAAATCGATGGATGTGGTGGTAAATAACCTTGGAGTGGATGTTCCACAGGTGTGGTTGAGCATGTCCTTGTGTCCGCAGAGAAGAGCGGAGAAATGAGATGTGTGATGTTGTAGGGTCAACAGCTGTGTAGTAAACCCAGGTGAATTGTGTTTTTTTTTTTTTTTTAATGATTAATCTGTGTCCTTTGCTCTGGAAACAGTGGTGTGACACAGTGTCACTCCAGAAGTGATGGAGGGCTTTGCTGTTAAAGAAAGGGACAAATTAGGGCTGTAGCATATTTGGGATAAAAATCCCATTTCATGGTAAAACATGGGTACAGCTTTGAAAAGGTTCTTGATGACCTTCCCAAAAGCAAAGGCACCCAGCATTTCAAAGAGAAACCTGGTTAGCTGTCAGCCTTGCTACAGTAGCTTATGGCTTCATGTGTACTGTCCTCAGGTTAAGCAAAATGGTGGGGTGACATTGGACCCATCTGGGGAACACCTCCAGATATAGCTGGATGCCTCTTCCTTGAGCTTCCAGATTGTCGTGGCTCTATGGATCTGTTTGTAATCTTGCACCAAGTGCCATCTCCCGTGACGCAGGTACCTAACAGATAGGGTGAGACTTGTTTGCTGCTATGGAAAATCTGGGTTGTGTTAGAAAGGCAGGGTGACCTACAGAGCAAGTTAGCATCCCTACCTGAGCCTGGAGAGGGGGGAAAAAATTGCAAATAAAATATGAATAGTCAGCGGTGAATGTGATTTTTGTTTAAGCAGGTCAATAAAAAATGAGAGTATTATCCCATGAAAGATGTGTCAGTAAAATCTCAGGTAAAAAACTGCTTAAATATCAAGATATGCATTTTGACATCTGAATTGCCATGAATCACATCCTGAGGTTCCAGCACAACGGCTCATTGTGGGATGGGCTCCCGAGTTACTGCGTGCTTTAGAGGCCTTTGGACCAGGGCTTGTTTCAGCTAGGGTAGAGCTGTTTAAAGGACGTGCAAGGTTCAGGCACAGAGTAAATGCACAAGCTAATGGGGAACTTAAATAAAAACACAGTTGGGTTCCGATGGAAAATAAGCCAGGTTTAAATGTTAATGAGGAAGTATAAGTCCAAGTCAAAAGCTGCATTCTGCAGAGACTGGCATTATGGCAGAGTTCATTTGCCTAATCAGAGGCATTTATTAGCGCAAAATGCTTCCAAATGGAAACAAAAAATGTTTTGCCTTTTTTCTTCCCCTGCTCAAAAGATTGCATTTGTTTTTAGGGAGTGCTCTTCTTTTTGTGCGTTTTCCTCTCCCTGCACATGTCAGGGTCTTGATGATGCCTGTGTGTCAGTGTTGGGGCAACACTGCTGACACTGCAGGGGCTTGAGAGCATTGGTTCTGTGTGCACACGCAGTACTGGCCTGCTGAAAAGCAATGCTCACAGCCCAAAGGCAGGGTTTGCTCCAGGCTGGGTGGCTGTCCCAAGAAAATTAAGTTGTTCAGGTGATCTATAATGCAGCAGGTATAACTCCACTGCCTCCAGCACTCCAGCAACACCATCCAGACTTTCCTGCTCTCCTATCCTTGGCTTGCTCTTTTTGCTTACAGATGCTCTGAGAGGGGAGCACCACAGTGGCTACATTGAACACATCTGCTGGGGTCTTTGGGGCTGCTGCTCCCGTGGATGGGAAAAAAGACCTGGACCACTCTTGATACCAGGCAAACATGGCGCAGCATAATTAGTGGTGTCCTACAGTTATTAACCCCTGACCCAGGCAGGCTATTTTTTAACAGAGGTGCAAGAAGTTAATACTAGTGCTAATGGCTTCACATCCAGGCCTTAATGAAAGCCATGCAGGGACAAGGCCTATCATCAATATCTTTCAAACTTTGAACTTGAAATTATCCTCTCCCTGCTGCCATTTTTTGGCTTTCTCTCTGCCTTCCCCACCTCCTCCAGAGTTTCCTGAACCATGTTTTTGGGCTGGTCAATGAGATTGACACCCACTAGTCCTAACGTAGAACTTGATCTCCATCAGCACCCCAATAAATGGCCGCAGCGATCCCCATGGGTCACAGCAGTGTGTCCTATCAGGCAATGAGATGTCTGCTTCAGGAATAGGAAAAAAGTAAAAGTGAGAAGTACTGGACTGGGGGCTGCGAGAGAAAGAGACAAGGAAGTGTGGCCATGCTTGAGCCAAGCTCCAGGGAAACATTATCAGGACAGGAAAATATTTGTAGATCTGTTTTTAAAGTAGAAATAGAATGGGGTGGGGCAGGTGCAGTGCTGCTAAAACCATCAGGGAGAAGAGGAGGGGATCCAAGGACGAAGTTCTGCTACCCAGGTTGTGGAGGAGCATTGCCCCTCGTGGTGATGTAGAGATCGCAGTCTACTTGTTTGGAGTGATGGGGGCTGATTCCTGGGGTGTTTTCCCTGTTTCTAGCACCTCTGACCTGTATGTGATGCAGCTGCAGGAGGGAGGGTGGTGGGTGGGAGAAGGATCGCACGTGTCAGCCCTGAAGCTCACGTGTTGTGCTCTTTTTAAAAAAAGAATCCCTTTTTCATTGAAATACATTATTCTTTTTAGAAAGAAGCCTGTTTAAATAAATTTGAAATTATGACAACCTATTTTAAGGCCTAAATTTACTATAATCTATTAATCATTTAAATAACTTCCATCAAGGAGTCCTCCTCAAATATTAATGAGCTGAAGGGTGCTGATTTTTCAATGATATGTCAGATCAGGGGAAAACATCTTTTACTCCGGCTTTCTAAATGTCACAATGTCGTATACTTAGTATCTATTATTTCCAGTCTTCACAATGGGGGAAATGCTGGTATTTACATTTTTCAAAATGTCAGGACGTTGAGTTCCTGTTGTGCGTAAAAGCTCTTGCCTTAATTACTCTTAATTTCACATTAGCAAGCAGGTGTGGGGAGAATATTTTCTTCAATTGAGCTAGTTCATTTGAAGTTGGGAAGCCGCAGGGAGTTGACAAAGCGGGAAAGCTTGTTTTCCCCTTTCAGCCCATGAATAAAGACCAGGTGGGAGAGGAGGAGATCAGCTCTTTCAAGCTCCCGGGACCAGATTTTCAAAGGGGATCCTGTGCTGAAACATGCAGCTCAGTGGCTAGAGGGAATTTCAAAAGTGCTTCTGGCTGCAGGGATGTGTGCACTCCTCCTAGCTCTGCTTCTCAGTAGCCCAAGGAGAGCTCAGCATCTCTCTGCTTGGGACAGTGAGAGCACGCTGATTGCCATCAGAAATGCAGCCCGTGCTGAGCAGAAACCGCCTGCCAATTCACTCATTAATGTTTCTTTTGATTAATCAAATCACTTTGGAAGGGCTGGACTTGGTTTTTGATGCATTTCCCCCCCGTCTGGTAGCTAGCTCACTTAAGGCAGCCTAATGAAATTAATTAACAGTAAATTTAAAATGTTGTTTTTCGACGCGATAATTGAATTCCAGTTTTCATTTGAAGATGGTTTGAGACGAACAAAATGAGGATGACAATTTGCTAAGTGAGCTCAGGCTGGTTCCCAGCACCACCGAAACACACAGTATAAATGAGACCACACCGGACTGACCCGTATGGCAAGGGAGAAACTCTTTGTGCTTTTCGTGGTCGTGACAGCAAACGTAAATAATGTTTGTGTTTTCAGAGGAAAAAAAAATGAATAGCTGAAGTAGAAATAGCACACTGGAGCTGTAAGATCAGGGCTTCCTGTGTGCAGGCGGTTAAAGCTGTGCCCAACTCTGCCATGGTGATGTGCCGGTGTCACCCAACTGTGCTAAGCCTCATCTCTGAAATGGTTTTAAAGAATCTTGTAGATGTGGCACTGAGGGACATGGATAGTGGGTGCAGTGGGGGTGGCTTGGGGTTGGAACCAATGATCTTAGTGGTCTTTTCCATCCTTGATGATTTTATGTCTATGCAATTTTGGACCAGTTGAGCACATGTGGCTTGGTTAGGCATGCAGCCTCTGCTGCTTTGCTTGGGTTTCATCCAATGCCATTACTACCCAGCTCAGCTCTGCCCATCTGCCCTAGTGCCAAAGATCCTCTAGCTGAAGGCACTTAGAAAAGTCAGGGTCCTTGGGCAAAACATAGAGGTATCTCTGCAGGTACTGGGGCTGTGTCCTGTGTGGGGAGCTGCAATGTGTGGGCAAAAACATGAAAGCTCTGAGCGTACTTCAGTGGGAGCCAGCACTGCAGGTGTGATTGCAGCCACGTGCGCATCTCTCCAGCCATTATATTTTCCGTTTACAGTAATTAGCTGCACAGCCCCAGTGATCCCATTAGCGCTCCTGAGAAGTTGTTTCGTATTCTCTGCTCCCTGCGGCTGGGACTGCATGCAATGTGAAGCACATGGGCAAAAACTGGCTGAATTAGAGCCTCAGGGATGCTGGTGGCCATCCGTGGTGATACACCACCCCCTGGCTGCACCCTACATCCACTTTTTGGATGAGGTGGATACTCCCCTGGTAGCCCTCTTATGACCCCATTTGCTTTCACAGAGATTTCAGGCAACACAGATGACATCCCATTGGTGCGCTGGCGGCAGCAGTGGCTGGAGAATGGCACTCTGCTCTTCCACATCCACCACCAGGATGGGGCTCCCAACCTGCCTGGTTTCGAGCCCACTGAGGAACCCCAGACCGAGTCGGCCGAGGAGGAGCTGAGGATCCTGCACATCTCCGTCATGGTACGTGCATCCCTTCTCCTCCTGCTTTGGGACGGAGGCAGATAGGGTGCTGTACAGGATGCTTGAGCACTGGGCTGCATTACACTTGTCCCAGAACTCACATCTCCAAATGACTCATGCTCTCCACCACCTAAATGTACCCCAGTGCTTCTGCAGGAATCCTTCACCCTGGGCTTTGAAGGCTGCATCCAGCTTAATACGGGGTTAATTCACGGTGACTCCCTTGGCAGCCCTTTGCTCGGGTGCCTGCATCAGTGGTGTCACAGTGCCACCAGGCACTGTCACCACTGCTTTGCTCAGTGCAGCTCCATGCAGGAGTCCCCCGTGCAGAACCGCAGGGAAAAGATTTAATGGCAGAGAAAGGAGGGCAGGGCAGAGATCTGGGCTGGGGGGGGGGAGGAGGTGGTGGTGGGGGCTGTGTTTTTATTTTTCCTAATCTTGAAGAAGTCTGAAGGACTGACCATTTTTGAGCCATTGGGAGATAATTAGCCAGAGACAATGTGTTGCCAGCTGCAAACAGGCTGTTTAATGGTGCCTACCCTAATGAGAAGGCCGTAGCTCTTCCAGATTGATGCCGGAGGCCAGGCTTCTCCTCCATCATTTGCACTTGATTAGTCTTGAGGAAAAAAAAAAAAAATCACTAGCAAAGCCAACCCCAAACCACTTTTGGTCTTTTTCCTCATTTTGGTTCCTTCCCCAAGAGAGAGCATTGCCTTGGGGAGATGCTGGCCCCACACTCAGTCCACTCTGCTGCTGTGGACTGGTTTTTTGATGACTGCTGAATACCCAGATCCAGGCAGGAGCATATGGAATGAGTCTTATTATCGAAGTGGTAAAAGGATGCCTGTGATTCTTGCACCAAAATGTATAAGTACAGATTGAGTCCTCCCTTTCCCTTGCTTTTCCATCACTCAGCTCCAGCAGCATCCTTTGTCTTGACAAACAGAGGTTGGCTTTTGTGCCTGGGGTCAAAGTCGCATGTAGTTTTCAAGGCTGATTTTCTATCATTCCATTTGGTTGGTGAGTGTAGTGTAAGCAAGGGGCTTTATCCATCATGACAATGCTCTGCGTGGGGAACGTGCGGGAAACCCTCCTAGCTCTGGGTCCCCATGTGTCCTTTGCCCAAGTCCCAGTGGGAAGGATGAAGGTTTTCCGTGCTCCCGTGGAGAGGAGACAGGAGAGCACACCCAGGTGAGAATCCAGTACTACTGTTCATCCACAGTGACAGACTTACTGTCTTGGTTCCTGCCTGGAGAGATGTGTCTGCAAGGCTGCTGGTCTCCTCCACTGCTGGCGTCTCCTCCTATGTCTTTCTCTTTTTGCTTTTAAAGAAATTTTGGGAGGTGGGCAGTGAGGATACACTGCAGCTCCATTATCCTGGGAATGGAAGAGGGCGAAGCCATAATGGCCATTAGGGCTCCTTTCCCAGCTCCATCTCCCGCTCCTCGTTCAATAATTTCCTTAATGTTTGGTCCTAATGGAGCAGATTATGACTACTATTTTATTTTATCAAGAACACCTATTTCATGAAAAGGAAGAGGGGGACCGGAGGCACGGCCGGACAGGCAGCTCTCAGCTGGCTCCATGTGCTCTTTTTTTCACTATTGTTGTTGTTGTTATTATTCCTGGCAGACCAGACCAAGGAGCCAGCTGGAGCTTTCATCTCGCCGCCTCCATCCGTGCTGCGGTGGTGACGTCTTGGGTGACCTTGGGTATGATGGGAGGTGGTGGGGCTGGGTGTACTCAGGGCTGCTGTGGGGACCGAGTTCTTCCATTCTGCATCCCCCAAACCTTGCTTCAGTTGCTGTCCCAAGCCTTCATCTCACTTAATCTGCACTGAAATTTCCACAGGATGCCCTGAGAAAATCTACCGAGATTGAGAGTGACAGCATTGAAAGTGGCTGGAAATGGGTCAGAAAAAGTTGCCTGCAGGAGTGTTTGCCTATAATAAACCCGCTTGCTGCTTTCAAAGACGTTGCAGGAGAGCACAAACAAACCACGCTCTGCTTTAAATGCTGCTTTTTTATGGCTCAGTGGCGACTTCAAAGCCAGCCCTGCTCGAGGCGAGCTTCACCCTGCAGTGCCAGGAGCTCTTGTCGGTGTGGTCAGGCTGCTCCCAGCCCGCTTCCCGGGGCTGTTCTGCAGTCCCTGCTGAACCCTGCTGCTTTGTGCCCACAGGGAGGGATGATCGCGCTACTGCTCTCCATCCTCTGCTTGGTGATGATCCTCTACACCCGGCGGCGGTGGTGCAAGCGGCGCCGTGTGCCACAACCTCAGAAAAGTGCCAGTGCCGAAGCTGCCAATGAGATCCACTACATCCCCTCGGTGCTGATTGGGGGGCACGGGCGGGAGAGCCTGCGCAATGCCCGTGTGCAGGGCCACAACTCCAGCGGCACCCTCAGCATCCGTGAGACCCCGATCCTGGATGGTTACGAGTATGACATCACTGACTTGCGGCACCACCTCCAGCGGGAATGTATGAATGGCGGTGAGGACTTTGCCAGCCAGGTCACCCGCACCCTTGACTCGCTGCAGGGCTGCAATGAGAAGTCAAGCATGGACCTCACGCCAGGTCGGGCAGCAATGGGGCTGAGCTAGGTCCATAGAATCATTAGTAGTCTCATCCAACCTTAAGGTCATCTAGTCCAACCATCAACCCATCACCACCATGCCCACAAATCCATGTCCCTCAAACCATATCCATCTTCTCTTCTCCCCATCATTGCATATATATATATATTTTGCCTTGAGTATTTTGTCACGTTTTTCTGAACGTGTGAGATGTTAGTGACTCTCCAGAAGCCCATCTGTTGACAGTGCAGTGTGCTTCCTAAAACTCTCTGGAGCCTTCTTTGCAGACCTGGCTATGCAGGAGTGCCTTGAATGTTAAATCTCCACATTTAACCAGGCGTGGTGGATGTGCTGGTCCCCTTAGGGCTTTGAGGAGCTGCACTGGGAGCAGGCTGGTCCATCAACCCCAGTCATCTTGTATGGATGCTGGGGATCGATCCAAGGAAATCTTTTTCTCACCTCCCTTTTGTTTTTCTTTTCTTTTGGTCTTTCTCCCTGAAAGATGTTGCCTTCAATTCTTCCCGCCCAGGGAGTGATAATGCAAAGCTGTCCCTGATGAACAAATACAAGGACAACATCATCGCCACCAGCCCCGTGGACTCCAACCACCAGCAGGCCACCCTGCTGTCCCACACCTCCAGCAGCCAACGCAAGCGCATCAACAACAAGGCGCGAGGTGACCAATGATGGGATGGGATGGGGCAGGATGTGCTGCTCTGTGCCTACCCACCCTGCAGCCCTTTGTGGCAGTGTGGGGATGGGATGTGTTTGGGTGCTGCCATGGCTGTGACCATGCTTGGTGTCACCCACAGCTGGCTCAGCCTTTCTGAACCCCGAAGGGGACTCGGGGACAGAGGCAGACACTGATCCCCAGCTAACCTTCTACACAGACCCCTCTCGGAGCCGGAGGCGCAGCCGAGGTGAATGCAGGAGGTTGGGCAGTGAGCTTCCCCCACCTCTGCCCTGTTTTCTACTTTGTCTCTTATGTTGGGTTTGGGATTGGAATGCACTTTTTGTGTTTTGCAGTGGGGTCCCCCCGCAGCCCTGTGAACAAGACCACTCTGACCCTCATCAGTGTGACAAGCTGTATCATTAGCCTGGTGTGTTCCTCCCATATGAGCTGCCCCCTTGTTGTCAAGATCACCCTCCATGTCCCTGAGCACCTCATTGCTGATGGTGAGTGACCACAGTCCTATAGTTGCCAACCTATGTCAGCCATGGGTGGGAGCTGTGATGGAGGAGAGGGGAGTTGATGGAGGGAACAGGTGTGGAGTGGGTACAGGATTGAGGGAAAACTGGGATGAAGGATACAAGTGTGGGCAAGGTTTGGTGGGAATGGGCATGGCATGGTGGGACAAGCACAGGATGGAGTTGGGTGTCATAGGGTAGAGGAAATGGATGTGGGATGCAGGAGGTGGATGTGGGATGGGTGAGATGGATGGCATCAGCACAACAAAAGAATGGGTAGTGGCCATTGTGGGTTTGGCTGGCTTGGACACTGGGTGGAGGGGGCTGACATGGTTTAGAGAATACAGGCTGGGGTGGAGGTGGGTTTGTAGGACAGAGGGGTTCATTGTGGGGCAGAGGGGGCCTGGGATTCTTGGAATGGAGGGCACTGTACTGGAATGGAGGAGACTATTGTGGATTAACAGGACACTGTTGTGGGATGGAGGGAACAATCACAGGGCAGAGGGAACCATCATAGGGTGAAGGGGCGCCATGATGGTTTGGAGGTGACTATCATGGGATGGAGGGAACTCTCACAGGATGGAGGGTGCTGTGATGGGATGGAGAGTGCTGTTGCGAGATGGAGGGGACAGCTGCTGATTGCCCCCCGGGCGGCAGGGAGCCGCTTTATCCTGCTGGAGGGCAGCCAGCTGGACGCCAGCGACTGGCTGAACCCGGCGCAGGTCGTCCTCTTCTCCCAGCAAAACTCCAGTGGCCCCTGGGCCCTGGACCTCTGTGCCCGCCGCCTCCTTGACCCCTGCGAGCATCAGTGTGATCCTGAGACTGGTAAGCGGGGGATGGTGGGGGTCCTGCAGGGCCCCCTGTCCCTGATGTGCACCCTCTTTCTGTAGGTGAGTGTCTCTGCTATGAGGGCTACATGAAAGACCCTGTCCATAAGCATCTCTGCATCCGGAATGAGTGGGGGACCAACCAGGGGTGAGTGTGCCCGCAGCGCTGCACCCAGTTTGGGCTGCAGCAGCAAGGCAGGGCTGTGGGAAATCCCCTTTGGTGAAAGAGTTAAAATCAGCTCAGTGAACCCTGAGGTCAGAGGGGTGTGGGCTCTTTAGCCACTCCACAGGAGAGGAGGGTTGTGCTGTTCAGAATGAGAGCTGAGGTACAATGGCGTTGATGAAGTCATTAGGTTTCAGAGTAAACAACCCCCCAGAGAGCATTGAAGCTGCTCCTCTTCCCTTTCTGGGCACTCCTTCTGCATCCTGCACCAGGAGATGCCTGTTCAATATCCTTATGCTCCTGAAAACGTGAAAGGAAAAACTTCTGATCCACCCTAGACATCAAAAATCTGCATGCATGCATGCACCAGCACCTCCAGCCTCTTCCCCTTCACTCACAGTGCCCAACACCCTCTCTGAAGTCATTAGTGCATTAGAAAGAGAAAGCCATCAAAGGCTGGCCTCAGAATTCCTGCTGTGCTTCTGCCTCCCTCTGAGCAGGGCCCTGCTGCTCAGCCCCAGCCCCTCTCCCCTTCTTTCATTTTAAAGCCATTTAGCAATTAATCCCTGTACTGGCCATGGAGATGAGGTGGCTGTCCTTCTGGGTGAGCAGAGCCGGGCTGGGGACAGCTTGATCCTCATGGGATGCATAGATGGGGGATGTGGAGCAGCATGGTTGGGTCCCCAGTCTCATCCCCAGAGAACAAGTGTCCTGTGGTGATGTCTGCAGCTCCCCATGTCTTCCCCTGCTTCTTCCCATGAGCAGCACTGAGTGATGAGGACAGGGGCATATAGGGATGAGGTTGGTTGTCCATGTTGGGTGTCTCAGGGTGGGTTGGAAGGAGCCAACAGCCACTCACAGCATGCCAGACCCATACCTTGCTCACAAAGTGAAGGGGCAAGTGACTTTATCCATCAAAGCTGTTTGTAAACACATGTAATTACATGTGTAGGTGTGTTTGCTTCCTTCTGCTCTGCTTTTTGCTGCTGCTGGGTGTGGGACTGCAGCCTCACTGCTTCCATGCACCTTACTCTTCTCTAGCTTCTTCCTGGCTGAACTGCTCCATCTAAAGGGAGAGGGGAGAAAAGGCTGAGTTTTGGGGGGAAAAAAAAGTGCAGATGGTAGCAAGCAGGAGAGAAGCCAAGGACAGGGAAGACAAATGCATTCCTGCCCTTCAAGGAGTTGTTTGCTCTGCTTAATTCAAAGGGGTCTTTAGCATCATCTCAGGTAGCCTCTGGAGATCCCTTCCCACCTCAGCCATTCTGTGGTTCTTCTGAGATACCAGTTATACTGTGACAAATCATACACAGCATCTCACACCTTCTTTTCTCTCTGGGGCACGGAAAACAAGCAGATCTTTGTCTTTCTTCCTCAGCCCTAGACCATACTGGAGATATCCATGGTTCTCCTGCTCCTCCCTGTGCTCCCCAGAGTGCTTCAGTGCTGTGGGTTTCCCTCACTGTCCTTCAAGAGCTTCTCTCTCAAGCCATGTGAAAAAGGGATCATTTTGTGCCTCTGCCTTGTGCCCATCAGATTTTAGTTTCGGAAAACAGTAGCAGCAGAAACCAACAGTAACTCCATCATCCTTGCCTGCAGCTTTCACTGTTGATAGGATTTCTGGAAAGTGTGGCCATGTGAAGCATTTTGGTTTAAGCTGGGTGTGTAACAAGTATCTTTCTGGAGATGCTGGAAATCAGCTACTCCTGCATCCCAAGGGGACCAATGGCATCTGAGTCATTTCTGACAGGTGTTTGTTTAATACATTCCTAACCCCTCCAATATTGTGACCCAATCCAGGCACTGAGTCTGGCCCCATAGGATCCCATTGCTTCTGAATGGGAAGGCCAGAAAAGCAGGGAGCTTTGGAAGTTTTTTGGTGACAGCAGTGAGGCTTTGTGTGCTGCATGTATTTTGGATACCATGCTGAGATCCCCACCTTCCCAGTGCATCTCTTACCGAACGCATCTGGTCCCTAAATCAGCACTAGTTTTTCAAAAATGAGATCTTTTTGATCATGTGCAGCAGATAAATTTGATCGCCTGCATTGTGTGCTGCTCTTCAGCTGTTTTAAACAAATCTGCTTTGCACTGTTTGTTTGATAGCAGTCTGCTTTTCTGCTCTGCTATGCATTTTTAATTAGCTGCTTTTTTGGCTTTTCTTCTAACGTTTCTCAGGTAGGAGAAGTGGTTTCCAGCAATCCAGCCAACTTTGTTTGAACCAAATTCCCGTGGCTGTGGCATGGTATGACTACCCAAAATCAGATTGCTAATTGTGCCTTCAGCTAGCAAGCTGTTTCCTGCCCACATTCATACTTCTTGAGCCTGTGGATTCATTATGTGATGTCCCATGGCTGTCCCATCACCATGTGTTCTTCTTACCCAAGGCAGCACAATGAGATCTTAGATCTTCTGCATTTAAGGGGGTCAACGTGCCTTTCCATTTTCTGCTATTGTTGCTCTTCACTATTGCATAGGGAAATCTGGGGCATGGGGGGGTTGGAGTCACCATCCCTGGAGGTTTTTAAGAAGAAGATAATTGAGGCACTGAGTGACATGGTCTGAGTGGTCACAGGCATGGGCTGATGGTTGGACTAGATGATCTTAGTGGTCTTTGCCATCTTAATGATTTGATGGTTCTATGACTCTGTGAGTTTCATCACTGAGACCTGTCAGCCTGGTAGGCACTGCATCAAGGTGGGCTCAGACAACTACGTGAGGGCAGATACATCCCTTTCCCACCTTTCTGCTAGGGCTTGAGACCCTCTGAGGTAGTGCCATTTTTTGGGGGGTATCTCTCCCCCTGTGAGCTGTGCACCCAGTCACGTCCATCCCCACATATCCAGTGGAGCAGCCGGGGACACAGGGAAGTGACAAGGACAGCACTTTTTCTGCTTAAACTCTTTTTGCTCTTTTTTTCATCATCTTTTTTTTTTTTTTTTTTTCCCCCACTCTTTTTCTGCCTATCTTTTTTTTCTCCTCTGTCTTTTTCCATCCCCTGCTGTGTGCCTCAGCTCTGCGAGCCTGAAGGATGGCCAGATAAAAAGCTCCTCTTTCTTTCAGATCCTTTCACCAAACCAGCCCTCCGCCTCCTCCTCCCCGCCCCATTCTCCTTGCAGATTTATGAGCAGCCCGGAGAGAAAGTGCCAGCATTAGCATTTTTAATAAAGAGCTGCTTGGAAGGGATGGCAGCAGGCAGGGAGGTGGGAAGCTGAAGCCTGGGGGAAACCCTTGCAAGGCAGAGCTGAAACAGGGCTGGTGGTAGTACTGGGATGAGCGTTGCTGATGGGAGATAATCTCTTGGATCACATTTCAGGTTGGATATTAGGGAAAAATTCTTCTCAGAAAGAGCAGTGAGGTATGGGAGCAGACTGCACAGGGATGTAATGGAGTCACCATCCTTGGAGGTGTTCAATGGAAGTCATACTGAGGGATGTGGTCTAGAGCAGACATAAGTGTGGATTGGTGGTTGGACCGGATGATTTATTGGTCTTTCCAACCTTAATGATTCTCTGACACCTGCCCCCTGCCCTGCACAACTGTGCCCACATCTGGACTGTGTCCCTTGGGTCTGTGTGGGGTGCGGGTGCTGCAGGTGTGTTCCTGGTTTTCTCTGGGCTTGAAGCCACCAGGGAAGGGCTGTGGTGGCCACGGCGGCTGGTGCTTGGCTGCGGGGGTTCAGCACAGCAATCTCATGCCACTGTCTGGGTGGGAGTCACTAAAACACCAGCAGCTCAGGGACCAGATGTCAAGTTGCCTGTTTTCAGTGCTTAACCACCAATTGGTGGCATTGCAGCCATGCTCATGTGCAGTGCCTTTTCAGCATCTTCTGCTCAGCCCCTTTCTCCCTTCCACCAGCTCAGCACCATGTATCTTGCAAAGATGCCCATGCTGGGGATCCATTGTAGAGCTTGTCTATAGGAACTTACTGATGCTCTTGGATGAGCTTGCTGGGTCTTGTGCCCAGTGAACCCCATTTTGTTGATTCAGATGCCTACCTGCTTGCCAAGGCTTGCCAAAGGAGCCAAGAGCTGTCCTTTCTGGCCTGTTTAACCCAATCTGATCAGACACAGTACTGCTTCTAATCTATCTCTGTTCACTTTGTGAGCTCTGAAGACCGTGCAACGCAAGCACCTGCAAGCAGAGCAGCAAGGAGCCTGCCAGTGATGCATAGGAGAAGGAAGATGGAATGAAACAGTAGCAAAACCACGCAGAGGAAGAGACAGTGATGGGAAGGATGTGTCCTCATCTTTAGCAGCAGGAGTAACAAGGCAGCAAGGAGGGAACTTTCAGCTTCATGAGAGGAAGAATCAACATGGAGCTCCTGGAGAGATGCGTTGGGTGGAGTGCTCTGGCTTAAAGCCATCACTGCCTGACTTTTAGGCATCGTTGGAAATTGTGCCCTTGAGGGGCTATTGAATGGCCTTGTGCTGATTTCCATGTATCTAACCTACATGGCACTGTGCTCTTGCATCCCTGGGCTGGCCACCCTGCCTCTGCATCACTACTGTGGGCTGAGAACCACTGGAAGTGCAGCACGGCTCTTCATGACCATTTGTCTAGCCAAGCTGATGAGGAACAATACCTTGCCTCTGCTTTTGTTCCCAGCCCAGTGCACTGTGGGTAAGAGAGAATAAAGCCCATCTGTGACAGTGTGGGATGCTGCTGTGGGCAGCATTCAAGGATCTGGCAAGGTGCAAAGAGAGCACTGCTTCCCATCCACACAGACCTTATCCAGGGCATTGAGCTCTGCTGCTGGATGTAATCCTGTGCCTGGTCACAGCAGTGCCATTGTGTCCCAGGCAGGAAATGAGCAGTGCTCTAATCCCGCAATCAGGATTTTTTTGTGTCCTTGCTGAAATAACTTCAGATTAGGAATTGAAGTGCTTGTGCAGGAGAGCTGTAATTGCCTTCAGAGAAAATCCCCAGGCTCACCAGGTGTTTGCCATGCTGCTCGTGCGGATGTGTGCCCTCAGCGGATGTTTTAAAGGTGACAGGATGGAAAAATCTCCAGTTCTGAGCTCATTCTACAAATGAGATTCGGTTGGATCTGGCTGTTACTCCTCTGGACTCCTTTTTATTTTATTGCTGGTCTTCAACTTGCTAGACTCTCTGCAAATGACCCTGTGCAAGAAATGCTCTGCGAAGAATGCTCTATAGAAGACACTCTGCAAAGGATACACATCAAATGGGGCCATGCTGTGTGGGCTGCACATCCCAAAGCATCCTGGCCATGGGTGCAGCTGTCCCTAGACATGTGCTGACATTCCCATGATGGGAATAGGTGGGTGGTGCCTGAGGGTGCAGGGCTGTGAGGCTCAGGGATGCTGCAGCAGTGGGAAAGGGGGGGACTGGAGCCTACAGTACCCCAAAATAAAGGATGAGATATGCTGTTCACTGGATGCACCAGCTGTGTAGGAACACCCAAATTCTAAAGATCCCCCGCTCTCCCAAAATCGTGGAACTATTTTACCACCTTGTGTGTGCATCACAGGTACTTGCTGCAGTGCAAATCTGGGGAGGCATTTTGGGATGCTGGCATGATGCTCCTGTGTTTCTCTTCCAGGCCCTGGCCATACACCATATTTCAGCGTGGCTTCGACTTGGTGCTGGGTGAGCAGCCATCAGATAAGATTTTTCGGTAAGTCTGCCTTCAGCTTCAACACCAATCCTTGGGTTTCCCCTTCAGTTACTGGTGCTAGTTCTGGGGAAGGTGCAGCATGTGGTCCCCCATGTCTTGGCTGACCTTAGTGCCCTGTACCACCACCTAGAGGGCATACGAGCTGGAAAGATCCTACTGCTGCTTTTTGGGGTCATTTGGGTGCATTTGGAAGACTTGTCCCTTCTTGACGCATCTCACAGAGCACCTGCCTCTGCTGCCTCCCCCTGCTAGCCCTGGAGCTGCGGCAGCCATGGACACCTTGGAGAGGAGGAATAAATACATGAATAATCTCTCGTTATCCTTCCTGCTCCCTACGCTCCCCAGCAGCATGCTCCTGGCAGATAGGTGCTCGAGAAGCCTGTATCCAGCTGGGGATAGATTTGGGACCAACCTAGCTCCTTTTGTAGGGAGGGAAGAGGTTTGAGGGCTGTGTTTCAGCAACAGCACTCCCTGCTCAGCCCTGGCATGATATCCCTGCATTGATGGGGTTTGGAGTTTCCCCCACGTGCTCACTCTCTTGACAGGTTCACCTACACACTGGGGGAAGGCATGTGGCTGCCACTGAGCAAGAGCTTTGTCATCCCTCCGGCTGAGTTGGCCATCAACCCCTCAGCTAAGTGCAAGACCGACATGACAGTGATGGAGGACGCTGTGGAGGTCAGGTAGGTGTGAGCAAGGTGAAGGCAAGGCTGTTTAATAGTTTCTCTAGCAAATATTCTGGTGGTGTGCCCATGGAGCAAAGGGGCACCCCAAAGGACATAGGGGCTGGTGAGAGCTGGGTACACCTTGTTGGCACCAAACAGAGTGGTGAAACACCTCCTACTCCCTACAGGGAAGAGCTGATGACTTCCTCCTCCTTCGACAGCCTGGAGGTTCTTCTTGACTCCTTTGGTCCTGTCCGTGACTGCTCCAGGGACAACGGGGGCTGCAGCAAGAACTTCCGCTGCATCGCAGATCGCAAGTTGGACTCAACGGGCTGTGTGGTGCGTGGCCAGCTTGGGATGAATATTTGTTGCAGTATGAGCTGGTTTTGGTGCAAGATGTGACCTTTTCATATTTCCCTAACGTTATTTTCTGATGAAGGGGCCTCTGAGAGCACCACCCTCATCTCACCTCTCTCTTTTCCCTTTGCCAGTGCCCGACGGGCCTGAGCCCAATGAAGGATGGCACGGGTTGCTATGACCGCCATGTTGGTGTTGATTGCTCTGATGGCTTCAATGGGGGCTGTGAGCAGCTGTGCCTGCAGCAGATGGTGCCTCTGCCCGACGACCCTCTGCTCTACAACATCCTCATGTTCTGTGGGTGAGTACCCCATCATCATTCCATGCTGGGGTGGCCTTGATCCCCACTGGAGGGGCTGCAGCTGATGGTGCGCCCTGCTGCTGGCTTCTCAGGTGCATTGAGGACTACAAGCTGGGTACAGATGGGCGATCATGCCAGCTCATCTCAGAGTCGTGCCCTGATGGTGTGGACTGTGGTGAGCCCCGTGAGCTGCCCATGAACCAGACGCTCTTTGGGGAGGTCTTCTATGGCTACAACAACCACTCCAAGGAGGTGGCCCCAGGGCAAGTGCTCAAAGGAACGTTTAGGTGAGTGGAGATGTGGAGAGATGACCAACAGTAGGGTCAGCCTTTCCCATCCTCTCTGCAACCCTTGGGTCTCCAAGACCCTGATCCAACCACATTTAGCCAAGCTTTGCAGGAGGTGGATGGGTTGCAGGTAAGGGCTCATCTGAAGATGGCCACCAAGAGCCACAATGGCCTTCATAAGTCATGACCAGAGGAAGAGCATGGTGCTTGGTAGAGTTTTAGGGATGGATCACTGGCCCTTGTTCCCTGCCCTGTTCTCCTCTCCCCACTGTACTTCCAGACAGAACAACTTTGCCAGGGGCCTGGAGCAGCAGTTGCCAGATGGACTGGTGGTGGCCACCGTGCCCCTGGAAAACCAGTGCCAAGAGGAGCTCTCAGACCCCACACCTGACCCCGAATTCCTCACTGGTGAGTGAGCTCAACCGTACCCTCATCCTCTTGGGGGATGCTGAAAGATGAGATGCATTTAGCCTGGCTTCAGCACCCAGTGCCCACCTGCATCAGCAGCTGTAAGGGAAGGCGATGCATTTCCCATATCTCTTTCAGCCAACAGCAAATAAGGGGAGCCTATAACATCACTGCCTTCTGCCAGCTTGTCCATTTGCAAGGGAAAGGCTGCAAATTAATTGTGTGGTGTAAAAGCTCAATTGTCCATCAGATAGTTGGGGAATTTGCGAAAAGGCTTTTTTTTATTCCAAGCAGAAATGTTTTCCAAATAGTTTTGACAGTTTGATAGGTTTCCAAATCAGAGTCACTGGTGTAAAGAGGTATTCAAAACCACAAATACGTTTTGGTTTGTCCTGTTGGTGTGTTATGGGCCATGAGGACTGAGGTGGGGTCCTAGCTCTGTTTGGCAATGCCCATAGGATATCAAAGATGTGACTTAAGGTGATGCCACCACAGCCGCAGCATCGTGAAGGGACTGGGGAATTCAGTGGCAATAATTCCAAAGAGGCAGAAGCCAGCAAATTATCCTATTCATTTCCCACTGCTCTGCTGGCTCTTTGTGGCTGATTAAGAAGGTGGGGAAAAAAAAATGGAAAAGAAGTGAAATCTGTGCTGTCAGTAGGCAGATCTGGGCATCGCTGTGAATACACAAGAGGCAGAGCTGCTGAGTAAGGAAGGGCTGTTTTTGCATAAACACTTTGCAGGGAAGAGCAATGCTTTGAAGCTGTTTGTAGCAGCCAGCACTGAAGGAAGAAGCACTGCAAGGCAGAGGACCTCATCCTCCTTATCCTCTGCCTCCCTTTCTTGCTGAGGAGGGTGAATGCACATTGTTTTCCTCCTGAACTCCTGCTGTGGGGCTGTTTAGCAGCAGGACTCACTGCTTCCCTGCTGAGCAGAGGTTTGCTACGTGGGATGTGTGGCTGTGGCACCGCTGGGGAGGAGATGGCTGAGTCCCAGCATCCCTCTGCAGCACGCTGCGGGATGCTCTGGCCACCAAAATAAAGGCCACCAAAACCCTCAGTTTGTTTTCTGGGGTGTTGTTGCAGGCTTGGTGGCTTCTTAGTCACTCTGCTCTCAGGAGTGGGGTCTGTCTCTGGGTTGACCACCCCAACTCTCATCCTGGCCATTTCCAAAAGGTTTCAGGTCTTGCCTAACCCCAGCATTGCCATGATGCCCCAAAGGACATAGGAAGGTGGTTTCCCTGTGCACACGTGTCCAGCTCAGTCCCCAGAGCCTCTGGGCTGGCCACAACCATGGTGTGATAGTGACTAGGCCTGCTAACAGCTCATTTCAAAAGTGCAGCTCTCATTAACAAAGCAATTAGCACACCTGGGCATGTCTGGGGAGGCAGGAGGGATGTGGGAGGAGGCTCATTATCTTCTGCTGTATTTTCTGGCCAGCAGGATGAAGTGAGCCCATGGGTTTTCCTTCTATGTTGCAGTGTTAATGCATGTGGAACAGCTGATGGTGGAGATATGATTTGTGCTGGCCCTTCCCCTTTTGTCATCTCACCCTGGTCATGGTGCAAGGTGCTGTGGCTGCTGTGGTTATCCCATGTCCAAGCGTCATGTTCTCTCTTGGCAGGGATGGTGAACTTCAGTGAGGTGTCAGGATACCCTCTGCTACAGCACTGGAAGGTGCAGTCTGTCATGTACCACGTCCGGCTCAACCAGCTGACCATCTCCCAGTGTAAGCATGTGGGGAGAAGAGGCAGTAATGGATGCATCACATGCAGGGTGGTGGCTGCTGGGGTGCTGGGTACACATCGCATGTGTAGAGGATCCAAGGGCTGAGCATCCCCAGGGATTTGAGCATCTGCAGAGGTTTGAGCATCCCCTCATGTTTTCTCCCCAGCCTTCAGCAATGCACTGCACTCTCTGGATGGGGCCACCTCCCGCAGGGACTTTGTGGCACTGCTGGACCAGTTTGGCAACCACTACATCCAAGAGGCCGTGTATGGCTTTGAGGAGTCTTGCTCCATCTGGTACCCCAACAGGCAGGTCCAGCGGCAGCTCTGGTTGGAGTATGAGGACATCAGTAAAGGTAGGAGCCCCAGGACTATTCCCGTAGCCACCCCTGGCTGAGCAGGAGCTGGGTTTGCCATTGGCACAGCAGGCACAGTGCCCAGTCTTTGCAAAAGCTGCGTCCCACCTCATTTTCCTATTTCCACCCGGCTCCCACTTACTGAAGCTGGTCCAAGGACTTCATGGACTGCAGCCAGCATCAGACCCGGCCAGCAAGGAAAATAAATACCCACATCCCTGGGGAGATGAAAGACGAAGGCGCTAATCCCACCAAGCTGTCCTGTCTGATTCTGGACTTAGCTGCTATTTGCCTTTAATCCTGTTCCTTCCTTTCCTTTGTCTCCTCCGTATCTGCTCTTTTCCACTCGCATCCTGGGGCCAGACTTTCCTCCTGCTGATGTGTGCTCCTCTCTTGGGTTGTCAGCACTTTACTTTCACTTTTTTTTGTCTGCACACCAGTGCTGTACTGGTCACCAGGTTCTGGAAAACTGGGTGGGGGGCTGGGGGACACCAACACAGCTCTGCTTTTGCTATAGAGGAGCAAGCATCTGCAGCCTGCTTTAGAACCAGCACAGGCAAGGAGAGAACTGGAAATCTGGGGCACTGGGGACCACTTGGGTGTAAAACACTCATTTCTGAGAATGGATGCTACAGGCTCCTGGAGCCTGGGCTTCTTCCCAAGCCCACCTGTGTCCAGCCCCACTGCTGCTTTGCTGAGGGCTGGATCCAGATGTAGCATCTTTTGATTGCGAGTACTTGTTGTTTGGGGTATTTTTTTTTTTTTTTTTTCCCTCCTGCAATTTCCTCCTCTTTGATTTTCCTGCTTGGAGGCTTTTCAGGTCTGGCAGTCTCTTTCCACCCACAACATCACATTTTGGTTTTGCTCTGGCACCTGCCACTTTCCCTCCTTTGCTTTTTGTTTGCAAACGTCAGGAGCTGGATATTGACTGAGAAATTGCAAGAGACATCTCATTCTCTGGCTCCTCTGCTTTCCCTCTGTGCCTGTGAAGCTGCAATTCACAGCCAGCCCAAAGTGATCCAATTCCAACTCGCTGGGGTGGCTGAGCAGTGCTCCTGCATCCAGGGCTTTGTTTAACAGCCCTGTTTTCCTCTCAGGGGTCTCAGGGATTGGCTTGGCAGACCCTTCCATAGGAAGTTCTTCCCACAGAGCTGTGGATGTGCTGCCAGCAGTGTCCCACAGCCGCAGCAGGCAATGCCCTCAGCCTCCTTTGGTTCTTCCCACCCTATTGCCTTGTCGTCATCGTTGCTATCCTCTTAAGAATCACCTAATTCTTGGGGACAAATGCAAGGAGGCAGGCATGAAGCAGCTGCTAAAAGGGATGTGCTCCCTGTGCCTCTGTGAGTGGGGGCTGCTGGCCTTGACAGAGGCTTTTTGGGAACCACGGGAGCAGAGAAAAGAAATTAGAAATGAAGCTGATTTAGAGGGAGGGACTAAATGGGTCCTTCATGAGCCTCCAGCTGTAAGAACGAGGCTCCCTCTCGTGGGGACCCAGTGCAAGGGTTGGCCCATCACCAGCCAGGCAAAGAGCTGGGAAAACTAAGGCACAGATGATGCCAGGGTGCACTTTCCAGTCTTGATTTCTGCTCTCAAAACCAGAGGGCATTTCATCCCTACAGGGGGGAGGGGTGGGTCTGGGCGCTCTCTCTCCTAGGAGCATCCCCTTGGCAATGGTATGGAGACCATCCCTGCCTCCCTCTTCATGGCAATTCTCTTTTCTCCCCTCCCCCAGGCAATTCTCCATCAGATGAGTCAGAGGAGCGTGAGCGGGACCCCAAAGTGCTCACCTTTCCTGAGTACATCGCCAGCCTCTCTGAGTCAGGCACCAAGCGCATGGCAGCAGGCGTGCGGATGGAGTGCCAGAGCCGCGGGCGCTGCCCCTCATCCTGTCCCCTCTGCCACGTCACCTCCAGCCCTGATGCACCAGCAGAGCCCATTCTGCTTGAGGTCACCAAAGCAGCCCCCATCTACGAGCTGGTCACCAACAACCAGACGCAGCGGGTGAGAAGCTTGGGGAGTGGTGGGATGGCATTACAAAGCTCTTTGTAGGCAGCTTGCATCACATCAAGTTTTGGCAGCTCTTGCTGACCCCATCCCCAGGGTGGATGGACCATGCTGAACCATTTCAGTGTCACCCAGCAGGGAACAGGTGAATCATAGTGATCTCTTCCAATCTTAGTGATTCTGAGATCATCCAGTCCAACCATCAGCCTATTGCCACTGTAAGTGCGTGCTCTGATGGTGGGATGCCAGACTGAACTTACCCGCTTCTCCTCACTCCCAGCTCTTGCAGGAAGCCACCATGAGCTCACTGTGGTGCTCAGGCAGCGGGGATGTCATTGAGGACTGGTGTCGCTGCGACTCAAGTGCCTTTGGGGCTGATGGACTGCCCACCTGTGCACCTCTCCCACACCCCATGTAGGTCTCTGTCTGGCCTCGTAATATGGTCGGTCTAGGAGGTGGCGATGGCCAATGGGGTGGTGATAGGGGGTGGTGGGGCTAGGGTGGCTTTGTGGGGCAGGTTTGTGGGGCAGTGGACCTTGCCCTCTCAAGGTGCTCACCAGCAAGCATTGCTCTCCAGCCTGCGGCTCTCCACTGTGCATGAACCCAGCAGCACGCTGGTAGTGCTGGAGTGGGGGCACTCGGAGCCCCCCATCGGGGTGCAGATCGTCGACTACCTCCTCCGCCAGGAGAAAGTGACCGACAGGATGGACCACTCCAAGGTGGAGACTGGTGAGTGGGTCTCACTGCAGGGAGGGTGGGATGGAGATGTTGGAGGACAATCTCTAGCTCCCTGTTTGCAAGGGGGTGCTGCAAAGTATTCCTTATCCCATAGGAAAGTAGCCCCTCCCTCCTTGCCATGACAGTGAGCCTTGCAGGGGGCCCACAGATGGCAGGGAAAAGCAGTGGGTTTGTCTCCACACCAAACTCATGTGTGAGCTTTGCTCTGCCTTTGCAGCTTGGTGGTGGGCATAGCCCTGGGGACGCCAGTGTCATCATCTGTGGCATGTCCTCTTTGCTCCCCCTAGAGACGGTGCTGAGCTTTGTGGATGACATCATCTCTGGTGCCAAGTCCCCCTGCGCCATGCCAGCCCAGGTGCCTGACAGGCTCTCCTCCACCATCTCCCTCATCATCCGCTGCCTGGAGCCCGACACCATCTACATGTGAGTCACCTCCTCCATGTGAGCCTCCCTCACTTCATGTGAGGGCCCAGGACCTGCAGCTTCACTGCTGTCCTTCTGGCCAGGTTCACCCTCTGGGGAGTCGATAACACGGGGAGACGCTCCAGGTCCAGTGATGTGACGGTCAAGACGCCCTGCCCTGTGGTGGATGATGTCAAAGCTCAAGGTGAGCCACTGACCTGTGCTGACCCGAGGCTTCATGTGTGCCTACACAATTGGAAAGCAGCCTCATTGTTCATGGGCATGGAGACTTGGTGGGGATTTGGATGTGGGTTGGAAAAGCTATGCATAGGGTACATATGTATCCTGTGCCTGGGCATAGGATTGAGCGTCCACAGGGTGATGCTTGGGACCAGTGACAGGAGCTCTCCTGACTGTTATGTCTCTGCACGTATCTCCTGTCCTGGCTGCGATGCCTCCTTCACCCCAGACAAACACAGATGCACTCTGTGCGGCTGAGAAGATGGATGAAGGGGAAGGAACTCAAGACATGTTGAGAATGGGTGGAGAAATAGCTGAGGAAAATCTTGCTTGACCTGCTGAGAAAGGAGCTGATAGCATAAGTGGTGTCTGAAGAAATCCCAGTTGTGTTCTTTCTTCTAGATAAATGGCATTTTACTAACAGTACCTGATGTCACCAACCATTTCTCTTCCTAATTGGGTCAAACTATGAGAACCTAAACTGGATTGATTAGTCCAGCTGAGCCTGGGGAATGACATCTACTCTGTTGTTCCTCCACTGCCTTGATATGACATTAATCATACCCCAGGGGACAAATCTTGGCTCCAGTAAATGCCACAGAGGATTTGTCTCTTGGCTTCGCTAGAGCTGAGCATTATCCTGGTGGACTTTGTTCTTTGCACCCCACTGAATACCCCTTGTTCTTCTGCCCAGAAATTGCAGACAAGATCTACAACCTCTTCAATGGCTATACCAGTGGCAAGGAGCAGCAAACAGCCTACAACACCCTGCTGGACCTTGGCTCCCCCAGCCTGCACCGTGTTCTTTACCACTACAACCAGCACTACGAGAGCTTTGGGGAGTTCACCTGGCGCTGTGAGGACGAGCTGGGACCCAGGTAGGCTCAGAAAGCAGTCCTGTGTGTAGGTTTAGGATTTGGCCATCTCCCTTGAAGGTCATAAATGTAGTAGGACTAGGTGGTGGAAAATCAGTCAGCCCATCATACTCTGCCACCCTACCAGGTGGCCTAGTCCCTTCATACTAAGCTCCACCAGCGCTGCTTCAGGTGGCTCTGGCCCATCCAGCTCCAGGGTGTAGAGATGCCCTCCCACTCCCTGCCTGTGGAGTCAAACAAATGTTCCCATCTCCTCCAGCATCTTGTCTTTGAGCAATTTCCTAGTAATATGGGTTTTTCCAGAAAGCTTAGCAAGTTGGGCTGTGAAGTTATGTGGGATGCAGTGATGTTTTGTAGCATCTGGCCTCCAAAGAACTGGACTCTTGAGTCTGGCTAGTAGTCAGGATTACTTCAAATGTACATCAGCAACAGTTCCTATCTACAAAATGCACAGTCCTCTGAGTGCCCTCCTCTGGACAGCTCTTCTTTCTGCTGTATTGCTGTTTTCCAGCCCTGCTTCTCCAGATCACCACTTATAGATTTCTAGCAGAGGATCAGAGATCCCCTTTCCTCCACATAGAATCACAGAATCTTTTGAGTTGGAAGGGACTCTAAAAGGCCATCTGGTCCCAGTCTCCGCACTGAGCAGGGACACCCACGGCTCCTTCAGTGCTCAGAGTCCACCCAGCCTGACCTTGGCTGTCTGCAGGGATGGGGCACCACCACCTTTCTGGGCAGCCTGTGCCACTGCCTCACTGCTCTTACTATAAAAATAATTCTTCCTTATAGCCTAAATCATCCCTCTTTCAGTTTGAAACCACTTCCCTTGTCCTGTCACTACGGACTCTGCTAAAGAATCTGTCTCCTCCTTTCTTACAGCCCTCCTTTAGATACTGACAAGCTGCTCTCAGGTCTCCCTGAAGCTTTCTCCTCCCCATACTGCACAGCCTTAGCTCTCAGCCTGTCCTCAAAGGGGAGGTGTTCCATCCGTTGGGTCATTTTTGTGGCCCTCTTCTGAACGAGCTCCAATAGGTCCACATCATTTCTGTACTGAGGGCTTCACATGTGCACGCAGCACTCCAGGTGAGGCCTCACCAGCACAGAGCAGATGGGCAGGATCACTTCCTTCACCCTGCTTGCCACGCTGCTTTTGGTGCAGCCCAGGATCTGGGTGGCTTTCTGAGCTTTGTGGACACATTGCTGGCTCATGTCCAGCTGCCATTCACCAGTACCCCCATGTTCTTTTCAGCACAGCTGTGCTCCATCCTTAAATCCCCCAGCTTGGTTTTGGGGATTGCCATGACTCAGTGCAAGACCTTGCACTTGTGTTTGTTGAACCTCATAAAATCAAGGTTCATAATTTCTCCCTAAGGGGAGTCAGAAAAATTCAATAAATATCTGATTGTTCTCTTGCATGCAAGGTCTCTTAGGCACCTCTCCTAGTTCAGCTTTGCTAAGGTTTCCACCAGCACCTCATTCCCACAGCACTGTGAGACCACCAGGCTTGGATTCATGTCTCACCTTTGTTTTGAGCCCAGCTGTGGTGGTGCAACTCTGTCCTCACTGCCATGTGTAAAATCTATCCCCAGTTTGCATGTACCATGACATCTGTTGTGGTGGGTTTTTTTGTGATGAGTGCATCAAATTCCTTAGTTTGGGAATCTGGATTTGTCACGTAGCCACAAGTATTGCCATCAGTGAGGAAACGAATGAACCCCAGCACGGGGTGGAAGCCTCATCTTCCAGCCCCATGTGGCAGTGAGGTTGGCATGGGATGACAAGAAATGCCACTGGATTATCTGAATATTATCATTTGCTGCATGAACCTATATGTCAAAGGGTGAATTCCACCCTCTGGAAATGCTCAGGATGGGATGACATGAGCTGCTGATGAATTGTTTGCAGTTCGCCCTGCTTGGAAAGACGTTTAGGCAGCTGCAGTCAGATCTGGTGATGACAAATCTTGGAAAGCAGGCCTCCTGTTTGATTGTCTGCAAGGGCAAAGCAGCCAGATTGGTGGTGACAGGACAAATCACTTGCAGATGATGTTATTTAGCCAGCAGAGAGTGTTTGTTTGAATGCTGCCGATGCTCCTTTGAAGCCATGGATCTGAACCCATGAGATTGGCTCTGCAATGTTCTTCCACCTCCATGCTGTCGTGCCGTCTTCTGGCTCTGCCTGCTTGGGGAACGCTCATACCCCTTTTTCAGGCTGGACCTCTGGAGGGTTTCAGCTACAGGAAAGCCAGTGTTAGCTTTGGCTGGGCCTGGGCTCATAAAATCGATCATAGACTGGCTTAGGTTGGAAGAGACCTTAAGGATCATGGAGCTCCAACCCCTGCCATGGGCTGGTTGCCCTCCACCAGTTCAGGCTGCCCTCCAGCCCAGCCTGAAGGGTCATCATCTTCTTCCAAGTGGCTCTGCCCTGGCTGGAAGTATGGTGTGGCTGTGGCTATTTCTATGTTCCCTGCATGTACCCTTGAGCTGTCAAGCCAGCACCAACACAGCTGTATGCTCTACAAGCAACTCTTGCTTATCCAAGCAAAAATGTGACAAAGAGGGTTATTTTCACCCTGCTATCATGATTTGTGTGTCTGCGACCTGCCCCATGCTGTGTGGATGCTGTTACAGCTACCGATGGAATGTCTTCTATCCTGACCCCATCAACTGACCTTAAGGCTGGCTGGAAAACTCCTTCCAGCCCTTGGATCGCTTCCATTTTCGTCTGGGTTTCCAGGCACATGTAATACTTGCCTGCAAGACACTTTATTTAGATCCATTACCTACACATTTGCCAGATTCCCTGGAGATTGCTGGAAGTGCTAGACAAGTTTAAGATGAACATAATGTTTTTTATCTGGACAAAATGTTGTTCTTGATAAGAGTGTTAGAAGTGCAGTTTCTAGAAGAAAACCATGAAAAGAAGAGAAAATAGTTTAGCTCATATTTGGCTTCCTCCACTGCTTCTTCCAACACAAGAGGTTGGACATTCAGCACTTCCCATTACCAGGATAATCCCACCCCAAAGCTGTGTTGCCCTAAGGGTGCTGCATGTCTTTCTTCTGTTGCACATGGATTCCTCCCCTCTCTTTCCACCACCTGACCTTGTCTCCTGGCTTTTTAGCTGGGCTGCACAGACAGCGTGGGTTGCCTGATGGCTCTTTACCAAATGCTACTGCTTGTTTTGCTCTCTGCAACTGGCAGATGCAAAATGTGCATTCCAAAAAAGTGGAGGGGGAGGGAGGTGCCACCACATCCCATTTTCTTTCAGAGCTTTTTGGAATTGAACTTACGTTGTATGCCTCAATATAGTCCTAGCTAGCATGCTGTCCTGTGAGACGCATTTCCTAAACCATTATTATGAACATTGTAAGTCATGTATCAGGAGTGTCATTGATTGTACTTACGTTTTATGATACCGCATCTTGTGGGGCTCATAACAGACCCCCACAAGCCAAATTAATACAGATAACAAGCATGAAATTGTGAATGCTTTTTTTCCCCTAACTCTCTACACTCAGCCTGCTGGTTCCTACTACTGTGCATTTCTTCTCCATCTCATCCCTCTTTGGCACTTGACAGGGGGGGGAAAATGATAATCCCAGCACATTGCCTATGCCATGCCCATGAAGATTATAGAATGGCTTGGATTGGAAGGGATCAAAGATCATCTAATTCCTAGATCTCCTTAGAGATGCGCTGCACTGAGCCACAAGTGAGCAGCACAGCTCCCAGGTGCAGTGCAGGGGAAGGGTATGTGTGGTGTCCAGGCATGTCATGCTTTGTGACTTATGGCATTTCTCCCCACTGCCTGTTTCTCCCACTTTCCTGCCCTGTGATTTGGGGTCCAGTATCACAGAATCAGTAAGGATTGGGAAGACCAATAAGATCATCTAATCCAGCCATCAGCTCATGCTTGTTAAGGTTCTAACCTGTGTCCCTTAGTGTCATTTCTATGCATTTCTTGACCCCCCCCACGGATGGTGACCCCACCACCTCCCTGGCTGCCAATTCCAGTGCCTCACCACTTTTTATGAGAAGCTTTTCTTACCTCCCCTGTGGCAACTTAAGGCCCTCACCTCTTACTCTATCATTGTTACCCAGGAGCAGAGGCCAACCCCCACCTCACCCCGGCCTCCTTTCAGGCAGTTGAAGAAAGCAGTGAGGTCCCCCCTGAGCTCCTCTTCTCCACACTGACCCATCCCATTCCCTCTGCTGTTCCTCATCAGACTTGTGCTCTAGATCTTTCAGAGCTCAGCTGCTCTTCTCCATTTCAGCAATGGAGGTGATGCTGCTTGATTAATCGCTGACATCCTCTATGCTCCATTTCCAAAGGGGCATTAAACCCTCACCAAAGCTGAACTTGCATGGGTATGATGCAGAGTAGAAGAAGAACAGGACGTGGACAAAGTCACGGGCATCCCTAACCACTTTACTTTTCTCTGTTCCCGCTCTTCTCATCCCCTTCCCACCACCCCGTTGCCTCTCTGCAGGAAAGCCGGCCTCATTCTCTCGCAGCTGGGGGACCTGAGCAGCTGGTGCAACGGGCTCCTGCGGGAGCCCAAGATCAGCCTGCAGCGCTCATCCCTCAAGTACCTGGCCTGCCGTTACAGCGAGATCAAGCCCTACGGGCTCAACTGGTCAGAGCTCAGCCGTGACCTCAAGAAGACGTGCGAGGAGCAGACTCTGAGCGTCCTCTACAATGACTATGGGGACAAGGACTACTGAGGGCCGTACCGTGGCCCTTCCGGGGTGGCTGTGGGGGTTTTATATATGGAGTGGGAGGGGAGGAGGGCATCTCTGGAGGTAAAAATTGGGACTGGGGAATGAAATAGCTGCTCTGTGCAGGACTGACTCAGTATTAGTTTCTTCTTCAACTTGGCCAACAGTCTTTCTAGGTAGGAGTCTTGTGGGACCCAGTTTTCTTGGTTCTTTTTCTTTGTTTTGCCAAGAGGTTCCTTAGCTGGTGGGTGTGGGTGCATGGCACAGGGAGGGCAGGCTGGAGGACGCAGCCCTCTGCACCATGTTATGTCCCTGCCCAGTCACAGGAGAAGCATGGTGATGCAAGTCAGGTTGAGACGCAAATGCTCATCATGGGGCAAAACAGTCACTGGGCATCCTAGAGGTTTTGTGGTTATTTTTCTAATTGTAAGGCATGAGGTGGAACCTGACTCAGTTCTGGCGCCACTGCAGGGCAGGGCTGGCCCTGGTGTCACCAGCCCAGGGAAGAGGAAAGAAGGTGGTGATAGAGAACCCAGCTCCTCAGGGTTCTTCTGTCATGGTCAAAGCCCACATCTGCTCAAAGATGCGAGTCCTCAAGGGCAAAGGCAAATTGGCCTCGGTGCCAGCAGCTATGTGGATATAATTTTTTGTTTGTTTGTTTGTTTGTTTTTGTGTGGGATTGAACTCTTAGGAAATCAACTGAAAAATCCCTTCCATTTCATTATTTTTCAAACCCACCATAGTAAAGACTTAAAAGCAATGACGAAGTAGTGTTTAGGAGAACCCCAGCCAAGACAGCAGTATCCAGTTGGCATGAACAAGGCTGTTTTCTGCTATTTGCTGCTCTTGAGCCATGGAGCAGCCCAAGGTGGGCATAGTGAAAGGAGTGGGACATAGCATACCTGTCCTACAGGGCTGCCTGTCCTTTGTGTTCTGTCTTCAGGGGATGTTGCTTTCCATATTTAGGCTCACATCTGCATCTCTCACTAGCGACTTTGTTTTTTTCCTAACAAAAAAAAAGAAAAAAAAAAAAAAACAACAAAAAAAAACCAGAGAACTGGGGTTGTTCTGGGACACTGGGCTGTGCTTATAGCAAACTGTTCTCCAGAACCCTTCTACCACTGCTGCTGTTGGATGCGGCACAAGGCTTCATTTTAGCTTCAGCTCCCAGCCTGCTTTGCAGAGGAGGCACCCCTGGATTTGTCGGCTGTGCATCTTTGATGTGGACGAGACAGGAACCCTGCTGTATTTTTTCTTTTTTCTTTTTTTCTTATGATGCCTCTTCAGAGCGAGATTTCCTTTCCATTTTTCAGTCTTGGCAGGAGCAATCTTCAGCCTGTCTCTTTCCATTTCCCACCTCGTTCCTACTGCTACCTGCCCAGGAGGCAGCTGGAGTATTTGTGTGGTGTTGGATGGGAGCCACCAGCGCTGCCTTCTGGTGCTTGCACTGCAGCCAGCCAGACAGCACAGGAACATCCTCCTGCAGGACCACCCTGCTCCATCCCTCCCTTCCCACTTACAGACCTCTCATTCAGGGCAGCACCTGGGAGTTGCTGTGAGCAGCCAGCAGCAGTCAGTATTACCTGGGCACCTGTGTGAAACCTGTGATGAATTCATCTAGCAGGGCTAGGTGGGCCAACACCTGCTTTTTGCAAGGAGAAAGTCAGCCAGGACCTTTGGACCTCTTCTCCCACGTCTCCTTATATTTGGATGTGCCAGATGATGCCAAAAGCTTGGTGCTCAAAACAAGACTGTCTCTACATGTACTTGGGCAGGCGTCCCGTTTCCTTCCAGCCACTGGGAATCCTGACCAGGATGCTTTGGGTTGGTCTTTTTGCTTCTTCCAGCCGACACCAAGTCATCCTTTAACTTCAGCCAGACAGCTGACCAGGGATGGGCACAGGGCACAACATCCAGCACTTCGGAGCAAAGCTTGGGCCAGGGCTGCTCTGGCCCATACACAGCTTGGTGACTGGCCAAGTAATACTGCTTACATAGCTTTCATATGGAACACAGAAGGGTTTTCTCTTGGTAGCAGCGTCCTGTCTTTCACTGCTGATGAAATTCAGCAGTTGAGATGAGAACAGCGCAGGAATGCTGCCAGGAAGACCCTGAGTACTTGCACCTTTCTTGTGGGCTTCTTCACCCAAAATTGATGATGGGGCACCATGGCTGTTTCCACTGTGTTCCTATTCCCCTACTTCAAAGCCCTTGTGTGGTCACTAAAAGCTCTGCAGAACCATCATCCCTCTGGGTTGGGCTCTTCCCAGGTTGACCCTGATCTGGCCACTGACCCATGCCAAGGTGGGTTTTGCTCCATGGGCCTGACTGTCTCAGTGTTGCTGCCCATCTGTGCATTGCCCCTTTCTGTGATAACCCTGGCTTTCAGGAGGCTTTCTTCTCAGTTTCTCACCCTGTCTCAGCAACTTAGAGATTTGTCTGAATTTGCATTCTCTTGTCCAAATCCCTGGGTTGACTCAAGAGCTCAACTCAAACACCAGCTACGTGCCACCATGTCTCAGACCAAGAGGGGTGCGTTCACCCCATAGCCGCAGACCATTCCTTGGGGAGATGTGTGGGGACAGCCCCCGGTGTGCCATACCTGCAGAGCTGATGTCCTTCCCCATCTGCCAAAAGGTCCTGCCCATGGCTCTGTGCAGTATTTCCTCTGCTGGACCTCTGCCTCTTTCTGTGCTGCTGAAGAGGATGGTTTTTGTCCCTTTCCTATTCTCCCTCACTCCTCTTCTCTCTCTCCTTGATTTATTTCTGAGTTAACGAGTGATCATTCACCTGAGAAGAACCTCTGGGCCATTTTCTTTTCTCTGCTATGCCCCTTCCCCATACTCGCCTTTCTACCTTTTACTTGTTGTGCCGTTATTTAACATATGAAGATGGTTTGGTCCTTTTATTTCAGAAGATGGCTACAATTCATGTTCCTTGATGTTATATTAAAACTCTAATGTGACGTTTTACTACTGTAGATTGAAAGTAGGGTGCTTTAGGGTGGGATAGCCACGGGGCAAGAAATGCAAGACCCTTACGGGTTACTTTAAAAAGGTTTTAAATGAAAACAACTACAAAAATCACTGTAGCACTATGTAAAACTCCAAATGATAATTCAACTGACTATTAAACGGAGCTGTTAGTAATCCGTGGCTCTGGCAAATGGGGGTGCTTGTTTATAGCTGTAGTCCTGTTGATGCAATCTGTTGGTGGTGGATGGAAACTCACAGCCTTTGAACTTGGTGCCTCTTCCCACAAGTTTAGCTGTCTGCTCTGGGTAGCCAAGTACCAAAACACAGCTGGAACCACATCCCACACCTGCTACCTGCTCCATGGCCATGGGATGGCACAGATGCCTGCGGGCATTTGGGTTTTGGGAAAGATGGCATGCCTTCATCCCGGGGCTCTCAGTCCTTGTTTTGGAAACCTCCATGAATGCTGGGAATTTGGGAGCAGAGTCTCAAATTAACCTGTTTTTATTCAGCTATAATGTGAATTGATGGCACTATCTGGCGGCCAACCACCCCTGGGAACTTCGGGCTCCATTTGGCAGACTTTTGAGAGAGGTCCAGCAATGTAAAGAACACCGACTGCCTACAAGTGATTTGAAAATCAGTGCCTGAGCAGATACAGCAGGTAATAAGGATGCCTTGGTAGTCTTGTGTAGTGTGAGTTTTGTTCTCACTGCTCATGACCATACAGCATGCCCGTAGTTGGCCCCTTCACCAAGATTAGAGTATTTTCCCACCAGCTCTGTTAAGTATCATGGAACAACTTAATTTTTTTCTCTCTTCCCACTGCTAAATTGCAGGAAAATATGTTAAAAATACACCCAATGCTTTCCTCCTGCTATTTTCCATACAGCTAAGTGCTGTGGCAGCCACTGCACTATAACTTGTGGAAGAGAAGGAGAAGGAGGTTGGTGGTGAGGTGGAGGAAGAGCAGAGGGGCCACGTGTTTCCAGGGTGTGTGGTTGCAAGTGTGAGCAGTCCAATGTGCCCGTGTCATCACACCTTCAAAGAACCATCCCATCTAGAAATTGGCAACCCTGTCCATGGCAGGGGGGTTGGAACTAGGTGATCTTTAATATCCCCTCCAACCTCAGCCATTCTATAGTTCTACAAACTATTCAACCATAGAATCATGGAATGGCTTGGTTTGGAAATGCTGTCTCCTCAAGGGTTTGAAAGCAAGGGGCTAAATTCACTCCAAAAATGGCAAAGTGAGCTGGAAGGGATGCACCACCAGCTGAAGCTAAACAGCAGCTTTAGGCCCTGGAGAAGGGGTAGGCAGAGCCCAACCTTGCTCCTGATAGTGTTCCCCAGATCCTGAGCAGCAAACAGATGTGTTATGAGGGTTGCTGTTGGCCATCCTGGAAAAGGAGTTGCTAGAAGGGGTTTCTTAATTAGAGAGTGGGCATGAATGACACTGCAGCACAGGAGCCCTCATACAGGGTATCACGTCCCCATGCTCCCAGGATCTGTTTCATTTCTTAATGCCATGCGGACTTCTTGAACAGTGCACTTGCTGTCAAAGATTTCCCAAATCCAGTCTGCACAGTTGGAAGCACCACTATCCTTATTGAACTGTGTAACCTTTGTCTTGGGAATGCAGAGGCCTCTTGCTCTGAAGTTTGGTACTTGGTGATGAGGGGATGAGATGAGAAACCAGCTCTTCACTTGGCTACTGTCCTGGATATTATTCTGAGTGCAAAACCTATACCTGGAATCCTGGTTGCTTGGTTGCTACCTCCACGCTGGACGCTGCAGAGCCTTGTAATGCCCTGTTCTCTGTAGGAGTTCCAGTCCTTCCTGATCTTTCCACTCACTCAGCCATGACTCACCTTCTCCACCGTCTGCAAGGCAGACATGGCAGAGGAAAGACAAACAGCTCCCAGCACAGATTTGGGCTGATCAAATCCTGCCACGTGAAGTTGGGGTTCTTAGGGCAGGTGAGTGTAGGAGCCAGGATGCAGAGAAGGGGACACTGGCCACCAACTGGTGTCCTCTGCCTTGGGGACATGGGGTGTTCGTGGGCTTTGGAGTCTTCCATGGGACAGGGATCATCTGGTACTGTGGCATCAGTTCATTTTGGTCCCTGTGTCCTTATACCTGGGTGCCACAGTGAGGTTGCCCACTTAATGCAGGGCTTTTTTGTGCACATATACAAGGAATAGCTGGTAGAAAGGAAAGAATGAGAGGGAGGGAGGGAGGGAAGGAAGAGAAGGGGAGATGGGGGGAGGGAGGAGGGAACGGAAGGGAAGGGAGGGAGGAAGGAAGGAAGGGAGGAAGAGAGGGAAGGATGAAAGAAAGGAAGGGAAGGGAAGAACAAGAGAAGAGAAGCAGAAGAGATAATTAGAGTGCTTCCCCAAATGTTTACATGCCCAACCGTCTTCCCCTCCCAGCCCAGACCAACTTCAGTTGAAGCAAGGAAGCAGGAGAGGTGAAGGATGAGAAGATTATTTATTTTTCATAGATTTTTATAAAAAATAATTATCAAATACAAAAAAATAAAAATAGCAGCAGCCTCCATTGTGAATAAAACCCTAAAGGGGACACAAACCACTCAGTGTTGCTATAGAAGAACAATATTTTGGTACGTAGAAGCTATCCTTTCATGAGAAGCACAAATCTCCCCCAGCCAAGCCAGCACCTTGCCCACCAATCTTTATGCCCATGGTGATCAGGGATGGGTCATGCCCAAGACAACAATTTTAATTAAAAAAAAAAAAAAGTCAAATGTTGGCATCTAAACACATAGGTGCCCAAGTAGAGCTGATATTGAGCAGGTGGCAAGATACCAGGGCATGAAATTCTCCTATCTATCTCCGTGGGTCACCTGCACTCCATGTATGTGTGGCTACCATGGCCCCATGTCCAGCAGTTCCCCAAGGTGTCCCTCAGCCCTGCTATGTCTGTGATGGGGTAGGCTGGGACACCAAGGCAGGAGGAGGCTGGCTGTGGGGTGAGAGATAGGGAAAAGGCTCAGAGGAGGTCACAGCATCTCCTGCCTGGGACTGCTGGGATATCCAGGTGCCTCTGCCCCCTGCTCCTTTCCTTCAGCCAAATGAAATTCCTGACCACGTAGGCTGCAGGAAGGATGCTAGCAAAAAGCCAAAGGATGCCTTGACAATCCCCAGTCTCTCCACACCGTGTCACCCTCTCTCCATTGCTTGGTGCCAGACAAACCCTGGTTCGGAGCCTGGCTCCACTGGCTCAGCTTGTGCTCTGGGGATGTAGTGGAGCAGATGTGGGGCTCCAGCCACAGAATGGGGTTGCAGAGCTCCTGGACACAGATGGGTTTCTATGCTCTTGCTCCATGGTCCATTCTCTGCTCTTTCCAACACTTTTGTCTTTGTAGCATAAGACCAGCAGTGACAGTCCCAGCTGAGCCAGTACCTTCCCTACCCTCTGTATCTATGGGGCTGTGTCCAGACTCCAAGCCTGTGGAATCAGCCCTGGGAGCCAAAGTTTTTTGCTGGGCTCTTTCGAGGCTAGGAGCAAATTTGAAGGTTTTCACTTGGTCTCTACAGAAGGAAATGACCCAAGAAAGGCTGTACTGGGCATGCAGTGCAAAGGGCCACAGAGATGGCAGTAAGGAAAAGCTCAGTGGGAGATGGTACTCAAAGAATCCTGATGAGTCACTGGGGTTCTCCCCTCCCTGTGCTACAGGGCCTGTTCTCCTCCAAGATCTGCTGACTGCACTGTTGAAGCTCGTGTTTGGAGATAGGGGAAAGAAAAGGAGGACCCCTTCAGCCTCCTTCATTGCAGAGCATCACAGTTATTCTGGCTTGCCCATCACATCCTTCATCTATCTGGGTCTCAACAGCCAAGGCAAGTCTAGGGCACAACATCCCTTTTCAACCTCAAAATCCTACTCCAGGACCAGAGCAAAGCAAAGCTCCAGTGAATCCCAAGGGCAACACCTGCCATCAGCAGATACTGAGAGTACCTTGAGGTCCTGGCCTCCACGCCATCCACCAGGAACTCCCTCCTAGTTGGCTGGGATGTTTGGCTTCTCTCTCTGTCGTCCTTCCAGCTCTTGCTCCGCAAATGAGGGGAAATTCCCTGCTCTTCCTGCCCTGACCTGCACTTTTCCCAATGGTTTGTACTTCACAGCAGCGTGGGTGTGTGACAAAGGGTATCCTTTCTCAGCTTCATCAAGAGCAAAGAAAATATAATATATAATACTTTATATATATTATATATATATATGTATATATATATATAATTAAGTTTAAATATTTGCAGAGATCACAACTACCTCGACCTTGCTAAAAGAAGCCTGTACAGCAGAGGGAGGGGAGTGAATAGTGACAAAATCCAGAGCAAAAACGCTGCACCAGGACACATGTCTGCAGCCGCATCCAGGCTCCTGGTGCCGGACCCCGCGCGGAGCCCCTTGGGCTGGACCCGAAGTCCCCGGCAGGAGCCTATGGGGATGGGGATGGGACCACCTGGCCTCCTTTTCCACAGCCACCAGCTACTCGGCGGCCTCCACTGCCATCCTCCTGTCTGGCTCATCCTTGTGCCTCCTGCCCCGGCACCCTGCTGCCTCCTTTGGTGTCCCTTCACTCCTCCGGCACTCGCCTGACTGATAGAGGCCCTCCATGCCCCCTCTACTGGTTCTCCTCAGCCGCCGGGTCGCGGCAAGTACACTCGTCCTGGTCACAGTCGGCAGCAAATGGGATCACCTGCAATGACGCAAAGGAGATGTTAGCCCAGATCGAGCCTCCGCTCTGAGATCCCTTGCCCAACTCCATAGTATTTCTCCATCTTGGTATGGGCAGGCTTTGGGCTGAAGGTGGTGTAGAGGAGACCACCAGGCTTCACCATCACTGAGAAACAGCTCCGCTGTGGGGTGTCCCAAGCTGTGCCCCATGGCTGGGCTTTGTTCTTAGTGTTTTCCTCTTCAGCAATTTGCATTTCAAATTTGCCATCACAGGTGAGCTTGTTCTTGTGCCCCAAACATTAGGGGTAAATGCTCAATGGGCATTAGCCATTTGGACTAGGGGAGACATGTCTAGATTTCAGTTTTACTTTGACCCACATTGTCTATGTCTGAGCCCATGGTCCTGTCCTTCCAGCTGTTCCTGGTTCTCCAGGCTCAGCCATAGTGTGGCCTTGTCCTTTCCACCTCTTGGAGGAACTCAGCACCTCCTACCCACAGCAACCTCCATATTGCCTGGTGTAGGAACCAAGTTATATGCCTACAGTTCTTGTATGCAACAGATAAAGAAAACCCAGGCAGGCTGGATGCAGCGTGGTCAGGAATGCTCTTTGGCAGGAGAGGCAGTGGGTCCATCTATGGTCATCCACATGCATGAGAGAAGGTTGACTACATCAACTGTATCCAGCCAAGCAAGCTTATGTCACCTCAGCCAATGACAGCAGAGCAGGGTGGAAGGGCACCAGCAGAATATCTGGCTCCTGGTCAACAGATGCCCAGCAGTGGGCCATGGGAGTTGAGGTAACCAGTTCCTATGGAGACTTTATGCAAACCAGGCTCAAAGCCTGGAGTTTTTCTAACTGTGGGAGCATATCTGATTTTTGGCAGCCAGTGAGAGGCTGGAGAATTTGGTGTGTTCCGTCCTTAACAGAGAAACACAAGAGGCTCGTGCTGCTGGAGAGCTGCCTGTGGGGCACACAAACTGGGCTGTGTCTCCTTGGGACTGCCTGTCCTTTATTTTGGCCAGAGATCCAGATGCCTCAACTCCAAGAGCCATGCCCTGCTCTGAGATGTGCTATCAGTGTGGAGGTTTCACTCATCACCTGGCTGTAAAGCCTCTTCTCTCCTATCTCAACTGGATCTTCCCAGGATTTCATTTTTACCTTACTCTGTGTGTGCTTGTGATGAAAGGAAAAATGATTCAAGCTCCACAACATAGATGAGAAGATCCAAATTCACATATTTTTGCACTGAGAAATTCTCTTGTGCCCTATGGTTTGTTTTGCTGCTGGATATGTTTAGGAAGGATGGGCTGTGAGTGCTGGGTAGCAGGTTAGGTGGGAGGGGTGACTGTGGGAGACAGAAGAGGGTCTGCACAACTCTAATGCCAAGTTTTTCCCTATATGCTATCTCTCTTTTTTTTTTTTCCCCTCCCAAGGAGAACTGGGAAAGGCAACTCATAGCAGATGCCAATGGACCATGCCAAAATGCCAAATTCCCTTGAGATCACTCAATTTTACAACAAGGTGACTTCTGACTCACCATGACTAGCGCTACATCCTATGGAAGGCATGTATTTGGGACTTATTTCCCAAACTGAGAGGGAATCCTGTGAGCCTCAGCAGGAGCTGGGTTGAGCTCTCCGTCCCTCTGGCATGGGTCCAAACCTCACTGTAATCAGTGGAATGATGTCTATCAGCTTCAGCTGGTTTTGGTTTAAAATCATGGGTTTGTTGATGGGAGAATTCTGTTGCAGGCCTGGTTCCACAGCCAGCAAAGCACGGCTGATGGTGACCACTTAATCCCAAATGCCCATACTGTGGAGAATGCTGACTTACCTTCCTGGAGGACAGCGTGGAGGAGCAGCAGTCGCCCCCATCATACTGGCAGTATGCCCGGTTGTTGATGGTGTCACACCAGCCATCTGCTAGGAAGGGCTAGAGAAACGAGTTGTTGCTGAAAGGGTTATTCAAAGGTGCAAAGTTCCCCCCAGGAGCAGAAATCCCATGTCCTCAGCAAGCCCTCTGTACACTGCTCTCATGCAATGGCACTGCAATGCAGCTGTGCATGTTCACAGCCTGAGAAGGGCTCTGTAAGAGGCTGACCCAGCTCTTCTCTCCATCGCCACTCTTCCCACCAGAAACCCTTCTTCTAATGGGCTTGGCTCTGAAGTTGAGGTTGGTGACTTGACTTGGGCAGCTAAGAGCAGAGAGGCAGTTAGGATCAATAGAGCATCTTGCAAGAGGATCAATTTTAGGAAAACAGACACTTTACTTCCCTTGGACTAGGGAGTCCAAGGTCAGGAGTGCCCCAAGAGTTCTTGTGCCCAAGCCAAGAATTGACAAGCACTGGTGGCAAGGACTAAGCCTTTACCAGAAGGCTCTTGGTCTAACTCTGACATCAGAGGACATGTCCCTACAGTACTCTAGACTCCAGAGGCAGCTCTAGCCCTCTCTACAGCACACAGCTCCACCAAACTTTGCCAGGCTGTACTACAGCCTGGTAGTTGTATACAAATATATAGTATATACAACTATATACTAAATACAAGCCTATTTATCCAGTGGTCAGATGGGAAAAAGAGATCTCGAAGCACTTACTCCCTGTGGTCAAAATCGAACTCTGGCTTGAGTAGAGAAGGCATTAACCCTTCTGATAATGAGAAATATTGGCAACACGGCCACCTTCTAGCTTCAGACTTGGCCATCTTCATTTTCATCTCTCTGCTTCATGGCTCCATATGGTTGAGTAGTGGGGGACTTTCACTGAGTGGCACAGCCCAGTGCCCTTTGCTGCCCTGCTGTGAGTCACCATGGGGTCTCCCTGATCTGCTGGAGATGTGCAGAGCCTGTCTTTGTGCAGCTCAAACTAGTGCCCCAACATTAACAAGCCTTCCATACTTTCATCTGTACTGTGGAAGCAGAAAGCTATTCCAGCAGAATAGCTTTCTGACCAGAAACATAAAACGGCACGAACAGCCATTCAGAAATCCACTTAATTTTTTTTTGTCTGGCTACATGAGTCATCTGATTAGAGAAGAGAAACAAGTAACTGGGGCTGAGCAGCAGCCAGCTGGGCCTGAGAAACAACGCCGCACAACTGGTGCAACCCAGCAGCGTGCATGGGGAGTGCTTGCAAAGAGCTGTCAGAAGCCATAGCCGAAGTTTATTTAGCACAGATCCACATCAGCGCCGCCAAGCAACAATGGGATGTGCTAACAGAATGGAGAGGCCATTCATTATCTGGGTGATTAGCAATGAAATATTTCTCCTGCTCTGCACTGGCAGCTACTGGCTGAACAACTGTGGCCATCCTCCTGCTGTCATCAGAAGAGGCTCCTGGTAGAAACCTGGCCATCTCTTTGCTCAGGAAAGCAGCCAGACCCATTTCAGTGGGTCTAGTGGTCCCAAATGATAAATCAGAGGACTTCAGGGTGCAGTTTCACGAATACAAAAGGGTAAACACTTCCAACGAAGATCCCCAATAGCTCTTAAAGAATGGCGAGTAGAAGTCTCTGGTGAGCTGGGGCTGGCAGGTGCAGGATGCAGGCAGGGGACTGGCCGCTGGTGGGGACACGCTCTGGGCATGATTTTCTTTCATGGTGGAGTTTTTCCTTGAGCTTCACTCCATGTTTCATGACTCACTGGCAAAACAACACCCGCTGCTTCTGTAGTTTCCATCTAATTACCGCAGAGGATTGCTGGTCCCAGCTGCGCAGGTCTGAAACGATTTCCAGATCATGCTTTGTGTGCAAGGTGGGGGAGGACAGAGGCAGGGACAGGATGGGCAAGGAGACGCTCTCACTTTCTCTCTATAACTATTAGGGCTAATTGCCCCCTTTCCTCTATCCTCCAGAATGCATACCCCACCCCAAACAAATATAGGCTCCTATGGCAACACATGTTGGGGAAACTTAACAGCTCATGCTCCAAATTACATTGGAAAAACATATGAGGGGAAAATAAGAAATGACTAATTGGACTGGAGACTCCTGAGAGCCAGGAGTATGGGTTGGGGACACTGGCCCCGTTCCTCGCAGCACCAGGACAGGTTCAGCCTCACTGCTTACAGGACAGTGGCAGATCAAGGGGAGCAACCAGAGTTGGTCTGATGAGGAGCTGCTGCAGCTCTCATTGGATCTCCGATGGAGATGCCATGAATCCTGCTGCTTTGCCAAAGAGCCTCCAGATACTCTCATTTTTACAAGCAGAGAGAGCGAACTGTAGTGCTCCTCTTGGCTTCCCTTGGTCCATGCTTGTGTTAGTCTCATCACGGTCTTGCAAGAGTCTAGAGAAGGACACAGACGGTGCAACCAAGTATGAGCAGGTGATTTGAGAGAGAAAGCCACCTATGGATGGTACCAGCCCACATTTATGCTGTGTGGCTCTGCAGAAAAATACACCAGCATGGGGCAAAGAGAGGCTGGACTGTGCCAAGGTCTCCAGGAAGACTTGGAAGTGTGTTAGAACATGATGGGGAGCTGTAGGGCCAGGCTGCATGCCACCAAGAGCTGGGCTTTGTCATCCATCTTGAGTCTTGGCAGAAACATCACCAGGGCATGTGTTAGCACGTGGAGAATGGCACCTGGCACAGAATAGCCAGGCAATGCGCTGCCCTAATAAAAATAGTAACTGTGCACCAAGTATTTTGCTCACAGCATTTTCTTCCACTCTTTTAGTGTCCTCAGAGTAGGAGCTGAGGCTGCTGGCTCTGTCTCTGCAGATGAACCAGACCAGACAATATGGGAGCATGGGGCCACCTCCTTTGTTCTTGTCCCAGAGTCATCAGCTAGGTGGATGGGGTCCAGATGCTTTTCTTCAATCTTATATGTAGGTTGATTCACTGTGAAAGAGCTTGGAAGGGTGTGACAGGAACAGCGGTGAGCAAGGCAGCCAGAGAGGCTGGGTTTGGGGAAGGCAGCAAAGCAGAACGGATAAACCACAGATGCCATCAGTATTGCACATATTTTGGTGCTGCGTCATGGGCACTTGGTGAACAGCATTTCTCAGAAATGCAGGCCTTGCTCTGGTTGAGCAGACCTGAAGGCCCAGTACCTATCTACTGGCAATGACCCATTCCAGATGCTTCAGAGAAAGGTGGAAAAAAGAAAAAAAATGCAATGTGCACCTGGCCAATTACGTACTGAACAGCTCTTCTGTGCTGCTGTGGAAAACGCTTGCGATTTCCATCTGCCTACAGCTAGAGAAAGCCCAGATCCTAGTTTCAGAATTCAGCCTCCGTAAGCAAAATATTTCCTCCCAGCCTCTAGGATGCTGTGCAGGTTCTGTGCTTTGCAGCCACACTGATTCCATGTAAGGAGGGCATGAAGACTGCTCTTGTGCTTTTACCAAGCCATCAGACCTCTTGCTGTCTTTGTATCCTTTCCTTTGGGAAACAGTATTTTGATGGACTTCAGACCCTCTGCATTCTGGGATGGCCATGTTTTACCCTGCAGGTGCCTTTGTTCTTCTCAGCTGTAGCTCTCACAGCAGCCCCAGAAGAGCAGGGAAGCACCATTCTGGCATGGGCAACAGGCAGAGACCAGCCCTGGAGATGTCATTGCCAAACTCCATGGGAAGACTGGAGATCAAAGGGAGATGGTGCAGTAAAGGAAGCAGGGTCATGGCTGGGTGATAACCTCTGCAGGGACATGCCTCTACTTGCTGTGCACTTGGTTTTCCAGGAGCATCAACATGTGCTCAGCACCAGACACAAGAAAGCAGTGACTCTCACCTCGCACAGGTGGAAACCAGTTGGTGGTTGATGAGTGTCAGCCCAAAGCCAGGCTGATGGCCACAGGACATTGAGCTGTTCTGGAGTTGGAGGCAGGGGTCACCTCCGTGTGTTTCCTTCTTTGCCGCCCCATTGCAGCCCCAGGAAAGCTCTGCTATTCCAGGAAGTCTCAAGGAGGACACAAAGAGTGCCCAAAGCCCTGTTAAAAGCCAGGTTTACTCAACCCTCCACGCATCCACCACCCCATGGTCTTCACTTGTGTCCCTGGAAAACCCCTCATGGAAAAGTCCTTGTCCCATCCCTTCAACACCAGTCCAAAGCACTGTTTCCCTATAGAGAAAGCAGGCTGCTCTCCATCTCTCCAGCCACAGCCACTGTTAGAGGGATGCTACAGCACACTGTCCCCAGGATGCATCCCCTTCCTTGCTGCTGCTGGTGGGGCAAGGAGCCCGGCAATTCTTGGCTCTCCAGCTTGCCCAGGGAAGTTGACGGGGAATGCAGACTGTGGGAGGAAATGACAATGTTCATTGTTTGGATTGAATATTTTTCTTGGCCCTCTCTCTATTGCAGCGTGCCTTTTATTTCATTATTTTTTCTCCCCCCTCCCCGACACCCCGAGCATGCTGACTCTCCCTCTCTCCTTCCTGAGGCTCTCTGGCACGCAAGGAGGAAATCAGGTCTGAAAAACACAGAGAGGGACAGAGAGGGAACAGGGCTGGCATCTGGTCAAGAAGATTTTTGGGATGCCTCGCTGCCCTGAGCCACTCTGAACAGCAAGTGAGTGCTGCCCAGCTGCTGTGCCCAGGAGAAGAGACCTTGAGGGAAAAGAGCTAAAGAAATTTGGCCGGAAGCACCTGAGACCAAGTGTCTGGGAGAAGACGAAAGAGGAATAAATTCCTGCAGCCCTAGTGTTTTGTCCACTATTTCTGTGTCACCTGGTTTCTGTCCTCCGAGCCATTTCTGTGCACCTTTTAGAATCACAGAATCATTAAGGTTGGAGAAGACTTCTAAATCCCCAAGTGAACACCAGTCCATCCCACCAGGCCCACTGCCCATATCCCTCAATGCCACATCTTCATGGTTCTTAAGTACCTGCAGGGATGGTGACTCCACCACCTCCCTGAGCATCCTATTCCACTGCATCACCACTCCTGAGAAGAAATTTTTGCTAATTGTTTCCCTAGGAGCCACATGCCCCAAGGATGGCTTGGAAGTGAAATGAAGAAGCATCAGTTGTTTCTGAGCTTGCTGGTGTTCTCAAGCCACTCATTATCAATCACATGTTCTCAGGTTCTCCAGGTGTCCCCTTAGCCTTGTCCCTTGTACATCCTGATCTCACTGCACAGAGGTCACAGAAGGAGGAATAACCCAAAGGCAGGAAAGAACAAGCAAGGGGCAGTACAGGGAAATGCCACATGCAGACAGCACTCCTGGCAAGCCTGAGGGTCTTCGAGGGGTGTCCTCAGGGCTCCCCATCCTATAAGCCTGCCATCCTGCCCCCAGCACCCTGCCCACTGCTGGCAGAGCCATCGCCTGCCAAGCCCTTCGTGCAAAGTATGTTGCAGGATAGGACGGGTTATGGAAAACAAGCCCTGAAAACCACAAGGGCCTCCTGACCCACTTGTATCTGGTTTCTGCCAAGTTCTTGTTACAGATCTTAAACAGAAAGAAAAACAATGTACAAGGGATGAAGGAGCTGAAGGGGAATATTCGTGTTGGAAGAGCAGTTGGCCGGGCTGCGCTCAGGGATGTTTGTTTATTGTCAAATGCGACTCAGTGATTTTGATTTCAGCGGGTGCCTCCAGTGGTTTCCCACTCCTGTCTGCGTCCCCAGCTGCGTGATGGCAATGTCTGAGAGAAGGAGGCAGCACTTGGGGCTCTGCAGCCTGTCCCTGGCATGGTGCTGCTGTGTGGTCTCTGGGTGCCCTTCCATTTGCTTTGCCTCTTAAGAAAACAAACTCCACCTTAATGGAGGGCAGGAAAAGCACACCTCAGGGGAATGCTGGAGGAAAAGCAATCTGTGCTAGCTCAGCCCACAGCCAGAGGTAAGCATCATGGAAATGTGCCCAGCAGGTATCTATAGACAGCTCCATCTCTAGAGGGCTGCCTGCCACCCAGGGCTTTCCCCTTTCAGGCCAGGGGCGGCGTCTAAGCCCACAATGACCACAAACTTCTGTTTAGTCACAAGGATTGCTTCACTACATTCTCTTGAGACATGGCACACACTGTCCTACATGGGAATGTGCCAGAGTCTTGGGCAACTCGTTAGGTGTGTGCTCACCTGGAGAACATGGCCCTGCGAGCTCTGGTGGAACACCTGAAGGAACAGTAGTCACCCTGCTTCTTGCAAAAGGATCTTCTCTATACTTTCAAAGCCAGGTGGCAGACAGAGGAAGAAGGCAGACTGGATAAAGGAGTCACAAAATGCTCTCATGGAGGAAGCATTAAGTTTGGAGTAGATTTCTAGGATTGCCACGGTCATCATGGTCTGATGGTCAACCCACCCCCACCATGCCCACTGACCACGTCCCTCAGTGCCACATCTCCACGGCTCTTGAACACCTCTAGGGATGGTGATTCCAACACCTCCCTGGGCTGCCTGTGAGAGTGAATTTATATGGCCGTGTTGAGATACCTGGCTGCTTTTCAGGGCAGCTGGGGCACCCCACTGCCCTATGGGCCAGGAGCACAGAAGAGGCCTCTTCCAGCATTATACTTCTGCCTGGTTCCTTGTGCTGAGCACAGTGTAACACAAGAGCCCCTGTGGTGTGGCAGCAAAATGTCTCATGGATGTGGGGAAGAGGCAGCCACCTGCTGAGCGGCCCCATTTTGCTCAGGGTCCCATCCTATCCCCCATTGCATCAAGTTACAGTGGGACCCTGATTTTAGGTGAGACTCCCCCGTCTTTATTGTACATGCTGTCAGAGGGATTGGCAGCTATTGTACAGCTGCCAAATGCTGGACACAAGCCATGGAGGTGCCAAGGGAGGGTTTTGCGCTCAGCACTGAGAAGAGCAGAGGACCCATGTTGCAGGCAACAGACCCATTGGGTCCCAGCTACCTGTTGAGTCACGAGAGGCGAGAACAGCCTGCAGCCACAAACACGCCTCCATCCCTAACTCATAATTTCCACTGCAATTACTCAGGAAAACCACAAAAGAGAGAACAGCTTAGCATTTTATGATCGTGATAACATGATCGGCAGCGCACGCAAGGGCAGCAAGACCTTGTCCTCATGGAGAAAAGACCTGCAAAATCCCTGACAGCTCGCGCCAGCCACAGCCTCCTGCCATGGGCTGCTATCACCCGTGGTGGCCTCGTGCCGATGTCCCTGGCTGTCCCCCAGCAGGATTGCTCAGAGCCCAGCCAGGAGGCCTTAGGCAGGGCAGGCAGAGCCTGGGAGCTCAGGCCAGCTCCAGAACCCCAGGTGTTCCCCACTGAGAAGGCAAAAAGGGTGCCTACACCTGCTACAGTTAACCCTTCGCTATCTGTGCAAGTGGAAATGGTGCAGAAGGGCTTGGCTGCCCATGTCTGCTTGATCACCGTAAGAGCAGCCTGCATTTTTCTTCAGGATGGTGGTCTTACTCCATCCTGTGAATATGCCGGTGATAAAAGAGGTGGGCTTTTCCACCTGAACCACCGTGTTCTTCTCCTGCAGTGAGGGTAAGGAGAGTGCAGAGCTGGCGGACTGGAGACTGCTTTTCTTTCCCAGGTGTGACAAGCACTAGCTACCCTCATGCATGGACTCACACAGTACCAGGTCAGCAATGAGGACAAGTGGTTTCCCTCCTCCTCCTCCCAGCCCCAAGCCCCCTCCCCTCTCCGTCCAGTGCTGCCATCTGTTTTCCTACGGATGGAAGGGGATGAGATGTTCCGCTGGCCCTTGAGAGGCAAACCGTCTCGGTGCTAACTTGTATTCCTGATGGGCTTTTGGAAGGGTTCACATCACTCCCTCTTTCCTTGAACTACGTGCCTCCACACGGAGGGGATGGGGAACTTGGCGCAGAGCAGCGAGAGACAGGAGGCAGATGGATGGCCAGATTAATGGAAAGGGAAGGGAGGTGGGGAGAGGAGTGAGAGGGATGAGCAGGCAGGCTGGTCTGCTGCCAGCAGAGGAGAGAGATGAGCGAGAATCTCACTGATGCCATTACTTGGTGACTTGAAATTTCCAGCAAGAGGTTGGCGAGGTGGGGCTGGATTGGTCAAAGCTGGGCTTGGCTGCTGCTCACTGTGCCTTAGCCTGAAGAGGACCCTGTGGGGAGGGACCGTGCCAGCAGCCAGGAGCACTGCACTTCTCCTGAATAGGGCTGCACCCTGAACGAGGCGGCCAGATGAAAGCAATTCCTCATCCAGTGCACTCAGTAAGAGACAACAGCATCTCCAAAGGGTGACTCAGAGGGGACCTGGAGAGGCCACTGGAATGGCGTGGAGAGCAGAGGCTGGGCTCCAAAAGAGATGCCTCCAGTGAGGGATTACTGTTAGATAGGGAGGAATCTGGGCCTAAGACATCCCACACAGCTGGCAAGTCGAGCTGAAACACACCAAACCCAGGAGGTGCTCCAAAAGCAGAAGATTCCTTGAGCAGGCAGATGAAGAAGATAAGGGAATGAGCGGGGGATGTCATGCAGCAAGGCCAGGTTATGGGTTGTATTCCATCCATACCCTACTCTCACTGCTTGGCATCTCCACGGCCCACAAGATATCGGCCCCCAAGTGAAATGGCCTGCAAGATCACCCAGGGAGATGCAGGCAGGAGAGGAAGGGGAGTAGGGGGTGAGAGTGCAAGAGAGCACAGATGTGATGGAAACCAAGTTTGGGGCACTTCCTTTGGTCAGAGAAGTGGACTGGTAACACTTCTCATCTTCCCAGTGCCTAGCAGCTCTCTGAGCTATACCTTCAGGGAAGAGTTGTGGCAATATAATGTCTACTATAAAGCATGTATTAAAAGATTGGCTTATCAGTTCAACAAAAAGAGTAATCAAAGACATGAGAAAGGAGGAGAGCAGGGAGGAGGCGGCTGTGAGCTGTTTCTGAAAGGAAAGCATCAGGGTAAAGAAAACAACCCGAAGGATGAATCTTCATTAGTATTGCAGTGAGTGACTGTGACCTTAAAAACAGGCCTGGCTGATGAAATTGCTAACAAGGAGGAAGGCATTGTTCCACAGAGCAGGATCAGGATATCTGACAAAGAGATGACCTCAGGACTAGGGAAAGAAACAGGATGACATTCACTTGTGTAAAATTGAAGGGCAAGCTCTTGTGCTGATAGTAAAACATCTGCTGTTAGCTTGGAGCTCATCAGTTGGAAACAAAGGATGCAGAGAAAGATCTGGGTGTACTTGCTGACCTCAGGTCTCTCTGAGCTGCCAGACTGATGCAACTGCAGAAATGACAGATATGTTCCTGGGTCTTATCAAAAGAGATTTACACATAGGCTTTGTGCAGGGATTTGGTGAGACTGCAGCTGGGAGAGCGTGTACTGCTCGGTCATTTCTACAGGAAATTGAAAGCAGAAAAGGTGTAGAAAAGGATATGATAGTAATGACAAGAGTAGACTACCTGCTTTTAGGGCACTGCATCCAGGAACAGAAAGAGTTGGTGTTGACCATGAGCATGCTTAGGTGGCTAATGAGAAGACAGAGAGCACTGCTATGAGACACTGGGATTTTAGAGTCAGTGCCTCTCTCTCACACACACAAACAAGCTAGCATTTTTCCATCATCGCTTATGGGTTCTCACATTCAAGATGCAGACCCAAGGTAAGCCACAAAACCTTCCTGCTTCAAATATACTGCCCTGGAGATGAGCTTTAGGAGGCATGGAGCTCCCAAGGCACTGGATCCACCACTGAGCTCTGGTACTCAACCATCCAACTCCTTTCTAACACGCAGCAGCCTATTACCATACAGATTACAGGAGCGAGACGCAAGCCACCAGGTTTGGTAGATAACTGCTGCACGTCCTGCCAAGCACATTTCCTCCCTGGGGACATGTCCACCACAGCATCGAGGCCACACGGTCACACACGGTCACACGTACTGCCCTTTATTCCACCCTTCAGCTGACAAAGAGCTGAGCTAGGCAGAACTAGTGAGCAAAACCCGATCATTTGCATTGAAATGAGTTCATTAAAAAAAAAAATCAGCAAAACCCAAAGCTATTTTTGGTGTGTAGACTTCATTTACATTTTCCTTTTTGGTAGAAATCCCAAATTTTCAGCAGACAACATTCCAAAATTCCCTCTTCACCCTCCGCCCTCCCCCTTTTATTTTTTTTTTACCCTCAATCATAATAACAAATCGTGCTCGACAAAGACTGCCTATTTTTCATTTCCTCTGTGAACCGACTCCAGGCTGCCTATGATTTTCTCTTGCCGGGTAATTATTCAAAACCAAATGAGTGGCTAACCAATTTCTGCAAGGAATTCTTTGTCTGCAGATTCTTGGGGAGCGGTTTGTTTTGCACACACGACGCTGGAAATCCTCCTTGTTTTGGTTGGACGCGTGAGTCACACAGGGCTTTTCTGGACCAGTATTACTCTAGAACTGCAGTTCTGGTTAAGGAAATATTCAGGCTTGGAGTCAGCACGCGCTTTTTGGGGATACCCCTTGCCAGTGAAATCCTTTTGCTAGAATTTTCTTCCCGGGTTGGCCGAGAGGAGTGCGAGGAAGGAAACGCGGCACGAAGCCCTGGACCCATTCTGTGGCCACGCAGCGCGTTGCAGCTCACCCCCAGCATTGCCCCGGCCACACGCTCCGAATGAATGCCAAAACACTGAAACACCAGCAGACCTTTTCCATGCCAACCCATCGCAGACCTCATGTGGTCATAAAGACCCCACGTCCGCGCTACCGCAGGGCTGGAGCTGTCCCATGTGCTGGGAAAGGGAGCTTACCTCACACGACTGGATGCAGTGGATGGCAGAGGGGTCTGGGTACCATTGCAGCCTGCCCGTGCATACGATGTGCTGCGGAGGAGGGAGAAAAGAGTCGTTAGGGAGATGGTGGAGGGAGGACACAAGCACGCTCCCTGAGGTGTAGGGTCTCTTGTGGAACTCCACAAGGCAGAGCAATGCAATCAGTCCTAGGACCTTCCTGCATCTCTGCCCAGAGGAAACCTTTTGGAATTTATTGAGCCCAAGCTTCGCCCACAAACCAGACAACACTGCTCAAAGCAGAGCCTGGATAAGAGATAGATGCATGTGTTATGTATACATATAAACTCCCAGAAGAGGAAAAGGAGAGATGGCAAGTATCACCAGGATCTGGATTTGGCTGGCAGCACTACACATGGTAGGCAGCAGCCAAGCTGGGAAGTAGCCATCCAGAACCACCACAGATGGGGTCCTCCATTCATCTCAACACACTGTGCTGCGTTTAGCAGCTTCCCACTTGCACCAGCCTCATGTCCCAGCCAGCTGTCCCTGGACACCAGCATCAATGCATCCTGTACAGCTCCAAGAGCTGTGTCCACAAGGGAGACACCTGGAAACTCAACTCCCTGGACTTGGCTGGTCTGGATACACCAGCTTCACGCTCACCCACGCTGCAGAGGTATTTATGAGGTTTTAAGTCAGCAGCTGCAGCCAACTGGACATGAGAACTGAATGCAGAGGACTGAGTTTCATCTAACTGGAACACTTCGTCCCCATAATTCAGAAGGGGGCTGTTGGGAGCACGCATGATTATATGGGGGAAAAAAAGCCCCACCACACAGGCAATTTCCTCCTTGTAAAGCTCAAGCAGGCTTTGAAATCTGAGGCCCCATAAAACGACGGCTGGCCTATGAAAGTGTCCTAGGATGCCCTGCACAGCATGGCTGCTACATGGATGGACACGTCTTTCTTCCACCAACGTGACTTCAGGCCTCTCAGCATGGGATGAGGCAGCTCTGCCTCAATCTGCTTTCATGGGGTGCTTTACTCCTGGGTTTGTACGTGATGGGAGGGATGAGGGAGCTGCAGGCTGGCTGGTGGCATCTCCATCCGCTTCCCATTTACTCCAGGGTAGTGACTGGTGGCCAGAGAGCAGGGTGGTAGTAGCACCCTTGCAAGTGGCAGCAGACAAATCCCTGTCTTTCTACTGTATTTTTCAGCTTCTTCTTGCTCCAAGTCTTCAGACCAAACCAACAGGTTGCCAAGAGCAAGCTCCAGAGGTAATGTCCTCAGCCAGAGTAGGGAAGGCAGCTGTGATGGGATGGGACAGAGAGAGTGGAGAGAGCAATTCCTGCTCACCCCAGAGGATGCTTGGATCCCAACCCCATTGGATGTGTTGTATGCGGTTGCTGTACAACTTGAATGAGTTCCCAGATCTTCTTGGCTGTGGGATGTGATGAATGAGAGCATAAAAAAAAACCAGTGCCCTCCTCAGGCAGCCTCTGCAGCCCCAGTGTGCTTTGTCGCATCCTCCCCATCACCTTGGGAGTGTGGCAGCTCCTGGGAACACAAGCACAGCAGGAGGCAGAGAAGAAAGCAAGGCAGACCATGCACAGAGATGCTGCTAGGGGTAGTGCCAATGTTTAAATAACACAACTCTTCACTTCTCCGAAACGTTTCCCTTGCATGAGAACCTGTGGCCAAGTCACCCGGTGATCTGTCCAAGACTCAAGCTCCACAATCCCACACGCCATGGGCATCCTGCTGCTGCAAAAGCATGGAGACATGGAGTGGGGATGCTGCTGGGCCTCCTGCGGCTTCCTAGGGGGAGGGGAAGGCCTGGATAGGGGTGCCAGCTCCCAGAAGGGCTGTTTGTTTTCCTTTCTTCCACCTCCTTCCTTCTGCATCTCGGTTTTATTTTAAGAAATATTACCCCGTTGGAGCTGCATTTTGGGAAAGTGGTGCCACGGAGATCCAAACTATGTGAGCTATTTGAGCTGTTTTGCCTACAGAATGAGTAAGGGATGGGAGGGAGAGGCGAGGGGGTGGCCAGCGGTCCTGGCAGCAGAGCCAGCTCCCAGCTGATGGCTATGCCTCCTCCCTGGCAGGGACACGCTGCCCAGGGCTGTACTGCAGCTGCCAGGTGTTCAGGGACCAGGGCTTCTGCTTTGCCCTCTGCCAGGAATGAATTCTGATCTGTGCTCTGTCATCCCAATACCTTGGCTGCCAATCGCGTGTGGCACATCCCAAAAGTCAGGAGGATTCCTGTGTTTAGCTTCATTCACAGAGGTATCCTGCAAGTCCTGGAAAGCTCACATTACAGCCAGTAGCTTACACTGAGCTTTGGTCTCAGAGGGCAGGAGGCTGTGCAGTAGCATCCTCAGTGTGCGGAAGAGGAGGAAGAAATACTGAGGACCTGGGCACTGGTTATGAACCAGAAGAATCAGTGTGAAGCCTCATAGCATCAGATGAAGCAGGCAAGGTGCAGAGAGACTGGGCATGGCCTCTGCTAGCCTGGGTGAAGCAGGTCCAAGATGTATCTGGGAAGATGAATGTGGTCACTACAGAGACCTCCACCAGGGCTAACCAAAGCCTAGGAAAAGGGGAACTTGAATATCTACATGCATCCATCACCCCCTGCTACACCAGCACCACAGAGATATATCCAGAAAGGGTCCAGATGGACAAAGAGCAGCGTTACGGAAGAGATCTGTATGCTGTGGGTAACATTCACAAGGATCAAAGGTCACTGATGAAGGACTTGCCACTATGTCTAAACCCAGCAACTGCACATCTAGAATCATTAAGGTTGGAAAAGTCCTCTAAGATCACCACGCCCAAGCCCAACTCATCCCACCATGCCCACTGACCACGTCCCTTGGTGCCACATCTCCATCTTTCTTGAATGCCTCCAGAGATGGTGACTCCACCACCTCCCTGGGCAGCCCGTTTCAATGCCTTACACCTGCATATGCAACAGGATGCGTCCTGCTGGAGCTCATCCCAGGCTTCAGGTGGACATCAGGGCATAGGTGGCCAGGATGAGCAACCAGCAGGCATCTCCTGAGCATGCACTCAAGGAGAAAACCAGCCATCTCTGAGCTCTTCATCCAAATTACTGTCCCTCTTTTTACCGAAAGCAAAGAAATTTGTATTAAAAAACACTGAATAGAGAGGAGGGAAGACTGATTTGGCCACACTGTAAATATTTTGAGGGCTCCCACATGTATGGATGGTGAATGCTCTGTTGGAGCAATGCTCCCTCCTCGCATACCTGGACTCTAGTAGGTTGCAGGCGGTGATCCATAGTCTCAGCAGTAACGTTTTCGGGCAGTATGACTGGATCGCTGGGAGGGATAATGCAGGAAGGCACACACACAGCACCTGAGGAAGGAGAGAGAGCCTTGAGGGATTGCAGCAGGAACCAGGCAACAGGCTGCTGTGGAACAGTGTCGGATGCCAACATGCCTGCTCCTCACTGAGGGCAGAGATGCATGTGAAGGAGATCCTTTGCCTACCAACAGCTGAGAATTTCTTCCCCCAGCCCTGACTTATGCGAGAGTTTACAGAAGCTTTTTGCAGCTGATACCTTTCTCCTGAATGAGGTAACAAGTAAACATGTCTGAAGAGGTGAACCCAAGCCGTGATGGCAAGATGTAGGACCCAACATGAAAACATGTCTGGCCTAGATATTATGGCTGCTTGTTGGTGTGTCAGAAAGTACTTCTAACAATTCTTCTACCATGACTTCCTATGACCCAAGATGAAAAAAAGCTGTAAAACTCCCACTTGGCAAAGCAGGTGGGTCCCAACCTCAGTCCCAGCTTCACATCAGGTCTTTCCCAAGTTTACCCTTGGCTGAGCCTCAGCCAGTTTTGGGTTTTAAACTAATGTCCCATCCAGTGTGATGCCAGGTGGGATGTAATGACTGTGACAGCATTGCAGCTGAAAAACAACCAAGTCTTTTAGATAGAAATGGATGATGTGGTCCCTCGTCTGGTGAAAGCACCCTGTTACACACAGTTGTCACTCCAGCTCTTATCTTGGACCTGCCCCATTAACCCTGCAGATGTCAGCAGTCATATTAAGTGCAGAGGCTGTGGTGAGACTGAGAGTTGGAGGGTGAGATAAAGCACTGCAGAGGGCTGGGCTTGCCCTAGAGATGAGTCAGTCCTTGCTTCTGAAGAAGTGCTTAAGCCAATGCCAATTCTAACTTACCAGGAGATGCACAGGGCAAAAGCCACCCTAGTGCTCTGTGTTCAAGAGGAAATTGAAGAAAAAACAACTTTTCATAAATTTAATGGGAATTGGCCCAAGTAGAAGAGTCACCGTGACCTTCCAGCTGGCTCTCCAGGACGGCTGACTCAACACAGGGTCTGGGTTTCTGCAGAGTGTTCTCCTGCCCTCACCTATGCCGTGCCCCTGTTCGCACTTGTACTCCACGAGGTTGAGCTCTGGGGGTGGTGGGCAGGTGCCCTGCAGGCTCTTGCACAGCTTGAACTCCTCTGTCCACGTGCCCTCCTTGGTGCAGACAATAGGGACCTGGAGAACAGAGAGAGACCAGGGTCTGGAGACAATCTAAGCCAGGGTGCGTGCAGTGCTGTGAATGGCGCCCACACCACCACAGTCATCTCCAGCAGTGAGAAGAGCTCTGGTTTTGCTTTTATTGGTACCCAAATGCCCAACATGCCGAGCCCTGGTATTTTCTGAAGTCCAACGTGTGGCTGACCCCCATCTGTCCCATCACTCACCTGTGATCCTGGCGGCTCACAGCTCAGGACACACTGGCTGTCAAGCTCAAAGCCCTGGGTGCAGTTGTACATGCCCTCAAACACTGGCGGGGGTGGCTCGCACACCACAGGGATGCAGCGTCCCTCTTCCCACTGCCCACTCTCCAGGCACTGCACCTTCAGGAACTTCCTGGGGAAAGAGATGGAAAGAAAGCTGGGCTGCAGACTCCAGAAAGCATCCTTCTTGGTTCTGAAACCCCCATGCATGGGGCTTTCCATGCATCTCTAGGATAACCTATGTTCAACCAGGACCTTTCCTTCTGCTTGTGCTGATTTAGGAATCCTGGACACTTCTCTCACTGCCCACCACCCCGTCACACCGATTTAGTGGGCATGATGGCAGTGGGTTGGCAGTTGGACTAGATTATCTTAGTGATCTTTTCCAGCCTTAATGATTCTACGATTCGGGAGTCATGGGCACTTTTTCTCGTGCTTCCCACAGCACTGGTATTGGAGCCCCAGACACTTTTTCCTGTGCTCCCCATCACTCTCCATCCTTTGTAGCACCTCCGGATGATCTCTCCCTGCCCGCAGCCCCCGCGGGTACGTGCACGGCTGCCTTGTCCAGCCGCCAGTAGCTGCATACTTTGCTGGAGGAGCGAGCCTCCCCTGTAAATCCTGCTGGCCCATGCCCAGCCCTGCTGAGGCTCCTCTTTGTACGCCGGCCAGAGCTGTCAATCCCACTCTCGCTGAGGAGCTGCTGCACCGGAGCAGACCAACACCAGCTTGCACTGCTGAAACGGCCCCAGCATGGACTGCTTGCCAAAAAGAGGATGAAAAAGAAGGGGAGAAAAAGGCCAGGAGCAGAGCCCACCCGCTTCTCTGTCTCTTCGCCTTGGCAGCAAGACAGACTTCACATCTTCTGCAGAGAAGCATGAAAACCCTGGGGCTTTGGACAAGCTGGGGACACATCATAGAATCACAGGGCATCCTGAGTCAGGAGGGACTGTAAGGATCATCGAGTCCAACTCCTTTGACCCAGTTACTGACACACGGCTTTTTACAATGCTGATGAGCTTTACCTGTGCTGATTTCTTGGTTCTTGTTTCATCTTTTTCCTTTCTGTAGCATCACTCCCCACCAGACACCCATGTATCTGCTGCTTACCTCTGCTCACTCCAGCTGCTGAAGCCAGCAAGTAGGGCTCCAGGAACCCAGCAGAGGGAATCTAACATCCAGTGCTGAGTTGCAGAAACCCCTCAGGGTGGCACTACATTGCCCTTGTTCTGAGTTGCTGCCTGGGGCCAACTGTGCCCCCACCATGCACCACAGCAGTTGGGACCGTGGCCATACCTTGCTGTCAGAGCGCAGTGCAGTGGCCTTGCTGATGTCTCTATCAGGTCAATCCCCGCTTCTCATGTCCATGCATTCACCTGCTCTGCTTGCCTGGACACTCAGCCAACCCAGAAGGCTGAAGGACCATGTGCATATGGGGAGAAGTGACCCATGATCCTAGGCAGCACCATGCTGTGGACAAGTGTCTGCCTGACCCCAAGGCAGGCATGTATGTTTCTGCTAGGTGCTGCTGGACAGGACATTTGGGAGTCTTTTCAAAACATTCCTGTGTTTTTAAATATTTGAAGCTCCTTGAGAATCCCCTTCTGCTTTAGAAGTCAGAGACCTGATTTTTTTTAGAGGCTTTATAAAAGTGGCAGATGTTTCCCGCTTCCAGGAAGGAATGGGGTATGGCAGGACACCCAGTTCAAGCAGGAGCGTTGAAATGACCAAAGAGAACTTGAAACTACATCCAATCTTGGAAGGATGGAGGGGAGAAACATCTCTAGATCTCACAGTGGACATCTGCAGCTTCAGCACACTGCTGGTTTCTTGCTCTTGCTTGTTGCCCCTTCCACCAGGATGATGCTCACTGCCTTTCAAAGACATCCCCATCAGATCTCGCTGCTTTGAACACTTTGCTCTGTCCAACACCTCAAGCAGCAGTTTCCCCTTCTGTCATTGCCTAGCACATGGAGTAAATCAGAGCAGAGAAGGGCTTTCCTTGCACTGCTGCATTAACCGGAGGTTAAGATGATGGCTTTAAGGGAATAGGAGCAAAGCAGTGGTACAAAGCATCCAGCACCAGTCAAGCCCTTTCTCAAAGCATCAGCACACCTGGACACCTGGGTATAACTGATGCAGTCACTGCATGCCACTGTTGCTCCTCCAACCTCCAGCAGAGGCCCTTTGGCATGGAGCTGGGGATGGCTGGGGAAAGGCACCTCATGGTCTTTGCAAAGATGCATGTCATACAGTGCAGCCCCATTGCCCTCACTGGGGTTCCCTGTTGAGGTCCAGGGTAACCTCATGCATGATCTCTCTCTGCCCCTCCACAGCCCATCCAGACCTGGACTGGAATCCCTCCTCACTGGAGGCTTACCCCACTGCCTCTGCGCCTTCAAACCCCAGGGAATGTGGACCACCGCTGCACATCAGGCATGTAGAAGGGAAGGGAGAGGCTTTAAAAAAAATAAATAAATAAAATAAGAAATACCTTGAAGCAGCTTGAAGTTTCCAGGCCCCTGATTCCTTCTGATCTGGCTTAGAGGCATTTTGCAAGGATTAATGAGGAAGCCAGGAAAATCAGAGTCAACACTTCCCCCTCCAGCTGGGCAGCGTGTTGTCTGATGGGGAGAGGAGACCAGGAGACGCCTGGGGCTGCACCCAATGTGAAGGCACGAGCCCCACGCAGCCCTAGGGCTGTTGGAGCAGGAGCATGGCTGGGTTCCAGCCCCAGGCTGGGGTCCACCACACAGGAGAGGTGATGAATGAGCCCAAAGCCACCTCATCTCCAGCGGCAGGAGTCTGGTGGCTTCAGAAAAGAGGGGGAGGAAGGAGGGATATTTGATGAGAAGTTAAAAGAAAGCAAGGCTAGCTTGTAATGATTCTACAGCCTGGGCAACCTTGGCAGTAAATCTCTATCAAAAGTCTTAGAAGTGGAAATGACACGGAGCCATGCTGACAGCCTGTTTTCTTTACCTGGCTTTTGGCTCTCCCAGCTGCCTGTGTGTTTGTCTTTTATCTGGAAGGGGCCAGATGTGGGCAGGAGAAGCGAGAGTCCTGCACCTTCATACCCACCACAAATGCGCATGGCCCAGTGCCCTGCTAGGCTGTGATATCCCTGGGATGGACTGTGCTGCTTTGCACGCTGCCGTCCTTCTGATGCCACTCCAGCCCTCAGCCAGCTAATTCCTTCCAGGCCACCTTCCCATCCATGTTCCCCACCTCCTCTTTCTGCCTCATGGTCTCCACCAGCCTGCTGCTGTCTTTGAAGAGGGGCTGATGTCTCCATGGGGCTGGGCTGTCTCATGGATTCCTTGATCTTGGTGAAGGGCCATTTATTCCTCAATCTCACCAGTGCATCTCCTGACAGTCCTGCCAGCTTCTCAGGGCTCATCCCAGGAATTGGTCATGGTGAGGAAGGGAGCAAGCAGGAATAGAAGACAAAAAGACCTAGTTTCTTTTTTGCTTAATTCCTTCAAGGTATCTCTGAGACCTTTCCAAGAATCATCCCATACTGGGGAAAGAAAATAAGGAGCTGAAGAGATCTTTCCAGGGTTTGGGTTTTCCAGTTCCCAGCTCGTTGTATTACCCCTGCAACACAGTACCCCTCCAAAAGGGTATGGGCAGGGGGCTTGGCCCCTGTGGCAGAGGGGTTGGAACCTGATGATCATTGAGGTCCCTTGCAACCCAAGCCACTACATTTTTCTGTGAGCTTCAGCTCTTCATGTCAGTCAAGAGATCCTGACTGCAGAAAGGCAGCACATCTCTGGCAGGATTTTAATTACACAATCAGCATTCCCTTGGGGATCTCTTGTTGACTGAGCACTGATCTGTGAGGGGCTTTTCCTCACCCAAGTTAACAGATAAGAGCAACTTCTCTGACAAAAAATTTTTGTCATCCTCCTTCTCTTCCACTGATGCTATTGGATATGAACTTCAACTGAGCTTTCAGGAGACTTCTGAGCATTCTTGAATGAGTGCCTGCCCCTGCAATAATGTTCACCTAAAAGAACAGAGCTGAGGGAATCACATGAGTATCTGCATCCAAGAGCATTCGGGCTTGGGTAGAGACAGCCAGATTCCAGCCAGGGCTCAGGCCAGAGGGTGGTGGTCTTAGGGGCAAAGTTCCAGGGCTTGGACTGCAAATACAGGCGTAGTAGCTGTGGTGTTCTACACAACATTTGGGAGAAAGGCACTGCAGGAGGCTGATAAAAAAAGCAGCAGTCTTGCTTTCTTGTCCCCATCAGTGCAGCACTCAGTTCTTTATAAGGTTGGTACTTGCTTTACAGGATATTCTGACTTACACAGATGCCACACACACACCAGAAGAGCACAAGGTCTCCCAGGGGACACATGATGTCTCCCTTTGCTACAGCAGTGGTGGCAGCAGGGCTGGGACTTTGTTGATCTAACTGCGCATCCAGCGCCTGAATGCCACAGGCATCCAAGCTGCTCCAGTTTGCAAAGCAGCCCATGTGACTGCAGCCATGGTCGTAATTTGCTCTGCTCCTCTTGGCCCAAGAGATCCTCCTAACACTGTGAAAAACTGTTTACAGAAACCACTTCCTTCATTACCAGGCAAGAAATTTGGCAGCTCCTTCCCAGTGCACAACAACCCTACCCCAGAGCAAAGTAGAGCTGAAGTCTGCATCCAATTTAAACTGGAAGAGGGCATTAAACAATTAGCACATAATTATCAGATTGGGGCTAGCATTGGGATTCTGGGGAGGACCCTGCTGGTGCCAGGGAATCTTTTGTGACCATACCCAAGGGGACTTCAGCTGGAGGTGCCACAGACAAAACATTGCTCAGCCCTCCAGCATCTCAGTGCTGGTTGTGAATCTCCAGGATTTTTCCCCAAAGCACTAGGAAAATCTTCTCCAATTGAAATACAAACTCTCGAGATCAAATTTAGCCAAGACGTGCAAGGGATAAAACTTTAACCCCAACAGAGGGCTGTCATTTATTCTTACAATCCTAGTGCCGTGACCTGTTTTGATCACTTGTCACTTTATCACATCCCTACTGAATTACCCGAGAGCCTGCAAACACTTCTGCACATGCTTACTTTTCAGCAAGAGGCAAGTGCATTGAGCTGCACGGGACAACTCACATGCTTCAGGTTAAGGCGCTTAATATACACAGCAGCTTATATGGAGTTCCCATCTGCTTTATTCTAAAGTGGGGGAACACCTCTCTTATTTGAAGAACTAAGAATGAGAGCAAGCTGCTCTGCCTCATATCTCTTCCAGCAGCCGAAGCAGTGCTTTGATGGAGAAGAGTACCACGACCTGTCCTCTTTGTTCACGAGAAGGAAGAAGTGACAGCAGACCCATCCCAGACTTACTTCTTAGGTTTGCCCACTGTGTTCTCCGCCACGTGGTACCCAGGCTTGCACTTGTAGCGGCAGACGGAGCCCACGTCGTGGTTGCCCTGCATGCAGCGTGGGACCAGGAGCCTGGCGTTGGGCACGGCAGGTGGAGCATCGCATTCCAGCTTGCAATAGGCCTCGGGGAGCGACCAGAGCCCATCCTCCAGGCACGTCAGCCATTGGTTCATCCCTGAACCCAGGAGAGAAGTAGAAAGTTTGGGTCACAGTTGGAGAACCTCTGAGGGAAGATCTGAGCGACCAGCACGCATCCTCTTGTTAGAGTGGTAATGACACCATGGGAGGCAATACATACAAAGATTACATGTGCAGTTGGACAGCTTCAAAGGGATGGAGAAATGCTCTTGATTTGTAGAAATGCATATTTCCCCCAAGCTCCCCCTTAAAAGCCCTCTCTCTGGTGATACCTGAGGAGAGCCTTTGGTGAGCTGAGGGCTTTCGTGCATGACAAAAACGCAAACATGGGCCCTTCCTCATGTTTAGTTCAGCTCAACTCCATTCACCCCATACGACCTGCCAGAGGAGCCCATGCCTGCATCCACCACGCGCTATGGATGCAGCTTCCTGCTGAGCAAGAAGAAAAGTAGAACTGAAGAACTGAGGGTTTCTCTTGGGAGCTTTGTATTGGGCCTCCAGCAGGTTCACTGTACAGCCAGGCAGCTCCTCCAAGCATCATTTTCTTTTTATAGGCTCACCTCTCTGCCTACAACAGCTCATAGACAAGGGCAAGGCTGTGCTCCTGATCAGCGCCAGCATTCCTGACAGCTGTGGTGCATGGGCTGTCCCCACCTCTGAGTGCCGTGACAGGAGCCATGTAATCCTTTCCTTGCCTATTCTTAGTATTTATGAGCATCAAGAGCCTTTGGGGAGAACAAGCAGCAGACACGTTCCTGCCTTGACGACTCGGCAGTCCCCCTCGCCTTGTCGGCCTTGGCGGAGCCCCACCGGGACCGCTGTCAGCTGCTGGAAGCCACCCGTGGATGGGACGCCAAGGGAGCCCGTGGCAAACCTCCCATTGACTTTAGCAGGAACAAGAGGAGGCTGTCAGGGAAATATCAGCTTCATGCTTGCCCTCAGTTGACCCACTGAAGGCAACGGCATGGCTCTGTGTGAAGCTTGGCCCGTCGAGCTGTCGCTCGGGCGCTGCCCTTTGATCAGCTCACACTGGGATCTGCAGCGCTCCCTCCTGTCATGAAATGAGACCTTAATTCTCTACCGGTTTTGCTCCTTAGATTTAGCTAAAAAAACAGTAAATGATTTTCATGCTTTTCGGCTATAAATGTCGCCGTAAAATAGGGCACCCATTAAAATGATTTGTTGTATGCGATTGTTCAGAGCGAAGGCACTGGTGGAAACTCACATAAAGTCCCAATGCTTGAAGCTGTCAAGGCAATTACCCTCGAAATCCCATCCAGCTCAGCCTTGCATAGACAGGAACAGTAGCTCTCTTTCTCCGACTTGGCTTAAAAACATTCCTGCGGGTATTGATGGAGTCGGCAGAATGAAAGCCAGGCCGTGGTGTGTCTGGAGGACTGCTGTGTGTCTGGGTGGTGCACATCTTGAGACTGCTCTGCAGCTGTGGGCATCAGTCTCTATGGCGTTATAAGGCCCCAGGCCTGCTGAACCACATGATTTCCCACAGCCGCCAGGCACCAGGCCATCTGCGGTTCTCTGAAATCCTCTCTGTTTGTCTGCACTCTTGCTTCACTCATCTGTGCAATGCCACAGCCAACCAGACTTCACCAGTTAGCAGAAGACATCCCTGAGGATGTGGGCTGCAAACCAGGAATGGGGATCACAGAGAGTATCCCCATGCCATGGTGCCCCTGCTCAAAAGGGATGTGTGCCCACCATTTGAGGAGGAGTCTCAAAGGTCCACCTGGTTGGCAGAAGCAAATTGGGAAATTCAAAATATCACTGCTCAGTCTTGAACAACCTTGGACAGGCACCAGAAAGGGAGTCTTAAATCCCTCAGCACGCCAGACTGTACCTCGAAGTTTGGCGGGGTGGATACAGGAGAAGGAGCATCTCTTCAGGTAGGTGGTCCCCTTGGGGCAGGAGAACTCCGCATAGTAGACGTGTGACTGGTCAGGGACACCACAGTCAACAGGATCACAAGTCACAGATCTGTCCCACCGCCCCGAACTGCATGTCAGCACCACCTCCTGCTACAGAGAAAGCAAGTCTCCATCAGACCCCAGCAAGAGCGCTCTAATGCAGTGTTTTACTAACTTTAAAGGAAAATGTAAGCACTTGAAAATACACAACAGTTTCTTAAGGAAGAAGTTAATCCCAGCTCTGCACACTAACACTTTTTTTCCCGTAAGATCAAGTCTTAACTCAGGTGTTGATGGGCACCTCTCCTGTTGATTGGTCTTCCAAATGTCCTGATCCTGTCATGCCCACAGACTTCACTGAAATCAGATTTGTAAAATCTCATTTTCAGGTTGTCATTACATAGCCCCTCTTACACAGCTGGGGGCCTGCATAAGAGCCTGAGTCCCAGCTGTAGGGGTTCCAGCCCTACATATGATTAATACAGGGTACTGACCTTGCCAAAACAGAGCAGTGCATGATGGTGTGCTATGATTTCCATCCCCAGACTCCTAACCCAAAGAGGATGTGCAGAAAAGAAAGATTTCTTTCAACTCTTCTCACTGCCTCTTCCTCATCTGAGCAACATCATGCTTCTTGTGCACTCAGACCTGTGATTTGTGCTCCCAGGCAACGCGTTTTGCTGGAACCCGAAAGCTGTGGGTGCTCCTTGGTGCACGGCAAGGTCATGGTGCAGAGGGCATCCAGTTTTTCCTAAAAATGCCTGGAGATGTATACTAGCATGTAGGATCATATAGCCAAATTGTTGCAGAGCTGGGGAAATGTGGAGCTGTGGGCATGGAAACCAACCTGCTGGCCATGCCATGCTCTCCTTCCTCTCATCTGCAGGCTAGGACAGGACTATGTGGCACCTCTTTGCTTGGTCTTCCCCCTTCCACCAAAGGACTGCTCCATATCAGATACCCCAGGGTGCCCTCTCCCACACCCAACATAGAAGATCACTTGGGCTCAGGGCAGGACATCTGTATGCTGCTACCAGTTATGACAGCCACACGCCAAAGCTCTGTCCAGAAGTTTCCCATCTTGATGCCCAACAAAGAAAAACTGTCACCCAAGGCAGAATTATTTCATATGGCTTCACGTCTATTTTGTTTTTCTTCTGTGATAAGGGCCTGCCTTGGCTCACAGAGCTGTGGTGCTGTGTAATTAATAACCTCACCAGTGACTAAGGGCTGAGGGGTGCATCCCTCCTGCCTCACTGCACTTCCCAATGCCTAACAGGGTAAGCACTTGGGGATCTCTGAAGAAAACAGGACCCACCCTGTGCCCGTGGCCTGACTCACCTCTGCCTGTCTCCATTTGGGTGAGTTCACACTCGGCCTAGAGCTTGTGGGGTAGCCAGCTCAGTCCTGGAGACTTCGGTCCCCTCTCCAGGAATAAGCTAAGGATAGGACACACTGTGCCCAAGGCCCTGCCAAGGTGACTGCCCACATCCAAGCTGCTCTGCTCTGAGGACCGCCAATCCCAGGTCTCCTCAACACTGGCTGAGAGTGGAGCTGGCTCAGAGATTCACAAGGCAGATCCTGGCCTTCTGGAAAGCAGGATGAGCCTTTTCATGCTGACCTCTGCCCTGCCTCACAGGCTCAGGCAAGAAAGCACAAAGGAAGAAAAGCTCCCAGAGGCTGTTCTCTGTAGCCGTCTAAATATAGTCACTTTGCAATGACTTCATTTTTTCCCCAAGCCACTAACTTCAACTTTAAAAGAGAAAATGTCCGTGGGATGTTTAACCCTTCCTTCCAGAGAAGAGAAATGGCTGCCTCTCCCTCTGCAGGAGTGTGTTGCCTTAGCCTGAGATGTCCCCTGCTGTGGCACTTAGCCTGGAACAGCTGAGGACAGCTTGGGGACGCAGGAGGATGGCAGCAAAGCAGGACAACCAGCACTGCAGTCCAGCATCAGAACTGCTGTTAGACTGCCATGTGCTGGAAAAGCTGCAAGGAGCCTGGGGTTGGAAACCTTTGGAAATCAGCAGTCAGTTAAAGAGTCACTGCCATCCCAGTGGTACTCACCTGTGCATAGCCCAAGATCTTCCCACTGCCAGAGCGTAGCATGAAGCCCTGCTCACAGGTGACGGAGCACTCCATGTGCCTCGGGCCATCTGAGGAGCAGTTCAGGCTGGCGACGTGAGCGAGAAGTGGCTGCGTGCAGCTTCCCAGCCCTGTGCAAGCACCATGCGCACAGCTGTGGAGGAGAAGAGGAAGGATCAGCCCCAGGTTCCCAGCATTCTGCAGCAAGGGACTGGCCAGCTGGCACCTGCATGGGATGCTTGGCAGGTCTTGGATGCATGTGTAAGGAAAGATGAAGGGAGCTCTGGATGGAGCAAAGGGCAGGCTAGTCTGGTGGTTAGCAACCCTATTCATGGCAGCAGTTAGAATTTTATGATCTTTAAGGTCACTTCCCACCTAGGCTTTTCTATGACTCTACGATAAATCCTCTACCCATTAGAAGGGCAACAGGTATGTCAAACTCTACACAAGACATCAGAGAACCCTCAGCAGATGTCCAACTGCAGGAGAGGGTTTAGCTGGAGAAGGAAACTCTGCAGATACTGGAGAGCCAACCATGAGATGTCCCTCCAACTACCTGCTAGGCTCTTTGGCAACAAGACTACCTCAACACACATACAAGACTACCTCAACACGCATCTGCCCAGCTCTAAAGCTCCTCTGTGGCCACCAAGGTGAGACATGGAGACATGGATACGGGAAGAACAACCGTCCTCTCTGAACCATCTCAGGTTGTGAGAGGGCTGAGGAGATCTGCAAGGTGTCACCTGTTCCCAGGAAACAAGCAGCCCTTTCCTTACTACAGCAGCTCCCTGCCAAAAACCTGCTGTTCATTGATTAAGCATCACAAAATATCCCAGAGCAGAGAGCAACATTAGCCAGGAGACCAAGTTCTCCATCAGTGAAATGCACCAATGGATGAATTAACTGGGACGGAATTAGGGCACGACATGGGATTAACAAAACTGCTCCCACAAGCTAATGCCCAGGACGTTTGGTAGTCAGGGCTGTTTTGTTTCATTTGCTTTTTTAACCATCTGCAAGCAGTATCAGTGCCAAAATGCCAGCAGCCCCTAGCACTCCCCCTGCTCCCTGGCCAAGCCTCGCTTTGCGTGGGACTGCCCACAGCTTTGTGCACTGTTTGGCACACAAAAAGCAAACACTGTGCTGCTTTTGCCTCTTGCATTGCCCGACCCCACCAGCCGAGGACGCACGGCCAGGAATTCCACAAATGCACAGAAACTGCTGCCAGTGGGGATGCAAAGGGAACGCAATGTGCTGTCAGATCTGGACAAAGGCACAGTGGAAACCTGTGGGCCACAGCCTCCAAAGAGCTGGTGGGCACAGACAGAGGGGAGGAATGGCACGGGAGGGGACCACAAAGGAGAACAAGAAAAAAGGGGCTGTTTTTTCAATGCAGACCTGTTTATGAAGTGAGAAATGGTTTCAGGGCAACTGCTGCAAATTCTTTCACTAGCTTATATTTCCATTTGCTTCCTTTTTAAAGAATTTGTTTTACGAGCGCAGCGTTTGTCAGGTCATTAGCTTCTGAGGGCATCTGGTACCAATTGCAGCCCTCTCCCCTCCCTCCTGCCTGCAGCCACCTTCCCCGGTCTGCTCTGCTCCCCACCAGTGCCCTCTTCCCGTGACAAAGCCTCTGCCCTAGCCCTGTGTGCAAGGGGAATGGGACCAAGCTGCCCTCTTCTACCCTTCCTTTATCACATAAGAAATCAGTGCATGGAAGCGTGCTGGAGACCACAAGAAGCACTGGAACAAGCTGCCCAGGGATGTGGTAGAGTCATTGTCCCTGGAGGTGTTCAAGAAACGTTTACGTGTTGTACTGAGGGACGTGGTTTAGTGGGAAATATTAATGATAGGTGGATGGTTGGACTGGATGACCTCAGATGACTTTTCCTTCCCTGGTGATTCTATGATTCTATGAAACCACAAGCAAAGAGCAGCATTCCTCCTGCCCTGATAGGATGGACCATCACAACACACCACAGCAAGGAGCTCCTCACCCCTATAACCTCTGGGCACAGGGGGATTATGTCACCAAGTCACAGCCCTCCCACTGAGGAAATGGCTGGGGGTTGAGCAGCCAGATGGCCAGACACCTGTAGGTTGGGTTGCCCCATTGGGTTCTGCACAGATTCTGTGAGCCAAAGCAACATAACACTTCAAGAGGGTAGATTTAGATTGGATATAAGGAAAACGTCCTTTACAATGAGGATAGTGAGGCACTGGCACAGGTTGCCTAGTTGAATGGGGTGGATGCCCCATTCCTGGAGACTTTCAAGGCCAGGCTGGCCCAGGCACTGGGCAACCTGATGGGTTAGTAAATGTCCCCATACATTGCAGGGGAATTGGACCAGATGACCTTTAAAGGTCCTTTCCAACTCTAAAGATTCTGTGACTCTATGAAATGTTCTCATGAAGCCACGATGAGTTTCAGAAGGCATGCTCACCCCGGGCTGTATGGTGGTGGCACCCTATGGGCACATCCAGCCAGGACAGAGCTGGGATGGGGCCACTCTGAGGGTGCTGGCCAAGTGGTGACAGACGCATTGTCTGGGACAACCATGCAGCTGGGATGATGCCATCACTGAACAACAAATGGCAGAGCACAGATTGCTTTCAGCACTGCCAGGCACAGCTTTGTTTTCAACTCGTTAGGAAACAGCTGATGGTGCTGGTAGGAAGCAGATCAGGAGACAAGCAAGTTTCTTTCCTCGTTATATATGGACAGTGTTATATAGAGGTAGTAAGAGATTTATAATTCTGGATCAAAATGTGAGACTGAAACATTAATTTTTATATGCACTACACATGTACACTCATGCACACTGTCTGTATGTGAATATAGCTATCTTTCAGAAATAATTAGCTTTCTCTCCTTGCCCCAGAAGATAATTAACCTATCACCACTCTCTGTGTGACTAACAAAAACCCACCACGCCTCAGCTGGGACATGATCTGAGGCATGTACCCAAGCTCTGAGTGGTGCTGAGTTCTCAGGCTGATGTCGTTATTCCAGAGTCAACGAGGGGCTCACGTATCTGAAAACTGCTCTTCCCAAATACACCAGTAAACTCAGTTAAAAAAACACATCATTCTACCTATCCCCTTGCTTCAATCGTTTCTTTTATGGTTACCAATACTGCTGTAATACTCTGGGACAGGATCCTTTGAGCCTGTTGACCTACAAATGCAGGACAAGAAGATCCGCACTGCAACCCACATGCCTTGCTTACTCAGGTAGCACAATGGCATAAATCACTGCTCCCAGCTGCTGGAACACCCCAGAGAAGGCTGGACAAGGAAACGGTGCAGTTAGCCCAGTTCTGATCTCAGCATGAAGGAGATCTTTCTCCTTTTGATGATAAATGAAATTCCTGTATCACAGCTGCAAACTCCTGACACTTCGCCATTTCTGATTCAGGCCATACAAAATGTATGGCAAGCCAGTGTTTTGGCTCTCTTTTTTCCATTTTCCATTTTTATCTCAGCATCTTTTGAAGCTCAGACTAATGATTTGTCAACAACATTTTTACAAAATAGCAAGCTTTTTCTCCTAACTCACTCCACATCAGCACCAGCCTGCATGATTTCTGGGCTCATCAAGTTCCATAACTCACACATCAAAGAAAATTTCAGATCTGGAAATTTGAGAAATTCTGCCAAGCAATGGACCTGATTGCTCTGGAATGATAAGAGCTTTGTTTTGAAAGTGGAACAGTTCTACAAAGTTAGAGTAGAGCTTTTCCTTCAGGATCCTTCTTTAATATAATACTAGAGGCAACCACCTCCAAGGGAACACATTGAACCAGAGGTGAGTGTGTCAGTAAGAACAGCTAATTTTGTTGCAACAAATCCCAAATTCTGAAATAGACAAAGTTTTGCATTTTACAGTCATTATTTCAGAGGACTCGGAGAATACTGAAGGATTTACCCAAGTCAAACTAAGCCAAGTCAAATACAGTGCAGCTGTCTAAAGTATAATAAATCATCCATAAATTGCTGTAGTATCTACCTAAGCTTTCAACCCAAACATTGCTGCTAAAACAGCTCGAGATCCAACTTTAACAGGGGAAAATTATTATTATATGAAGTTCATCTGATAGTGCAAATCTGGGGGGCTATGGAAGGTGCTGATGGAAAGGTAAAGCCTTCAGCCAAACCTCCTGAAGTTAAAAGTAGTCACTGCATGTGCGCTGGTGGAGTCCAGATTGTAGCGCAGAACATCAGGGAGATAAAAGATGTTTACTCCAATGCTGAAAAAAAAAAAAAAGGATAGCTAGGAAATGAGGAAAGGTGTTTTGGAAATACTTGGGAATTTCTTCTCCCTTCGGGCATGTTTCTCATGAAGAGGAAAGGTCTCACAGCATTACGGTAAATCTGATGGCAACCATCCTTGTGGGAGCAGGCTGCATGTACAGACCCAACGGTGGTGATGCTTCTTGATTAAGATCTTCACTGAGGTTGCCACCTCAAGAGAAGGTGTTTGCTTCTCTACGTGACTCCCAAAGAAACTTGTCAAAACAATAACATCCCTGTGAGTCATCCACTGTCATCCACCCCACAGATAGAGAGAAGGCACTGACTGCTAAGATGTCAAATGATCTTTTGGCCTTCCTGTAGCCATAGGAGGCAAAAGCAGAAAAAGAAACAAGAGGAGCTCAGTCTTAATATATTTCCAGAGAGCTCCTGTAGTTTACTGCACCAAAATATATTCACAGTGCAAAAACTGGGGGCTTTATATCAGTCCATCCAATCATTTTCATTGGTCCATCCAATACCATGGTGGTACCGAGGGATGTGATTAGTGGGCATGGTGGTGATGGGTTGATGGTCTAACCAGATGACCTTAGAGATCTTTTCCAACCTTTGTGATTCTATAGATTGATTTGATTATTCATTCATGTCATATAGTTCCTCATTCAATGCTAAGTCACAGCTTGAAGCAGTGATGGAGCACCTGGTGGGAAGGCAGGGCCAACCCAGGGGAGCTCAGGTGTATGCAATGAACCTGAGTGATGAAAGGTATGGAGCCAGGATCCACCCCTTCCCTGACCTCATTTAAGGGCTGACAGTGGAGATGAGAGTATCTTGCTAGAGATCACTGCCTACCTTAGGCCTTACTTCAAGGTAAACAGCTTTTTTTTTTTTTTTTTTTTTTTTTTTTTTTTTTTTTTTTTTTTTT